>NW_012130065.1:0-6218 GCF_000143395.1 Atta cephalotes
TATATATATATATATATATATATATATATATATATATATACATGTGTGTGTAATTTACGTCCCATTCACGGAAATGGTTTGCCATCAATTATGGTGCGGTATGCTAACGCCGCCGGTTTTGCAGATACAAGTGCGAGAAAAATGACGTGCCCATTACGGTCACGAATGGCTCGACCTTGCCGCTCGTGGAGCGACCGACCGATGAGGAGGCCGCCCTTTATGACCCATTCGAGCATCGCAAACTCGCCCATCCCACGTCGGATCTCGACACGCTCATACATCTACTCAAGGGGAGCCTGGGCACGGGCATACTCGCAATGCCGATGGCCTTCCGTAACGCCGGACTCGCCTTCGGCCTCTTCGCCACCTTCTTCATCGGTGCAGTCTGCACCTATTGCGTTCACATCTTGGTAAAATCCGCCCATGTCCTGTGCAGGCGGTTGCAGACACCTAGTCTGGGCTTCGCTGACGTGGCCGAAGCGGCCTTCCTAGTGGGGCCCGAACCCGTTCAGAAATACGCCAGACTTGCCAAGTGAGTTTATTCATGGGAGACGTTACGTTTGCGTTTTATTACCAGAGTCATTTAGAAAATATATAACACGACAAATTTCGTTTTCACAACTTTTTATATGTATGAAGATATCCTCGATGTATACGTTGCGTTGTTATCCCTGTTTCTTTTTATTATTATTATTTTATATTATTCAATATATACACCGTATATTTAATATCGTTTCAGGGCAACAATTAATTCGTTCTTGGTGATCGATCTGGTTGGTTGTTGCTGCGTGTACATCGTCTTTATTTCAACTAATCTTAAAGAGGTCGTGGATTATTATACGGAAACGGATAAGGATCTGCGAGTGTACATGGCCGCGTTGCTGCCATTACTCATTATCTTCTCTCTTGTGAGGAATCTCAAATATCTCGCGCCGTTCTCAATGGTGGCAAATGTATTAATCGCCACCGGTATGGGTATCACCTTCTATTATATTTTCTACGATCTGCCTTCTATCAACGACGTACCAAATTTCTCTAGCTGGTCTCAGTTGCCCCTTTTCTTCGGCACTGCCATTTTTGCCCTCGAGGGCATCGGTGTTGTAAGTATACTCATTTTTTTTTTTATATCGCTATATCACAACAAATTTTACGTAACATCAAACTCAAATGAAATATTAAAACTTTATAATTTATAGCAAAACTTTTTTAACTTTTCCAACCAATATGATGTTTATAACTTAAAAAAAATTGTTGACAGAAGTTAAAGTACATTGATTTTGTATTTAATTTTGATTAGAATTATTGCAGTACAATTACATGATGAAGATATTACGACACTGCGCGTCAGAAATAACTTTGCATTCAGTTGCTAGACACGTTCGGACACTTAACGGTCGCGTTCGATTGTTTCAAAGTATCGACACGCGTAAATCAATCAAATGGCACGCCTTGGTCTGTGCGTCATGGAATATTTCGTACATTTGTAACACGTACCAACTTGATGAGCAAAAAATTGAATTAACATTTTATAATATCTGTCTCTGAATAGAAATTAAATCATCCAAGTATAGAAATTCTTAAAATAAACGTTATTTTTAATAAAATTTAATTTTCAATAAAATGCAAAATAATTAAAAAATACTATTTAAATCATATTTTATATACTTTTTTTGTTTTGAAATCTAAAAAAAATATTTAAATGTGTTCTATATTTTTTACTTATCTTATATACATATATCTTATAAAATAGAAACTATTTACATATGAACTTTAAATTTTGTGCCATCTTTTGTTTTCAATTCCATATGTATTTCATTATGTATCATTAAGAGTTAATTTGTTTCTAGGTAATGCCTTTGGAGAATAATATGAAAACACCAGCTCATTTCGTCGGTTGTCCGGGTGTCCTCAATACCGGCATGTTCTTCGTCGTATTGTTGTACAGTACCGTCGGTTTCTTCGGCTTCTGGAAGTATGGCGACAGCACAAGGGCCTCCATTACGCTTAATCTTCCGCAAAGTCAGGTGCTGGCACAATCCACCAAGGTAATGATTGCTATTGCGATCTTCCTCACTTACGGACTTCAGTTCTACGTGCCCATGGAGATTATTTGGAAGAACGCTAAGCAGTATTTTGGCTCCCGGCGATTACTCGGCGAATATTTCCTCCGCATCCTATTGGTGATCTTTACCGTATGCGTGGCGATCGCGATCCCCAATTTGGGTCCATTTATCTCCCTCGTCGGGGCTGTATGTTTGTCCACGTTGGGTCTCATGTTCCCATCGGTGATCGAATTGGTAACCGTCTGGGAACAGGAGAACGGCCTTGGCAAATGGAATTGGCGGCTATGGAAGAATATCGCCATCATCACTTTTGGTGTGTTGGGCTTCCTCACTGGCACGTATGTCAGTATCCAAGAGATCTTGGAAGGCAAATGAGGCGCTGGGTCCGGCGCGAGGAGCGGCTCACGAAGGCCGCTCACGAATACTGCTCGTTGTCCGACTGTTCGTCGGATGGCGAGTACCACGAATGACAGCGTGCTGGATGTCTCTTGCGCGGTTGACGCGATGCTGTTAGTAGAGGCAGGCCACCGGGTCCAAGACAGGGCTTCTCCTGATAGCTCCCTTATTCCTGCGTCCTTCCTGTCGGTAGCACGATAACTGTGACAATAATGATGATGACGACAACAATGACGAATGATGATAACGACGAAGATATTCGTAAAAGTCTTCGCGTGATAGAACTTTCATTTATCATTTTCTTAGCAGTAGTCATTTCAATTAGTATTACGCGCATCGTGCACGATTGACGAAGCGCGAAGTGTACGGTCGATCGGAGAAATTCGAAAAATGATTTCATATCGCGCGCATTCGGTAACTTATATCATTATTCTTGCACAAGAATCACGTAGGATCAGCATTACTTAGCAAGATAGAGTTGTATTAGTTTGGCACTAAAATTATTATGCCTATCAAGTAAAGTTAAAAATATGTATCAGTTTTAAAACAGAAGTAATTTTATTAATTAACAATCATACTTTAATATACTTTCCTTTTTTGGAATATTTATATTTATATTTTTCAAGACATTGCTCTGTTTGCAATAAAATTGCAGAATTACAGATTTTATTTAAAGAAGAAACTTATAGGAACAAAATGGCAAGTCTTTGACGATAATTTAGTATTTTTAGAAGCAGGATTTTGGTTGACAAATTTTTTTATGTTTTATCTTATAATTATATGCATAAAGTAGAATTAAGACAGAATATTTATCGTGTTCTTTAAAAAGTCCAATTTGAACATTAACAACGAAAGTATAGTGTTTACATTGTTATTTTACTCCTTTACTTTCCTGGTCATTTTATTTAATAATCATGCCGCATCGGCCGTACGTGTATAGCTTTTTGCGGATTTTACAACTGCAGGACGGTTTTTCTAGAATAGCGTACGCAATTTCCTGTGGCCGTACGTATACCTTTGTATATGTATATTGTCACATATTGTGTATATAAATACACAAACAATCATATTTTGTAAATGACAAATGGGAACCGTACGCCTCAGTTATTACGTGCTTATTCGCTCGATCGGATTATTACTGTAAGACAGTGGTTTCAATAAGGTCACGTGGGCCGCATAACAGACATGAGATTTCGTCACCTAGCCATATAAGTGAAGAAGATGCATTCGCGTACAAGAATTTTTAAGTGTATTGATATAATTACGCACTTAAATGCATATAATCGATACGCTGAGTCAGTACAGAATCATCTCCTTATTCTTTGCAATTTTACAAGGTTGATCGGATATCTCGATCTATGACAAGTATCCGCATTTTGCGGCCCACATAAACACGCGTCTCTAAGACCTCTTCTATACGAAAATGAGATCTGTAAGATACTGCGTTCCGTGAGAGAGCGCCAATTGAGCGTCACATCAGTTTTCTAATATTGGAATGTATTTTTAGGAAGAATCGGTCGGATACGAAATATTTGTAAAATATCAGCTAGTCTTATATTTTTTCACTTATATTTTTTAAATATTAAATCTATCATATTCTCTAATGTCAATCTATTACATAATATTATTGGAAATCATGTAGACTTAAAAAATATTTAATTTTTAAATCAATTTTTTTCAAACGAAATGTCCCGTTAAAAATGTTATTCTACATGTTTTATTTATTTTTTCAAATAGAATTATTTTTTTCATAATACAATAATTAATATCTAAGTATAAAAACAAAACGAATAATTTAATCGGTGGTTATTGGCTAACTTTAAAAACGTATACGAATGGAAAGACCGATTTCTTCAGATGTGATGATCAATTGGCGTGATTCCATCGCAAATCGTTGGTCTGTTCCTAGTGCATGATGCACGATGATGTACAAAGAAGATTAATCCATTAAGAGTAGTAGGCAGAAAAGTGCGTAGGTGTAGTAATATCGTGATGCACGCTTGCTAGTCTGTAAGTAAGATCGCGAGGCACCATCACGCGCTATTTCGTCAGCATGCGCGATAATAATGAATTCGAATTGATTCTAATGTCGGATATATTAGAGGAATATCCGACATGATTAATTGTTAGCATATTAACTAAAGGGGAAGTAGAATCGGAAATAGAAGACGTTTCAAATGTTCATTAATACAACAAAATTAGCCATCTTTTGAAAAATGTCACAAATTAGAAAATCAAACTTTTATTAAATAAAATTGGAAGATACGGTATAAAGATGTTGGCTACTTTAATAGTGAATTTGTGCGTTTTACACATTCGATAATTAGCAATAATTTCAATATCTCTTTAGAGAAATACATTTTTGTAAGATACACAAATGACAAGACTGCAAATAACTTTTCTATTTTTTAGAAAAAGATTTATATACGTCACTTTTCATATTGGCCTACTTCAAAAGATCATTTTTTAAAGACAGTATTAAAGTTAGATTTATTATTATAAATGATATATTTAGACCTCTGAACGGTATTATCTTCGCTAACTATTTGTAACGAGTTTAGCATACGTACCTTAGCGTATGTACCTTTTTCAAATTAAAAAAACGTAAATATTTCAAACTGATAAATAAATTGTGATAACTTACCAATATTTCAGTAATTTATAAAGAAAAACTAACACGACAGATAACTTTTAAATGTGATAAAATATTATTCAAAGTAAATAATGAATTGTTCGATAAATGAACATTTCAGGTAAAAGATATAGAATGGCATATACCAAATGTAAAAAAGATTTTAATTACATGAAAATTTAATATTAAATTGAAATCTGTTCATATTTAAATTAAATAATGAATGTTAATATAATAATCATATAAGTATCCTGTAATGCAGCTTTACAAAAATAGATCCATGATGAACCAAAAGATTTAGATTGGAAAACTTCTCTGTTCTTATATAATAATAATAATGATAAAAATAATTTTTTTAAATAAAAAGTATGTACATAGAAACGATGAAATAGTACGATAAAATATCCTCTTCGAAATCCAGTCTACATCCTCTAATAAAATTCTATTTTCGAAAAAGAAACATTTTGTAAGAGTAAATATATATATTAGACAAATACACAGGATACAAGTAATTTGTACTGTTTTAATAATGCATCATCGATTTTCAGAGTGTAGAAGGAATCGCATTTTCGATCGCGCGAAAACGAGAGAATAAAGCAGAATAGAAATTTTATTAAATCTTGGATATTATATTAAACCCTCTATAGTAAATATACAGTGGATTTAATACAAGTGTGAGACGAAATTAAAAAGATAATAAAAAACAACACATTACAAAAAATGAAGAAAGAGAATAAGGTAATGTGCGATAGAGAAAAAGAAAGAGAAAGAGAAAGAAAAAATAATATCAGATTTGGACTATGGGTCCTATTTCCTATTCGTAGAATGAAAATGGACACGCAATACGTAAATCGTATCATTTTTGATAGGATCGTATTATTTTCATAATAATGCGCTCATTTTTGCGCTTTTGATAATTTTTAAGATTTTATATGAGAGAAATAAAATATAATTTTGTCCAGGCGAAAATTGATGATCGATGCATGGCGATTATTGCCAGCCTACTCTTTTATTAGAAAGAGGAACAATATATTCCTCACATATGTGTCTCGTTGAAAAAGCGCGTGGCTTTTATAATAATAATAATAATAATTATATATATATATATATATATATATATATATATA
>NW_012130065.1:12442-14875 GCF_000143395.1 Atta cephalotes
TTATACATTTATGATTCAAAGTATTGTCCATCATCTGGCCACTACTTTCTCCCATCTTTCGGGTAGCGTACGAATCCCGCGTCGAAAAAACTGGTCATCTTTTGAGGCTATCCACGAATCGATCCAATTTTTTACTTCATAAGACCGGAAGTGCTGGTCAGCCAGGCCGTATGCCATTGATCGAAACAAGTGATAGTCAGAGGGAGCAACGTCTGGAGAATACGGCAGGTGGGGTAGGACTTCCCATTTCAACGTTTCCAAGTATGTCTTGACCACTTTCGCAACATGGAGTCGAGCATTGTCATGCTGCAAAATCACTTTATCGTGTCTCTCGTTGTATTGCCGTTTGTCTTTCAATGCTCGGCTCAAACGCATCGATACCGATCGCCTGTGTTTCAGTCGATTTTAACAGTTCATAATACACTACGCCAAGCTGGTACCATCAAATACAGAGCATGACCTTGGACGTCAAAATCACCGTTCTTGCGTTGAAACCACTCACGACACGTTCTTTCACTAATAGCGGTCTCACCATAAGTATTTGAGAGCATTCGATGAGCCGCAGATTTCTTCATATTGAAGCAAAAAATTAAAACCTCCCGCAAATGACGAGAATTTGGTTCGTAAACTGACATTTTCAATCGAGAATAACTTTATGATGCAGACACAAATCGACTAATGTTTCTATGGGATTATGTTGACAGATGCCCAAGTTTATTGACGTCTATGATTTATTTATTTCGATCACCACTTACCGCTAAAGTTGTCTATAAGAAAACGGCGGAAGCAAAGTTGATATAATACTTATTCTTTATTTCCTTAACTTGCATTTGTACTAATCATTTCAAATATGATAATTTCATAACAGTAAGATATAATTAATAGGTATAATATATGTTCATAATCTACTACTTGATATTTTTACATTTAGACATAAATATAGATATATATATATAATAGGCAACAAATCAGAATTAATTTAAAAATCTTTTTGTATGTCATAATTACCTTTTCACTTTGTGACGGAAGGAATTAATTTCTTCTTTGATGAAGTTTACAATTTTCAACTAATGATTATAAAAATTAAAGACTATGTAATAAAACCATATTTTTAATCTCAAGTTCAAGATTTCGTAAAAAATTTAGTTTAAAGCTTGATTTAAAAAAATATTAAGACATTTTTGTTGCAATAAAAAAATTGTCATAAAAGTTTTCAACAAAGTTCAGTCATTATTCTGGATTTCATGAACAATAAGATGATAATTTGAGAGAAGAATCTTGGTCCAAAATTCATATTTATCTTGAAAAAAGCATTGTTTTAATGATCTATTATCTCTCATCAAAAAAATTTAATTAATTATCTTCGAAAGACACATTAAACATATTACACAAATATTAATATCTCCATCTTTACGAACAAAACTGTTACATAAAAAACGCATTATATATACAAGCTGCATATATAAAAGTATATCAATAAAAATCTATAATAATAATTAAAATTTGGCACATAAGAATAATATTTTCGATTTTTAGTACCTTCCTTTTTTTAGCTAAATGCAGTAATTCATGCAAGTGCATGCTCCTATTGCATATTGCAGCTGGCACGAGATTGGTGTATATGATCTTCCGGCAATGATAGATTATATTGTAAAGACCACTGGCCGCAAAAAAATGTTCTATATAGGGCACAGCCAAGGTACCACTTCCTTCTTTGTCATGACGACAGAACGACCTAAGTATCAAAATTATATCAAGGAGATGCATGCTCTGTCCCCGATCGCTTATTGCGGCAGGATGAAGAGTCCCTTGCAAGTGCTGTCGCAATTTTCCGTCGGCTTTGACGTACGTAATTTTTGAATAAAAAAATTGATTTTAATCAAACTCAAATATTATCTGTATCTAACAATATGAATACATGATTGCAGTATTTCTGGAATTTAATTGGCTTGTACAAATTCAATCCTAACCACGATTTCATAAAAGTAATTCAACAATTAGTGTGCGCAGAAAAAGCATTTACCCAACCAATATGTTCTAATTTTATGTTTTTGCTGTGTGGATTCAACATTGAACAATTTGATACGGTACTAATACTGCCTTTAATATTAATTATATTATTATACATAAGCATTATCTCATACTTTTATATATATATATTTTTTTTTTTGAAATTTCATTTTTAAAGTAATTTTTTAAAATTATTCTAGCAAAATAATTAAACTTATATTAAATATACAGAGGATTTATTAATTTAAAATTATTATTTATTTGTGATATTATTACGTTAATTAATATCAGTCGTTATATACGTCTCTCTCTCTCACACACACACACACACACACACACACACACACACACACACACACACACACACACACACACACACACACACACACACACACACACACACACACACACACACACACACAC
>NW_012130065.1:24919-29632 GCF_000143395.1 Atta cephalotes
CAGGTTACTTATTTGTCTTTGGATAAGGGCGCTTTATTAGTAATGCAGAATAAGATTAGATTGCGAGAGAGGGAGAGAGAGAGAGAGAGAGAGAGAGAATCCGGCGGGGAATGAGACAAGAGAAATTGAATTTTATTCTGGTAGTAAAATTCAATATTATATAAAATATGTATTTTCCTATTTAAAATTTACAATAGAAACTGTTAGATGCGGATGCAATATCTGCGAAAATCGAATCGTACTTTGTACGCTTTATGAGCACGATAAAATTTACAGATAAAAAATGTTTACGTTCGAGTGAGCACAATTTTGTGTTTGCAATATATGCATTATACAATAGGAATATATTATATGATCATCTAATATGATCAAGAATTTTCACCTTCTTAACAGCATTGCTTGTGAGACACCAAACGTCCATTTGTAACGTGAATATACAACATATGTGCATTTATTAGCTATTGTATAACTGTGATTTCTATCCGTATTTCAAGGTAGGTATTATGCAATGTTTCTTCAAGCAAAGTATATATCCATGCTTAAAGTATCCTGTACATAACAGAAACAACTAAGTGGTTTTTTTAATAATTTTTATCGTATAATGTAGGGACAAATATCCACATTAAATGGCTAGGTTATTTTCTGTATGCTTCTGTTTGACATTTTAAGTAGAGTTAATAATACAAATAATGTCTAACATAAATGACATTTAATACATATTTAAAAATATATAATTATAAATATTTGTAATTATAAAACAAATATTTATTATTATATAAATATTTTAAGATAAAAATATTTGCTTCATAATTTAAATATTTATAATTATATATTTTTAAATATTTATTTAATATTTATAAATGTCATTTATGTTATCTAACATTTAGATTATCTAACATAAATGATATTTAATAAATATTTAATAAATATTAAGTCAGATATTTGTATTATTAAATACATATTTTATATCTTATTATTGATCTTTACACTATACCAATATATAAAATTCAATTTTTTTTGTCTCATTCCCCGCCGGACTCTCTTTTATTCTGCATTATCAGCACATCCCTGCCCATTTGCTTGGATGCCCATGGGCAACCCGACTTACTGATGTGTAGAAGTGTGAAGTATCCTGTATATATAGTATAATTATAATTTATATTGTTATCATCTCTAGGCTCTTTTACCAGTTATTTTAGGACAGTTTCCTGATAATGCATCCACGAAGCAAATTATTCACTACGGGCAACTCATCAATTCCGGTAAACGTATATTTCTTATCATTTATTATAATAATAAATTTAGTAGACACTGTTTCGATCAAAGTATCATAAAAATTGCTGTACATCTCACGTAGCACAGCAATATTTTTAAAAAAGTGCTAAAAAAAAACGTTTAGGCAGACTCTAGCATGACTCTAGCAGTTTTTTAGCATTTTAAAAGCGCATACAATCAGCGCAGAATAAATGCAGGATTTATGTTTGCAGCACTTCTTACATAGCACAACAGCGCCTGTAAAGCGTTCAGAAAGCGCTGTTATAAAAGCGCATGCAATCAACGCAGGATAAATGCAGTAATAAATGCATAATTATTTTTCGATCAGTGTGACTTGAAATCCGAGTTATTCACACGCAATGAAAGTGCATAACTGACAGCAGTTTTGGGAGGTGCAGTCGTAAAAGCGCTCTCAAAACTCTTTGCACGCGCTGTTGTATTATGTGAAAAAGTGATATATATTATATATATAAAGATACCTAAGTAGCATAATGTGCATCTAAATGCTTTGAATGATAAATATTAAATATACATTTTGCTAATATGTGATAATATTTCATCGTTCAAGCAATTTATATTATGTTTTTATCGTTAAATATTTTTTTATGTATACTTTTAACGCACACTAGTACAGAGTAATAAAAGCGATAAAACTCGCTATAATATAATACGTATTATGTATAAAGATCTATCATATATTCATTATATTAAAATTTCTTAAACATGTTTCTTATAATAACGGTAGTAAATTTGTCACCAGGAACGCTGTCACCCAATAAATTTAAACAATTTGATTACGGAATATTAGGCAACACAAATGTATATGGTTTACCCAATCCACCGAATTATGATTTAAGTAAGATCAAAGTCCCGATCTATTTATATTATAGTAAAAATGATTGGTTAGCGAATGTCAAGGTTTGTATTTTTTTTTTTTGAAAAAATTATTTATTTGATTAAATTAATTTAGTTGTCTTTACGTCTTTCATTGGAGAATGTATATATTTAAATCAAATATAATACGTTTCACTTAAACACACATTTCATTGAAAGAAAAATAAAAACAAACTAAATTAATTTAATTTAATCAAACAAAATTAATTTAATCAAACGAACAATTGTTTTTTAGTGTTTAATTCATTCATTTTGAGTATCTTTGTATTGATATTTATCAAGAGACATAAATATATTTTTATTTCACGCTGGATTTAAACATTAAAGTGATTATATGATCCCCGTTAATGCTCAATTATGACAAAATCAATTGAAAAAAATCAATAAAAAATCATTCAACCCTCTATTCTTGAAAAGAAATGTATACGAAAAATTAGGGGACTACACACTATAATATATGTTATATATACTGTAATATACATAATGTACATAATAAATATAATATACATAATATACATAGTCCTGAGATACGATTTGAGCTAGATTTAAATCAGTCTTTCATTTGAAAAATACTTCTCATGATGAATAAATTTGATTGATTCAAACTTTGGTTCAAATCTAGCTCGTCTGAAATGAAAATTAATCGTAGATCTATGACTATGAATACGGACCCTAGTGACGTTGCACTTATCTATTTCATTCAAAACTAAGTTCAGCTAAATTTTTCAATTAAGTTCTTGCGAATAAAATCGCAACTATAAATACTAATCAAAATGTAGTCATTGTAGTTACGTGATTGAAATAAAAAATCAAGCGTCAAATAAAATTGTATTGTAACATTACTGCGAACAGTTTTAGTTATATTATGATTCTTTCGTAGGATGTGAAAAAATTATATAAGGAGTTGGGTAATCCGTCCGGTAAAACTTTAATTGCGGATAAGAAATTTAATCATTTGGACTACATGTGGGCTAAAGATGTGAAGAAGCTTGTATATGATCAGATAATCGAGAGAATGAAGAAGAAGTCTTCGTAATGAAATGCCGGCATCTATTTTTTCAGTGATTAATCTATGGAATTTGATCAGGAATATCTTGTCTCACGTTTTGTCAACAGAATTATTTTATCTCAAGCTGACTTTATTCGATATATACCGATTTAAGTTATCACTCTTTTGTTAATATTCGCATTTTCATAAAATATTTTATCAATTTGAAATGAATGTTTAAATTAACAAACATATATCTTGTATTATACACTCATTCCTATAAATTTTCCTACTCTGTTATAGTATAATTTCTTTTTTACTCGCTTAGTATTTTTATTTATCACTCATTGTTACATTATCTTTACGTCATCTTACTCATGATATATTTCAATAATAAAATAAGAAATTTTTTATTTTATAAAAATTATCCATCAAATAAATATTTAAATTTTGTAACATCAAAGATCAATAAATAAATTAGTAAAATAAAGAATTAAATTTATTACGCCAATAAGAAGTCAATAAGTGGTATTTATAATCCGTTCTTGTTTTAAGATCGTTTTAAATAATATTTTAATATGTCTATTTGATTGATTCATGACATCTTAAATATTTCAGATAATCTTAAATATAAAATCCGTGAATCCGATCTATGAATATCTATCAATGATTAAATCAAAACAAATGAAATTATACATATAAGAATCAATTAATGATATAAAGAAGAATAATCTCTACGAGATGAAGAATTTGTGAAAACAATTTTCAAATCAATTATAAGAGATTTTTTATATACCTGCAGTGACTAATTACAATCAGTTCTTTTGTTTCTTCTAAAGCGATAAAGATCTGCAACTGTAAAACATAAAAATTTGAAAAAACAATATCATTTTATGGATCGATCCATTTGACAACAATCGATAAAATTCTTTCTTTTCGAACACATCTTAATCGCACAGCTTATTAATACACCAATCGTATTGTCAAATCAGAAATTAAAACGGATAGATTACGATAGAGTATTGATATGATCGCATAAAATAGCAAACACTTCATGTCAGATAGCATTTTCAGTAAATAAGCAGTATCGTTTATATATCGTTGCACATTCGGGAAGAAAATCGCGCACAGTATAATTCAAATTTTTGCATAACAATTTCTTCAAGTAACAATAATGCCACTACTGATCCTTCTCCTCTCGATTCTGGCATCCGCTAGAGCAATGTCGTACTTTTCAATGAATCAACTGCCCAATGTCCTGCCAATAGACAAAATACCGGCGATCAAGGAATTCAACGATCCGCAATTTTTGGCAACCGTATACGCAGATGCATCGCTTACCATTGTAAGTGCAATTATCGAAATTGAAAGTAAATTAAAAAAAAAAAGGATATGTGCAGATATTCTATCGATTAAAAGTTGAAATGAGATAACTTTTTGAAAATGACTTTATTCAGAGAGATCATTAATACAATTACAAATATTTAAAAAATCTATCAATTCAATAAAAATAATATATTAATTCATTTATATTTCTAAAATTTTCTTGTTAAATT
>NW_012130065.1:34857-47510 GCF_000143395.1 Atta cephalotes
TATATATATATATATA
Source organism: Atta cephalotes (assembly GCF_000143395.1). NCBI lineage: Eukaryota > Metazoa > Arthropoda > Insecta > Hymenoptera > Formicidae > Atta > Atta cephalotes. The sequence continues at coordinate 34,874 of NW_012130065.1, forward strand.
TATATATATATATATATATATATATATATATACATACATACACAGATATTAAGATCCATGTTTAACAAGTGTTATTGTATACGTAAATATCCATATTATTTAACAAACACATCAAACAAGAAAAATACGGTAAATGCACGCCGAGAAAAAAAGATACATCTCACCTGTCAATTAATTCTAGGATAGCAAGGAAAAAAAATGATATTTACTCTTCATCTTTAAGACGATTTTTGATTAAAGTTCATTAACGCTCCTTCCGTAATTTATCATTTATGATGGAATCATGAATGATGAAAATAATTTACTTTATTGAGATGCAATAGACTCACAATATCGCAATAATCACGAATAAATTGTGACATCATTGAGAATAAATCAAAAGGCCACAGTAATTTTCATCTAAGAATGAATCCGATAAAGTTATCTTAGATAGTTCTTTTGTAAGTTGTTTAAGACCAGGTTAGATAAATATCGTAATCTTATCAAAAAGAACACGAAACAAAAATCCGTAAATCCTGAACATAAATTGGAGCATAATCATGATTTTAACTGGAATCGCACAAAGCTTTTAGACAGAGAAAAGAATTATAATAAACGACTCATTTTAGAACAAATTTTTATTGTTTATTTTGTTTGTTAACAAAAAATGGATTAAATGTGCAGGACACAGAATTTTTAGATCCATTATACCAAGATCTATTCAAAAAGATTTGACATTTCCATGTTTTACTTCTCTAATTTATTGTATAAAATACGTATATGTATTGTATATTATTTATTACCATATTATAGGGCATTTCATGCCAAGTCAGCCACTCATTTTGTGAACCCATTTCATGGATTTTGTTTATATTGCTTGAGCTTGAACAGTGATGAATAAAGACTCTATGCCGAATAATAGGCTAATTGATTACTGAACTGTAGGGCAATTTTTGGGCTTTCTCGTCGCAGCGCTCTTTTCGCTTATCGTTAGTGGATATGAAAGGCAAGTTTGAAAATGAAATATTAACATTTTCTTATAGAAAATTGAACGCCCTTTCACATGAAAATACTTTTTTTTCGATTAGATCAGTTTTTGATGATTTCTATCTGTTTTTAAATTTTCAAAATGGCGGCACGACTAAAAAGCCAATCCTGATTTTCTTTTAATATAGCAAAATAATCTCAGGTTTCTATTTTGTTACTCTAAAAGAATATAATGGGACACGCATTCGTTTGGGAATAAGAGCTCGGAAAGTAAGGCAATGTCATCCCGTCATTCTGCCGGCGCGCCATCATTCTCAGCCCAGTCGCCCGGCACGAGTCGCTGATGACATTGCTGTACATGTACATAAGTTTAAAAATAATTCCTCTCTGCGTTTAACAAGATTGACTATCTTTAAAGAATACCTTAATGCCTGCATTACAATTGTCTTTTTAATTATATATATATATATATATATATTAGTTTTTATTTTTCTATTACTTTTATTAGTTTTGTTATTTTTATTATTTTTTTTATTTCTATTTCCTGAAATATTTTTATATTTTATCATTTATTTTCGGGGGAAAGTAATTTGAGTAGTGGCATTAAAGTATTTCTTAATCGATAATATCTTTCTCCGTGAAAAATTTAACTGCTTTTGTTTAGCAGCTTCATATTCATCTTTGAATATAAAAAAGGCAGATTTTCTGCGACTAAAACAGTGTTATCAACATAAAAGTATCACTGTTTTATTCCGCTTTCTGGAAAAAAGAAATTATCGATTAAATAATATTCTAATAAATAATATTCTAATAAAAAATAATCTAATAGAAAATTCTAATAGAAATAAAAAATAAAAAATAAAAAGAACAAAAAATAATAAAAATATAAAAATAAAAAAAATTAATAAAAATAACAGAAAGAATAAAAACTAAAAAAATTAAAAAGACAATTGTAATGCGGGCATTAAGTTATATCTTAAAAAGTCTCAACCCTGTTAAACGCATAGAGTAATTGTTTTTAAACTCATGTAAAGAAATGTCATCAGGGCCTAACAGCGACGCGTGCTGGGCGACTGGGCTGAGAGTGCTGGCACGCCGGCAGGGTGACGGAGCGATATTGTCTCATTTTCCGAAACGAAAGCGTCCTATTATGTTCTTTTAGAGTAACAAATAGAGACCGGGGATACATTTTGAACTGTATTAAAAGAAAATCGAGACTGGCCTTTTAGTCGTACCGCCATTTTGAAAATTTAAAAATAGATAGAAATCGTCAAAAACTGATCTAATTGAAAAAAAGAATATTTTCACATAAAAAAGCGTTCAATTTTCTATAAAAAAATGTCAATATTTCTTTTTCGAACTTGCCTTTTACATTCACTAACGACAAGCGAAAAGAGCGCTGCAACGAGAAAGCCCAAAAATTGACGGCCCTACAGTTCAGCAACCAGTTAGCCTACGGGTCTATTATTCAGCAATATGAACGAAACTTTGCAAAATGGGTAGCTGGCATGGGGAATGCCCCATATGTATTGTATTTATTTATCACTATGATCTATAACTAACAATCCATTTTGATCTCTCACATATTCTCTAAACGTCTCTGTGCTAACATGTCTTATCTCACAAATCATCATTAACATTATTAAGTAAGTTTTTTGTTCAATTGATTTGAGTTATGGTTTAAAGACTTATTCGAAATCTTTATTAAATTACAAATAATCTGAAATGTAAGATTTGAGTATTTTGTTAAGCAGCACTATTATCATTTTATGAATATATGTTAACGATATTTCAATTGCTTCGCATCGCATCTTTTATATTAAATTTATACGTCACCGATTTTATTTTTACACTGACAATTGTGAGGAAGACCTCGAAAGAGTTGAAATAAGAATTATTAATTTTTCTCAAGAATAAAGTTATGAATTTACATCTAACTTGTATTGGCTCGCATTGGCACATCCTTGGATAAATTCTAATAATTAAACAATCATACGAGATTTGATATGTAAGAAATATGATACATATCAAAAAAGAAGCAAAACGATAAAAATATTCGCTTAGCGGATGTCACTTTAGGATAAAGTCAATCTATATAATTTTAGCGGAAAAAAGCTCGTATTTCTTAATTATTCTATTTCTTCCATTATCTGATTATAACAGTTGGTATATTTAATATAATAATTAAATAATATTAGAATTAATATTAAATTGTAGAAATAAAAGCAGCATGCAATATATAAAAAATTCATCTCGGAAGTCTACTTGATATCCGAGACAGTACTACATATTAGCTTCTGATAAAAATCCGAAATGTATTATCTACAATGGAATGCCGATAAAAAATTTTTTATGCATAAATATGTATTAGGTGGTTGCATATAAAATATGCGCCCATTTTTTTAATGAAAGAAAAGACAGTGGTAACAAATCGACAAATTGGTTTATTTATTCAAAGCATTGCCTATCACAACAAATAATCTTGACCCATCTTTCGGTTAACAACTGGATTCTATGAAGGAAGAATTTGGGTTCTTTGGAGGCAATCCATTTAGCCATTTTTTGACTTTCGTATAAGACTTTCGTATAAGATGAAATGCTGTGCCCAAAGAGCTAATTACATTACCGAAACAAATGACCGAAACAAATGATAATCGGAGGGTGCGATGTCTGGGAAATATGGCGGATGGAATAGGATTTTCCAGTTCACTCCTTCTAAGTACTTCTTGGTTGAGTAACATGCGACCTGGCGTTGTCTGCAAAATCAACTTGTCATGGCGATTTTCCCATTCCGACCTTTTTTCGAGCAGAGCTCGCTTCAAATGAATTAGTTGCAGTCAATAACGAACCCCAATGATGGTTTCGTCCAATAATGCGTTCAATTCTGTGTTCTCAAATTTTTTGTGATTTTCTGCTATCCTTGTTATCCATAGAGAAATCATCACTTTGGAAGCGGCGAAACCACTCTTTGCACATTGTACTCGATGGAGCATGTTCGGCATATACTTCCTCTAACAAATGTTTGCATTTCTGCGGGCGAGTTCTTTGCCGGGAAATAACAGCATAACTTCCCGCAAATGTGATTTATTTGAGACAAAACTTGCCATTATAAACACATTCAAAATAGATGTTAGCGCGTCGCAAATGTCATCTATGGCGAGACTCTATAAACCTATCATCATGTGTATTGCCAACTTTCAATTCGAAGAAATAGTATACTTAACGCAATCTATTGCCACGAGTGATTTCATATGCAACCACCAAATATATATAAATAATTATATATAAATATATATAAACATACAAAAATATTCATAAACATACAATAATTTTATATATATTTTTATTTTTTTTGTAAAATTATTTTTTAGTATAATAGAGAAATAATAATAGTAATGTGAAAACATTAAAAATAATTATAAGGATAATTTTAACATTATTTATTTTAGAAAAAAACAAGTTCGGAAAAATGTAAAAAATGTAAAAAAATTGCTCATATTGCTCAATTATGCATAATTTTATACATAATTATACATAATTATGCAAAGTATTTTTTTTTACATTTCCGCAAACTTCATTTAACGAATAATGTAAAAATTATCTCTTTATTTTTTATGTTTTCGTGTTATTATTGTTATTTTCTATTACTCTAAAGAGTAATTTTAGAAAAGAAAAAGGGATATATTTCATATATGTTACACGTGTTTATGAATATTTATGTATGTTTATACATATTTATACATATTTATACATATATATATACATACTAATGTATGTATGAAAATTTTTTTTACCGGAATATTTTTACAGATACAATAAAAGTTGATAAAATATACAATATATCTTTTTATTAGTCAAGTCATTGATAATCATGCGACATTTAGTGTTATTTTTGTGGATTTGATACTTATTGAATATTTATTGGTCAAATATATCATACATTTGTAGTTTAATATTTAAAATATTTGTTAGACTGCAACAATATGTACATATTACACATAGAATTTTAAATGAGAATTTTTATTTGAATAATTTTCAAAACGATAATTAATAGTTAAAATATAGAAATTCAGATGAACCATTTTTTCGGCTCATTTGAGACATTTCCTTTTCAAAAATGGACGTTCCGTTTAAATTAATAGCAACAATTAAATGATTAAGTGACGCAAGAACAAATTTATCTTAAATCTAGATGTTTTTTAACATCATTCTCATATTTTGAAAGTTAACAGCAAGGCAGGAATGCATCAAACTTAAAATCTGATCATAGTATCTTAAAATAGAGATTTCAAATTTAAAAAAAACTGATATACGATAATTTTTCGCAAAGTTATCGTTAGTCAAAATTGGCCAATTTTCACTCACAATTTTTCTATGCCATAATTTTTTTAAGTGTATATATCTTTAATTTTTTTCCATATTTCTATTTGTTTATCTAATATAAAAAGAAATTATCTCTATCCCAAACCGAGAATTGATAAATAATTCATAGAAATTATAAAAATCGTATCTTTCTTATAGCTGGCATGAGATTGGCGTGTATGATCTTCCAGCCATGATAGATTATATCGTGAAGATCACTGGTCGCGAGAAAATGTTTTATCTGGGGCACAGCCAGGGTACCACTTCTTTCTTCGTCATGTCAACGGAGTTGCCAGAGTATCAGCACAAAATCCAGGCGATGTTCGCGTTAGCACCAGTTGCTTATTGCAGCAGATTAAGAAATCCCATTTTTCAATTCCTGGCAAGATTCTCCGATCCATTAAACGTATGCAATTTTAAATTCGAAAATAAAAAAATCAATTTTTTCACCTTTTTCTTTTTTTAATAAACGTCTTGTTGCAGGAATTATTAAAATTAATCGGTATATACGAATTCACGCCTACTAACGAAATCATGAAACAATTCCAGAAAATAATATGCGAGGAAAACGCTATTACGCAACCCTTGTGCACTAATTTGATCTTCTTAATCAGTGGATTCGATAAAGATCAGTTTAATACTGTACGATACTATCATTAATATACCTTTAATTATTTTGTGAAATTTAAAATAAGAATAATTATCACATAGTAAACTCGTTTCTTACAGTCCATAGGCACAGAATTTGCAGCAATATCGCTACAACAACTTTTGTGCAACTTTGTACTGTAGAAGAGCATTCTATTATTAGTTATTAAATAATGTCATGATAATTTGTTTTAGAATTAATCACGAATTTTACAATCATATAATTTATTTGAATTATATATAATAATGTCAGTTCATTATTATAATAATTTGAGATTATTCATACTTAATGCTGCTATCATCTTGTAGACTCTTCTACCATTAATCATGGAACATGCTCCGGCTGGTGCAGCCACGAAACAAATAATGCATTATTTACAGCTTATCAAAAGTAGTGAGCATCTATTCCACTATAATACCTTGTATTATACTCGTATAAAGATAGTGAAACATACATCGTAAATGCATTCCATTATACTACTTCATTAATATTTCTTTAAATTTTATAAAATTATATACAATACATAAAATAATTATACAATTATATATATATAAAATTTTTTATAAACATGAATATATTCTCAGGATCCATTATTACAATGGGGAAATTTAGACAGTATGATTATTCACTCATCACTAATTTGATGAAATATGGTACCTTCTACCCTCCGAAATATGACTTGGGAAAAATCAAAGTGCCAGTTTCATTGCATTATAGCGCCAACGATTGGTTAGCACATGTCGATGTTCGTATATATTTTTTTAATACATAATACTACAATAGTTTTCAATTTTAAATATCTTCAACATATTTGCAAGGATATTTATTTTTTCATATAGGCATATGCAAACATAAACTTTCCTATATATTTTAATTAGAACAAATATCTTGAAAATATTGGAGATGCTAAATTTAAATAAATTATTATGTAGTTTCAATTATATAGAAAAAATTATGTGTTTACATGATATCTTTATCATTTGCAGGATGTTGACCAATTAGAAAAAGAACTTGGCAATCCACTTGGAAAATTTCTTGTTCCATATAAAAAGTTTAATCATCTGGATTTCATGTGGGCTAAGGATGTTAAAGAACTTTTGTATAACAAGATACTAAATCTGATGACACATTTCTAACATTAAACTACTAAAGTTCAATAAATTTTACAGATTAAAATTTTATGCTAAGGGTCCAGAGTAATCATCACAGCCATATTGAATCGTGACGTCAGAAGCAAGAAATAACATGTTAATTTTTATTAGGTATCATTTATAAATAAAGACAATTTGGATAAAACAAAATGATGAAATTGCTTTATCAAAATGAACGAAAATTATGCTTATCTCCCCCCTGACAATCAGTAAATAATCATAAAAAGTGACGAAAAGTACATGAAGTGCTTTTATTTAATGCACATGTGTAGCTTATTTTCACTTACACGTATCTTTATCACTTTTTATAATTATTTATTAACTATTAGGCAGGAGAAAAACAATTTTCATTCATTTTTACAAACAATCAACAATTTTAAAACAATCTCATCAGTTTATTTTATTCAAATTGTCTTTATAAATGGCATGTAATAAGAATTAACGTGTCATTTCTCACTTCTGATTTAATATGACTGTAGTGACTGAGGAGCCTTAAATCGATTCCATTTAGATCAGAGAAATTTATTATAAGACTAAGAATGTTTGCGTGACAATATAATTATCGAATTGAATTATCATCAATCCATTAGAAAGAATTTTATTTAATCACGAATTTCTATTATCCTCGATATTATTTATGTGCTCATAAAATAAGAAAATCGTGATGTTTAAGAATTAAGATATTAATTTTTTTCACTTGCATATATAGAAATTTTATAATTAATAACTTAATTAACATTGTCATTAATTTTGAATTTAGATTCAATTATTATACAAGATAATTATAAATAAATAATATCTAATATTTATCGAGATATTATCTTTTATTTTAATTTCTAATTATCAAAGGCAATATACTATAACATATAAAATATCTTTCAGGAGAAATTACTTGTAATAGCAAAACTTGTTTTAACTTGTAAATAACTTTAAAAAAGACTCGAGATATGTGTAAATATGTATTAAGATTAGTATAATAAAATTACGATGTATATACAGCTAATTTTTCTCCAGATATATTGGATTCTGTAATGTTAAAGACCAAATGTAATGTAACAATAAATTAATTATTAATAAATGTAATAATGTATCAACGATGTTATCAATCATAAATCATAAATCATCAATCATAAATTCAATAAAGAAACAACTGGAAAAAACTTATTTTTAGGGAACTCTGAAAGAAAGTACAGATTTTATACATACATGATTTTATTATATATATATATATACGCGCGCGCGCGCGTATGTATATATATATATATAGAGAGAGAGATATCTGTACGTGTGCAGAAGCACAGGTATTTATAGTCATTAGGGGCGGAAATGAGATACACGAGTCTAACGAAGTTACGCAAATTATGCAAAGCACAACAGGTAGTCCTCTAGTAGCCATTTCACATTGTGAGTCACAAGGTTGAATTTTATCGAGAACACATTATTGATGTTCCTTGGCATCGCGTGCGTAGGCTGCAAATGTGTGTATATGTATATGTATATTATAAACGCGCGCGTGTTACGATCGCAATTCGTTTTTCCCTCTGATATTTCAGTATTTTAGGAAAAATTCGACCTTGTGATATTTAATATCGCTCTTATGTAGAATAACTTCGCTCTCTATTTTATACATTGCGCCTCGCTGAAAAGAAAAATACATCATTTCATGGGTGGAACTGATTTTTATTGTTAAGCACAATAATATTCATCTGCTTTTACCGCATCTTCTGCATGTAGACTCGATCGTGAAATCGGCGGAGGTGCACAGAGCGATTCTTACCCTCGAAAGCTCGATTCCAAAAGAACCAAAATGATTTTGCCATAGCCACATTTATTTTTTTCATTTGTTAACCCATGTTTCACGGATGTAAGAAAAATAATTTAATACTTTGTATTCTATTTATGTTTTAAAAAAGCGTTCCGGAAATAGATCTTGATTTTGATTTTGGCAAATCAAATGAATATGACAACCGCCGCCTAACAGCGTAACAGGTTCTTTACTTAATGTGTATACAAAGTACAATTGGCTTTTACCGATGATTAATTCGAACCTATTAGCGATATATTTCTTGAACCGATCTCATGTAGCAAGTACGGCGAAAGCATAACGTACATCATATAACACCGTAAAGATACAGCTTATTCTGTGTTACTCTAATAATATATGCAATATTTATGAGTTAATAAACCTGCTGGAATATATGTACAATAAATAAATAAAAGGAAAGTAACGTAATAACATGTTGAATATTTTCAGATGTTCTCAAGGACAAGTTGATCTTCAAAGTATAACTCGATATTTTTTATCGTGATACTTTTGAACATTCTGCTATATATTCGCTGCTTATAAAAGTGGCATTGCGAACTTCTAAAAAAAAGGATCATGCATGATAGTTTGATATTATTTAATAGTCAGTCTAAAATTTGAACAATGTAGCAACATTTACGATAATCAAATACTGCATGAAAAAATGTTTGAAGATTGCACTCTATGTATAAATAATATATCATATGTATAATCTATATTATATATATATATTTATATATATATATAAGTACTCTATAATATGGAGTGTTGAATATTACATAAAAGAATTTAATACGGATAGAAGGTGATAATTTTTTCTCTGGAGAAATGAATATTTTTCTAAGTATACATCGCCTCGAGATAAAATGTCTTCCCCCCCTTTTTATGTTATAATCTGTGCACAATATAAAAATTGTGAAGGTAGCAATGAACGAGTCAGATATTGTTATTCAATAGCATGTTAGTTTTATATCTGATCGAAATAAAGTTCAATCAATAGAGTATGTGTACGATGATTATCGCACGTCGAAAGAGAGATTGAGCTCCTTTTTTTCCTTTTCCGTTCAATTATTTTGAGAATTCTTAATGTAACAAAAGATATCAGTCGCAGTTGTATAGCAAATACAAAATCAAGTTAATCAATATACAGTACGTAAGAGACAGTGGTTACCAATTAATATAAAATAACAATTACAGGGGCAATCAATCTCATTCGGGTTTACATTCATTATTGGCGATTACTTAACAGGATTACTTAACAGATACCATGTATGTCCGGTTTTTCATAATTTGAAACAGTTTCTGAAACGTAGGGGGTACGGACAGACTTTGTAGACACCCTGTATAGATTCAAGTAAGGTACATGAACTCAGGGCTGGGCATGTATTTGAAATATTTTTATTTGAAAAACAATATTGGCAACACAAATATATTTTGTATTTTGTGTTTGTTCAGAGTACATGAAAATATTTTGTATTTCAGATATTTCATTAATAACAAAAGATTGAAAGAATTTTGTATTTCAAATACTAACACTGACAATCAACCTTATTATTTGAATTATAAAATTATTCGAAATATAAAAAGCTTTCAAACTTCCGATTTCAAATACAAAATACGCTTGTATTGCAAATAGTGTTAAATAAAAAGATCTCAAATACATACCGAGTTCTGCATGAACCTATTCTACGCGAAAAATGTAATCCATTTAGTGTTGCTTGAACACTATACGTTAAACAATTTTACGCTAAAATTTACTAATTTAAAATCGCCAGTACTGAATTTAACCATATTCTGCATATTTACCTAATAATATAAAACAAGAACACAACAAACTTCTTGGCATACAAAATACATTTTAACATGTAAAGTTGTATGTCATTCTTTTCTTCTTTTTTTTCCCTTAGTTTATCTCCCTACCCTTCGGCTGTGTCTTCTCAAAAATTTTTTCGGATTATCTTTTTACTTATGTAACGACAAACAATATATCAAGAAACATTGATATTTATCTTCATTTGCTTATCCGAAACATGCGTTGTTTTTTTAAAATAAATTTTTCAATGTGTACATAATGAGTAATGAAGTCTCTTTTACACATGGCGGTGATTTTAAATGTATGTATTTTGCATAGTGAGCAAGGGAGGAAGAGGAAGGAAAAAGGATGTTTAGGAGGATAGCAAAACAAGTTTACCCGCTCTTAAAGAGGAGAATGGCTACCTGACCAAGGTAGAAATAGATAAAATGTCTTGTTTCGTGCGTCACATAGCTACCAAAATTACGTCCTACAATGCAATGCCACGTTGGGTTGTACTTTTTATCGAACTCTTTCTTGATAAATGCTGCAATGTCCTGAAAGCCAAAACCAATAGATATTAATGGTAAAATCAATAGTGTTATTGATTTAACAATCTCATCCTGTGTAACTTGAGAATTTATATAACAGAAATTTTTCAGAAAACAAATATCGACCTTTAACATAATTTTAGTAAACTGCATTTACATATTACAACTTTAAATATATTATATATATCATAAATATATTATATATATCAATCTCCCAGATTTATTAAGAAATTAATAAATCATGTCCCATGAAATTAATAAGTCATGTATTTCAAATATCATTTTATAATACTTATTGAATTCTTTAGCTTCTTTGAAATTATAAGAACTTTATGTATAATTGTACTTCTTTATTCATAAAACATTATTCCTATTCCTAATAAAAGTTGTTAACTTGCTTAATGCAAAGACATTAATGAATTATTCAATTTTTATAATAAATTAATTAAATTCGTGCTTATAAAATGTATTAAGATCCTTACTGAATAGATAAAAATTAAAAGTAAATCTATTGGCAAATATATCTACTTCAATTACATGTGTCTTAAATTTTCCATTCTTTGTACAATACAAGTGTGATGTTTACAGTATGTTATCTATATCTGTATACATAAAAGTGTGATGAGCATATACCTTTTCAATGTTATATTTTTCGAGAGCTTGAGTGGCACAGTCAACAGCATCTTGTTGCATCTCCTCCGACATATCAGCATTTTTGATTACTGCTTTTCGGTCCGACATTTTGTCTGTCCTAGAACATAAAGATATAGCATTGTTATACTGTGACGCTATTATCATACACGAAACACCTTTTTCTAATGTAAACACTGAGAAAGACACCTCAATGTGTTTTGGCAAAAGTGCAAATATACCAAAAGATATATCTGCAGACATATGTATGTATATCAATTCGGGACGAAAAACTTTGTGAGCAGCGTGAATCCGAAAGAAATATAAATTCAAATGAGTCCGCGATTGCAACAGTGATGGTTCACCACTGCTTTAGATTCACATCACTTTCAAAATAAACGATTTATTTATAAGCGACATTATCGGCGTTTTGTGCTCAAAGTAAAATGCCACAAGGGTGAATCGCGCGAATCGGAGGCTGCTGTTCGACAACTCTACCGGACGTATCGTTATATATATATATTGGGAGGCTCAACCTGGGCCGCGGGAAGCGCACGACTTTGACAGTAGCGTACATGTCTACCGCCGGCATGATAATACGAAGGCGAGTGTTAGGCGAGTGTTCGGAGTAACACAGGTAGAACAAAGACAGGAAGATAAAGGAAGAAGGGAAAAATAGATAGCGCAGGCGGAGAGAGAGAGAGAGAGAGAGAGAGAGAGAGAGAGAGAGAG
>NW_012130065.1:50493-52661 GCF_000143395.1 Atta cephalotes
AGAGAGAGAGAGAGAGAGAATTCTCGCTCACGCGACATGGATGCAATGCACAAATAGAGAAAGAAGGAGATAGAGGAGAAAGAAGGAGAGAGAGAAGAAAGACGAAGTTACACAGGTACCGATAGAGCGAGCATTTAGAGGGTGAAAGATAGAAGAGAGACTAAAGGAGGAGGGAGTGCGAAAGGCGCGGGAGGACAGTGTGTTTTGTCGATACCAACGACAATAAAGAAATGGCAATTCGGCTGGCACGCGAGGTGCAAAGCCCGTGAAAGTGGGTCGCGACGATGCTCGTCCTGGCGCCGACGTCGTCATCGTCGAGCAGCATCCCGCCACCCGGCGACAATCTTCACATATGACATAAGAAAACGCGCGCAACCGGACGGATCTGGCCGGACGATCCAGTCTCGACAAGTTTCGTGACTTTAGATTCGCGGGGGAGGGCAAGAGGATGAGCATGCATTTTTGATAAATTATCAATGTTTTCTCTATCCTTACTTCCCTTCTCTCACACGAACAACATTTCGTTTATTTTCTCTCTACCTTTTCTCGTTGACACCGTCTCCAGTGGATGATCACACACGATACAACAGGCTCGCCCTCCTCTCCGATCCGGTGTGAGCGAGTGTGGCCGTACGCGAATCCGGCGAATGCCGTTTATTTTAAGTGATAATCGCGCGCGCACGATATTTCTCGATACGACGGTATACGCGTATGACAAGAGATTTGGCCCGAACGATCTTGCGACGGGCGAATTGGCGATCGGCCGTTTCCTCTCCTGCTGTTTCTTCGGTAACACTCGGTAAAATTTTGGGCTCGCTGGCTCACAGGGACCAAAAGAGAGAGGAACGACAACTTTGCGACTCGAGCTCCTGACTGAGAGTACGGCCAGTCGCCACCGCGTTATGCCGGCTCGTGATTGGTCGGTTCGCAGGGTCTTCTATCAGGAGTTTCTATCGGACCAGCATGCATTGCACGAGGCGACGCGCGAAAAACAAACGCATGCCGAAGAGTCTAATTTCTATTTTCGTTTCCTGGCGACCGAAATGATTGCGTACGTCGCATACGACATTCGACGGATGATACGATATTCAATAAGAAAATTTCGTTCTAGTTTGATTATTAGCACTAGTTGCAAAACCGCCTTTTCTGCTGAATGCAGTTATTATTAGCGACGACCGGATCAGATAATGGGCGGTATTCATAATTCATTCTTATTTCAAGACTGTCTTAAGTAATGTCTTAAAACGCTACGGTCCTTTGATTGGTTCATAACTTCTTAAGACTGTACTTATAAGACAGTTTTGAATATAAGATCTGATCTACTATAAATACCAATAAGTATAAATTTTTGAAACTATTGTTAAGTGGACTTGATAGACCGGAGGATAAATGGAAAACGATGACATTACCAATCCTTTTGGTTGATTCAACAAAATAAGAAAAACGCATGTCTGTAATTCTCTAAACATCTTATCGATGATTGTCGCTATCGTTAACTAGAGATAGCTATAATGGCAGATCAATCCTGAAGAAAGCGCGGCACTCATTGGCTATCGCTAGTTAATTGCGATAATTATCGATAAAACGTTTAAGTTTAGAGAATCCCGCAACTGAAAACACCGATCATGAAATACTATTAAAGACAACTCACACAGCGTGACTCACACAGTTCGATGACTAATAGTCGACTTTTTTCAGTCAACTTAAAGTCAACTTGTAAAGTCGATATTTAGTCGACATTTTAGAATTGTCTTTTAGCAATTTTAAATGTCAATTGTAAGTCGACAAGATCAACTATTTTCAAAAATCTAAAAGCACTTTTTTTTATCCGACTTTTAATTGAATATTGTTAACTTTCTATTTATTATTAATAATAATATCTAGATGTGTTTACATATATTACAAAGGATATAAAATATTAAAAAATGACTAAAAGATCCTTTTTCAGGTTATTTGCAAAACGAAAAGATATTATGTCTATTGAAGACGATTTTATTGAAAAACAATATAACCATAATAAAAATATTTTTTCACTATCTTTATCTATTAATTTTGATTGTTTTCTTTTTTTTGGTAAAAAGATGTTCTTATTGAAAAAATTTTTACTTTGTGAGCTAACCGTAAATAATTATTATAATATTTTGCTAATAAATCATTATCTCTCTCTC
>NW_012130065.1:52681-71257 GCF_000143395.1 Atta cephalotes
TCTCTCTCCTCCTCCTCCTCCTCCCTCCCTCCTCTCTCTCTCTCTCTCTCTCTCTCTCTTCCCCTTTTCTGTATATGGCGAAGTATTGAGCAACTGGAGCATGAAGGAAATAAAAGATGTAACACATTAAAAAAATTCATTTCCAACAGTTAAACATTTAACTATTGCTAGAATGAATTACAACTTTAATATCGGTAATACATATCCATATTTCCGTCGATCGAAGAATTTTCAATTTAAATAATAATAAATGATTTATTATTAAGATCATATATGTAAATACATAAGTAAGAGTTTTAATGCTTATAAAGGACGAAGTTGGATCTTAGATGCTTTTAAATAATTTATATACTAATAAGAGAAAGATAATGAGGTTGGGGATTTTGATGCGCTTTTTATAGGATGTTCGAAAAGAGAGCGAAAAAAAAAATAATACGTATCCGGCCATTTCAGTCATTGACCTATAGTTTCGAAGAAATCGATTTTTTAAATAATTATTGTAATAATTTGAAAAATCTACTGTATAAATGAAAATGTCAGTATCTTTAATTTTATTTTAACTTAATGTTATTAGTTTTGATTACTTTTTGATTGTAATGGAATTACATTTCATGAAATTAATATTAAAGATTAATTAAAGATTAATTAATTAATATTAAAGATAATTAAATATTTATTTATGAAATATTTATTATCGTTGTTGCTATTCATACGAACGCATAAATAAGATTGTAATGAAAACTTACAGTTTCTAATGAAATTAGAAGGTGTGATTAGGAACAAGTAAGTCATACATTTGTAATCTTCTTTTGATTAACATTAATCGATATTAATAATATAATAGAAAACTAATGGTGTTTTGTAGACGTATAGGAAGATTGTATGGGAAGATATAAATCATAAAAACAAGAAAAACATAAATATTTATTGCATTGTAAACATCTTACAAACAAATTTTTGTTGCGGACACAATAACTTTTTCTAATATCTAGCGGAAAGCAGATTGATTAACATATTATGAAATAGCTTTTTTCAGGAATTAATTTTGATGAAAACCAAATTTTTCTAAAATGACATTTCTAAAATAAAATTTGTCATTCTAAAATTCATTCATAAGGTGTTCATGATGCAATAAATATTTATATTTTTTCTTGTTTTTATGATTTATATCATCTCGTACAATGTACGTCTACAAAACACGATTATTTTTCTATTATTATTAATAAATCGATTAATGTCAAAAAAAGGTGATAAACATATGACTTATTTGTTCTTAATCATAATTTCCAATTTCTAATTTCATTAGAAATTGTAACAGCTTTTATTATAATCTTATTTGCGTGAATAACAACAACGATGATGATAATAAATATTCCATAAACGAGTGTTTAATTATCTATAATACGTAATTTCATTAAAATAATTAAAACTAATAACACTAAATTAAAATGAAATTTATAAAAATACTGATATTTTCATTTATACGTATATTTTTATTAGTACGTTTTTAAAATTTTATTATAATTATTTAAAAAATCAATTTCTTCGAAATTATGGGCCAATGGCCAACGACATGTATCGCTTTTTTTTTTGCTCAAGAACAATTTAAAAAGTACATCAAAATCCCCGACCCTTTCATCTAGTGCTCCCTTTATAAGTATTCAGAACTCGCTTACAACGATGTTAGTGCACTAACATGCTATAATTTACGTTACGCATACTATAGAATTTTAGAGGTAAAAGCGCGTTCTGAATATGGGCTGATATATAATATGTAGTCATTTAAACTGCGCACCGAATTAATTTTTCGGACTTATAAACGCAATTAAACTACTATAGTAATATTACAAATTAAATTGACAAGCAATTTAATAATTTGATGCTCACTCAAGCATACTATTAGAAAGAAAGATGTTAATTGAAACATTATAAATAAATTTATTGCGATAAATAAATTACCTCGATCGGGAGTAGAACCTGGATTTCTTGTATTCCATACGAGTGTCCTAAATCCTTAGACTACCGAGACTTTTAGTTTAAATATAGATAATTTTAATGGACTTTCAAGATTTAACAAAAAACAACAAAACTTTTCAGTTTCTTTTAATATTGTTACGACATGACAAAGCAAATACTAAAAAAATTTAATGAAGTTAAAATTTAATGAAATTAATTGAAGGAAATAATAAATAATATCAAATTGGGATGAGATACCAGGAATAAGTTGCATTATAAAATATCCAGCTGTTTTTCTCTTTTCTTTTTATTATTCAATTTTTTAATTTTTTAAAAAGTATAAAATTTATGTTTTATATAATTGAGAGAAACTCTTTTTAAAGCTTAGTTTCTTGTAAAATAAAAATTTTACACTTTCAGAATATAGAATTGCGGATATTTTTTCCTTCGACTAAACTAAAAGTAGAAATGATTTCTAATGTGATAACGATGGAGTTTATATATTTGGATGATCAGTGTCAGCTTAAAAGAATTAATAGAAAATTTAAAATGATTGGCTCGATCTACTTTTCAAAACCGATGGGAAGATTCCGGCTGTTTCGTTTATTCCATGGAATGTAAGTTTAATGTCATATAAAAAATATACATGGTATCTGAAATAATGATCATTAATCACGTAGTGTTATTTTTAATAAAAAAACTGACTTGTAAATCGAAAAGTTCTCTACTATTTTATAATTTAAGCAATATCTTTTTTTAGTTATCCAATAAGCAAAATGTCTAACATCGACGTATAAACAACATTAAGATATCTTTAAGAGTTCTTTAAGATCTAGCAAACGAATGGATTGAAATGGATTCAGATTTTCAGAAATATTTATTCACGAATGTTAAATGCTTTTCAATCTTAAATGCATTTTTATTCATTTATAGGAATTGCATATCTCTATGCCTTTCAATCTAAAAATAATATCAGGTTTTTCTGTGCACAACACACACATTGTGAATACTGTTCAATTCAAAATTTTGAATAGAAAATGCAATTTTTCAATCCAATTGCATCCAATTAAATCTAATTGAATCTAATTAAATCCAATTAAATCCAAAAAAAATATTCGCTTTTTTTTTTTTAAATACGCATTCGGATAGAAAAAAATTTCAATCCATTTTAATCCATTTTCGTTTACTGGGTACGTAGAGAGAAAATGGGTATTCTATAGTGCATCGTTTCTGATTAATTGAAATTCTTATGTCTTAATTCTCTGTTCCTATTCCTATTCCTATTCCCATTTCTTCAGATCTGGTCTATAATCAGTCGAGAGACGTTATCGTATGTTGTGTGGATGTGCATAATAACCTTCATTTTTTGTATTGGCTGTCGATGCGCGGCTGCCGAGCATTTGGATTGGTCAGATCCCATCTTTTACGATTAATGACATCCGACAAGCGTCAGCCGACTTGATTGTAGACGAGGCCTCATTGTGCACAACCCCATACCGTACCAAAGGCGTTGTAAGCCCGGATTCTCATACGGGCAACAACGCTTTGACACCAAACGCTGATTGGTGAAAAAGGCAGATGATGGAGGTAAAATTTGCCCTTACAACCGACTTTTCACCAATCAGTGCTCTGTGTCAAAGCGCTGTTGCTCGTATGAGAATCTGGGCTAAGTGTCATAGCAGCTGACTCCCGCGCTGTCCGCGCAGATGCGCGCAGCCAACAATTCAAATTGAGATCACAGTTTGAAATACAAACGATTAGATGATCGCAATTCGATGCTTTTTACACGCATTTAAGACAGTTACAATAATCTATTCGATATTTTGATTATAGAAATTTAAAGAAAAACAAGAATTTATTCGCGAAAAGTGCAAAAAGGAGCGAAATAATTTTGATCAAATTTCAAATCGGCATGTACGTGTAGGAATGAAGTACATCTCATAATGACGGACCATATCTAAGGTATTCATAAGTCGGTGTTCATAATTCATTCTTATTTCAAGATCGTTTTAAGTAATGTCTTAAGATGCTAATATGGCCTTCTGATTGGTTCGTAACATCTTAAGACTGTATTTAAGATCTTAAATATAAAAATCGACTGTGAATACTGCCTTCGATTCTCATATTTAAAATCATCTTAAATATAGCCTTAAGATGTCAATCAGATGAATCAATCAGAAATATAGGTATCCTGATCGTTTAGCGGTTTTATCTTTTAATTATCACAAACATGGCTCGATTTATGTCAAAATTATATAATATCAATTCATAAATTGAGTCGTGTAAACATAATAACAGTTTCTGAACTTAAACTTAAATAGGTTCAGAGAGAGAAAGATGTTTAGAGAGAGAAAGAAAAAAAGAAAAGTAAATAATAAGTAAAAAATGCTAGCAATAAAGTATATAACTCTTGTTCATTTCCTGCAAATTACTGTAATTAAGAACAATGAGAATTTTCATGGACTGATTGTCCATGAAAAAAAAACAGACTAAAGAAAGTTACATTTCAGAAACTTTTTGATTTTCTTATTTTGCAGGAAGAAGAGTCTATGCGGAATGATAGTATATCTAAATTTAAATCATATTTGATAAACACAAATCATACTTGTAAGCATTACCTCATATTTGAACTTATAGTACATACTATGTAGAAAGGTTATCAAAAAAATCACGTCATTAGTATTGAGAATTAATGTCTGGAAGTTCACTAACTCCAAATATTTGTAGCTTACATATTGTTTATTTCAAGAGTGATAAAACTCTAAAAATGTTTTTTAGTTACTAAAAAATAATTAAAAATTTTTTTAGTTACTTATACCAAGAATGAGAGTTAAGTAAATTTTTTCCTATTAATCGTAAAAAATGAATTTATCTCCATATTATTTTTGCCGGTGTTATTTGATTATTAATTTTTGTCAAATTTAAATAATAAAAAATCATTTTTCCTTTTTTGGGGAATTTTATTTTTTGAGTTACATCACTTTTGAAGTAAGGGAGCAATATATAAGTAAAAACACGTGGATGAATTGTTCCACATCTTTTATCTTTTGTTATTGTTCATTTATTTTGAATTTGTTATTTTGTTTTAGCTATATATTCATTTTTATAAGCTTGTTGAATTTGGACAATTATTAATTTTCACTTCAAGAATGTTCCAAATTTCAACTACAAATTAATATATACATATATATGTTTTTCCCGTAAATAAAAGGCAACTTTCTCAGAGTCATATGTATATGCCTTTCGCAATTGAAGGGTTAATATACAAGGTCGATATACATACATTCGAACATTTCAAGTCAATGTCTTTACAATAAATACTTTGTCAAGATAGATATTATGATACTGAGACATTTGACCGTATACACGCTTCGCACCGAAAGGAGTATAATATTGCACGCATTGAATTTATAACGAAATATACAATATTATATATATATATATATATTATATATATATATATATATATATATATATATATATAATAATAAGAATGTTAGTTTTCGCGTCAGCTACATATTTTCAGTCACCACTTGGTCCGTTACATTAATTACTTACATACAAATTCGTCGTGTGTAAAATTACAATATACATATATAAAGATTCCTGTGATACGCGCACTGCAACTGCAGTCAATAAAAACATTAACGAAGAAAGCTCAAGGCAGTTTGAATTTCATATCTTTCAATGCTAATTACGCAAGGTAAAGGTAAAGAAATTTGATCAGCTTTGTATTGGCTTGCCTCGTCAATGCTCCATGAGAAGTATCAATCTTAAGTTGGCAAAGTGACACGCAACAAAACGACAGGGACCATATTCTTGTAAAATATCAAAATGGATGAAAATACTATAATATACGCTACGTATATTATAAATTTCTATAATATTTTCGTATACAATATTATTCAAGAATAAGGTCTTTAAACATTGTTTACTGTTATACCGGTGGAGGTCCATTCGGATAAAAAGCTATTGGCGTAAAGCTCCTCGCGAGATTATTAGAAAGCATACAACTGTAGTCTTCTTCTGCAGATGGTACCAGAGATGCGACGCCAAGCAGTAACAACATCAATGCTTGGATTGGAAGAGAAACTCGTAGAACACGTCCTAAGAAACGATAACCACGTGCCAATACCGTTTGGTCTCTTTCGTCACCACTGCAACAGATTTCCAATAATGGAATATTAAATAAGATTAACTCGTTGAAATGATGACAACTAATTTTTCTTACAAATGACAGAACTTTATTTATCTATCTCAATCATTAAATAAATATGTAATTATCACGATCATCTTTATGATAAATAAAATTCTATCATAAAACTAATCGACAGATATTATCACGAAAAAAGAAACAACATACTCTGTGCCGGTGGCGTGAGGCTGAGCAGTCCCAGAGGCAGCTTCGTCGAGCAGCTACAGTTCAACAAAACAGAAAACACAAACAATAAGATACTGTGCAAGTGATTACTACGAATAACTTATATGCATGTAAGTGCCATCGTGATGACTTCTCATCATCGAATGACGCTTCTCGTTCTGAAAAATTTGTGTGATTTTTACTAATTTGTGCAATAATCTACAATAAATCATACACAGATGTAGAAATAAAAATATTAAGATCGCTTTTTATCCAGTAACATCACCGAGGAGATATTATTAAAGACTAACATATTAATATGAATTAATGTGACCAATATGACCACTCCGGGGAATGAAAATTGAAGAATGCGGACATTATTGTCAACTGTTTTTGCAGTTCTGAAGATAAATAATGAGGATTTTGTCTTTAATTATTGTTTTACCATAAAAATATATCTTTAGATTTGTATATTTCTAAAATAGTGATTAGAAAAAGTAAAATCTTCATTATGGGATCATTAAACATAATGTTCGTTCTTCAATTATCACCGAGCTTTCAGAACTCTTTTGATGATTGATGAAAATTTGTCTAAGGTTATTAGTCTTTAATAGTATCTTGTCGCAGTGATAACATATAAAAGTGAAATCGTGAAATCTATCAAGTACCTCATCTCTACCAAGTTAGCATTAATAATAAACACATTTTCATCAAATTATTTGAAGGTGAAGAGTTTAATAGATTGAAATGTTACATGACTTTTAAGACGGAAAGCGATTGATAGTGATTGAAAAAAATCATACTTAGAAATAAACCAAATAGATGTAACGAAGTAGCAGCGAAAAATCAAAATTTGAGAAAACAAAGTTTGTTTTACATTACTGAAAATCTCAGTGATCTAAACCTTTGATCACTTTATGATCAACTGATTTGACTTATATTTTATGATAAAGCTAAGAATCGATCTGATATCTATTGCCGAAAACAGAAAAGAAGCCATTTTTAAGAAATTTTACAGACAATCAGAACGGACCAATACTATAAAATTATAAAATAGTTTACTACACTGCACTTTAATAAACATGGAATATGTATGTCTTTTTCTAATGTTTTAAAGCGAATTAATTTTTATAAGATAATATTTATTATAATGATAGTATTAATGAAAGTTACTTTGTGTATCATACATATTTCTCGTATAAAAAAGAGATGTATTTTTATTATAAATTATATTATAAAAATTTATGATTGTAATCGTACGATTTCACGCATTTATGCGCATGCGCCGCCATGTCAGTTTTTAGATCGTGTCGTGTCTGTGTCGAAATCGAGGTGAAATCGTTCCGCGTTTTTTACCCGCATTTTCTGTGTAAAAATGACCCGCACGCGAAATTACAGATTCAAACATAGAATTCAGTGCTCAGACTATTATTGTAATATATTAGTTAACGCGCGCTGTCGTAATTAACAATGATTCATTCGAATTTTCATTCAACAATTCGGATCTTTCTGGAATATTTCTCTCGCTTTTATAGCGTCTATCATAAAGTTGGAGTGGAATTAGCATCGATCAGAAGTTCATTATTACATTTCAATAATAGCGGATAGATGGCGGTAAGTTTATTTATACTTTGAAGTGTCATAATTAAGGTTATCGTTAAAAGCTCTTGATCAATGTATCGATAAAATGTTTTAATTCTTCGGAACAATGTAAGCAACTCACTGGATCTCATCAGACGAGACACTCGTACGTATTACGTAGTATATTTAGCCAAAATAATTTATTCTCGGTACAATAGTCATTATGCATTTTATAAAATTTTGAATGTTTTATTTCTTGATGTTAGAAAGTCTCAAAGCGGGAGACGCTTTGAGACTTTCTAAGCTGGAAAGCTAATTAATAAGCTTTCCACAAACATACATATACCATTGTATGGATGTGAAAGAATTAAAAGAAAATGTCCATTACATCAGATCTTATTTATAACAATTTTCAGCAAAAATAATTAGAAATCTTCTTTTCATTTTTAAATACTTTTGCTCTTAAATTAATATCAAAGTATATTATATGTATAGGTGCTTTTCAGCAGGAAACACAGATGACACATTGTAATACATTGTGAATCATTACAGCCTTCTTGTTTGTCAATGTTAAACAAAAATGAAATAAATTGAGTTATACTATATCTATTGCTGGAAAGCACCATATATCTCAATGTTATACATCAATCAACTACATTTGGTGTCACATTATCTATTAAAAAATCTACTTCAGGCTTATATGAACTTAACAATAATAAATAGATTAATGAATTAATACCATGGTGACTGCTTTGATTACAGATAGATTTATTGTACAAGAGGAAATAATTTAGAACTTACATCATGTGAGAGAGATGCAAGAGATGTAGACGTAGCAGCGAGACCGATATCCCGTGGGTCCAGCCCGAGGGCAGCTCCTAATTTAAGGGCATAGATTCCTGTGAGTCTTCTTAATGACTGTAACCTTAATCGCAGTTCTTGCAGACGCGTTCTAGTTTCTATCTGTTCATCCAAAAGATGATTAGTTGCATCCTGTAACGATATTACTCGCGGCTCGCAACGCTCCAGATCACTTCGCAGTTCCCTAAAATAAGAATAAAATAATTTTAAAATAGATTTTGATATATTATTTGCTATACAAATTTTCTATACAAATTCAGCTACTTTGATATATTTCATTTATTGATAGCGTTGATTTGCGAAAAAATCGATAGAGATATTTACCTAAATTTATTATATTTTGCTTCTAGGATATTGCTAGATTCGGTCAAATCGATTGGTTCGCTTGCTCTAATGCTGATCTCAGTGCGTTCGAGCCAACTTAATAATTCTTCTATAATACGATAAAATTGGCGATTCGTCATGAGGGCGTGCTGCAACTGATCCTGCCATTCCACAGCAGCTGTACAAATTTTCTCCCATCTGCTGTTTGCCACAGCCAATCTGTCACGAAGCTCCTTCGCACGTTCCGTATCTTCAGTATGATCGACTAGGTGAGTACCGACTATATTCAGACTCGTTACAATACTCCTATGACTGTCGAGATCCAATAGAAACTCGCGATGATCCTGAATTACATCCTCCAATTGTTCTATATTATTGGGCGGCGAATGCTGCTCACTCTGCGTACCCTCGGCGTACTCCAACCATTTGTCCAAACGCCATAAATCATTGTCCAGTTGAGCCCAATTACGACGAGAACATAATGGACAGGTCAATCTGCCACTATCACTGCAATGATTGTGATAATTGTGATTATAATCAATATATTCGAAATTATAACTATAATTTAATTAATAAATGTTTTAAGATCATATATTTAGCATAAATTATATGACTATTTCTGTTTGCTAAAGTTGCAAGTAGTTCAATTTTGTTTAATTACAGATTATGAATTAATTTATGAAAGTTGAGAAGATTTATTAGGTACACAAAATTTTTTATTATATAAGAAACATTAAAACTTTTAAGTTTTTCGGGAATATTTTTATTAGTAAAATAAATTTATAAAATAAATTTATTTTATTGAATTTAATTGTTATATAGTTACTCACTGGTCACATGGAAAAGCATAAGCATCGGTGACTGGCGATCTGTATATGATAAGGGATAAGCATTATTATAATTGGCTTTGCTAAGCGTTATTGTTCGCATTAAAAATTATTGCAAGGCAGTGTTAATGCATCTATATTAGCAAAAGAATGAAGCTTAAATAACACAAAGAGAAAAGCATTCATGATACGAATCGTAACAGTATAATAATATATTGTACTTTATTAATTGTTTCTTCAGTATTAGTTGTGAATATTAAAAATGACATAAATGGATGATTACCTACATATAAGATATTGTTAAAATTGAATATCATACAAATATATGCAAGAATTATCAGTATTATATACATAATCTTATTAGTGTATATAAGTTATTAATTATTTTAGGATATTGTGTTTTAAACTTTCAGAAAGTAAACCATATTAATAAGATAAAAAGAAAGTTTTATGCGTGATGTAATTAAAATCGTGTATTTACAGCAGGCGTGCCCAATACTTTACTCATGAATAAACGTTTCCATCTTTCCATTATCTCGTTGAATGAGATAGAGAAAAAACAAAAACAATGTTAAAGCTATCTCATGAGATAATTTATTCTTTTTTGTTTTTACACTGTCTTGCTCAATGAAACAATGAAGAAATGAAAGCGTTTTGCGAGTAAAATATTGAACAAGCCTGATTTATATATATTATCTACAGCTTTCGCAATTTAATTAATTTTTTTCTATAAATATTTTTTTCTCTAAATTTGCGCTCATATGATGAAGATTAATTTATTAAAAAATTTTATTGCAATCTTTGCTTACTACAAAACCTAAAATGCATTAGATATTTAAACATTGAAGTGAGCGTGAAAGAAACTTTACCTGAGCTCTCTGATTTGCTGTTCACGTGCTCTTGCTAGTGCAATGAGTGTTTCATATCGAGCTATTAGTGTTGTTACCTCACTACTTTTAGCAATTCCTAAATTCAATTTGTCGTCTTCCATGAGCAGATTATGAAGGTGGCGTACCAGTTCTATCGAGGACTGGCAACTTCCGATTAGTTTAGCCTGTAATAATCCCGTGATATTTTAATAAAATAACAAAAACTACACTTAATTGAAAATAAAATTCTGAAAATAAAAATCTTACGATAGTTTTAGCAGCCGCATTGAGCCCAGGACCGGAAACGGGATCAGGTGTTACCGTTGCTTCCAAAGCACTTAGGGAATTGTTGCATTCGTTCAGGGCAGTTTCCAATTCCATCAAATATGCATCACATGAAGTCATTCTGATAAGTCTTGGTAGAGTGTCTACTTGAACCGCGGTATCTCGCTCAAATTTCAAAGTTTCTACCTGCACGGCCTCGTCGACCTCCGATCTTTCTTGCGTTTCCAGTTCCGCTTTCAGCGCGATTACTCGTGACTTGATATCCCGCCATAAAAGTTGATATTCGTCTACCAGTTCCTGAATCGCGGCCACGTCGTCAGGATTGCTCTCCTGCATAACTCGTAATGCTAATTCGTCTGCTTTGCGTAGCGTAACGTTTTGAGTATCGAGTTCTTCCTCGATTTCACTCAACTGTTGACGCCTTCGTCGCAACGATGCTCTTTGCTCAGGTGTGGCGAGATGTTGCATTTGCGTTAGGCGTACATCTACCTGCGTCAAGCCCATTACTGCAGTACCATGTGTGGATACGAACTCGCGGTAAGTCTTTTGTTCCCGTTGAATGCTCGAGATAATGGCGTTGATTCTTGTCTCTAGAACCAACCATCTATCAATGATCTTCCGTGTCTCGGCCGTAAGAGATCTAAAGTTGTCGGTATCCAATCCGGACTTGGCCAGACGTCCAAATATCTGTTCTAGGATTTTCAAGGCCTTCTGATGAGCTTCGATATCTTTGGTGATCGATTTAGCTTTCTCGGTTATTTTTCTTGATTCTTCTTTCGAGATCTCTGTAAGATCGTTTTCCAATTCCAACAGAGATTTCTCTGTTTTTACTAACCATGGTTCATGCTCGCATCTGGTTTTTTCCAACTCTTGCAATAACTTCCAAATCATCATGATTTTTCGCTTGCGCTCGGTAGATTTAATGCACACAGCTTTCCATCGTTTCTCTAGATTTTCCATACCGTTCTTTATCGCGTCCATGTTAAAAGAAGCTTTCCACGTGTCGCAATCGTTTAACAAGATTTCACATAAATTTAGCACCTCGCCGATATTACCGCTTTCAGTCTCAATAGTGATCTTGAGATGGTCGTGATCTTCGAGCTTTTTATCGATGTTTTTCTGTGTGAATTTTTCAATAATGATAACTTCTGATAGCTGACTTTCGATGCCGGTCAGCCAAGTTCGTAAATCAGCTATCCTCTTGAGCAATGAGTTCATAGTTTGAATTAGATCGATCAGCTTGTTAGCTCTTGCTTTACCGCCAGCCATTAGACGATTCCACTTCTCGTTGACTTCGTCTAAGGATTGCTGGAGTTTTGCTTTCTCTGTCTCTTCGGCGACTTCTATTAGCTCTTGCCCAGTATTCTGCAACCACTCGAGTTCGCGCTGTTTCAAACTCATCTCCGTCTGTAATTCGCATTCAAGTCGCTTCAATGCCTCTTCAGGTTCGTCCAATGCCATCGTGTCATGATTCTGCATTCTGGTCACTGCATCTTCCATCCACGACAACAATTTATTTAATCTGTTTTCCCATCGACCATGAAGAGCACAACGTTCTCCGAGTCTATATGATAATAAAGCTAATTGGTATTCAAGATCGCCGTGTTGTTGCGTCAGAAGCGCGTCTTGTTGATTTAATGTCTTCATGTCACTCGGACTCAAACATTCTCTCAATTGTTCCGTGATTACACCAAGAGATTCCAAATTGCGTTGCGCGTTAGCTAGGCGAGTTCTCAAATGTTCAAGAGAGTCGAGTTGTTCTTTCGTCCTGGATAGACTTGTTAGTTCCGCATGGAAGCCCGCGCTTAATGTTTGGCTAATTTCCTGGAAGGTCATGACGATCATCTCAGATTGCTTGACATGTTCTTCATGCAATTTCTGTACTCGTTGAACGAAGTCTCTCCAGGTTTCCAAACCGGCTCGCAAATTTGCGATCCGTTGTACGTTTGCAGCATGTTCCATGCGTATCGAGACGGCCAGCGCCTCGTCGCAATTAGTTAGAAGGTACTCCTGTTGTTCCTGAAGAGACTCTATCTGACTCTCGCCAACTGGCATCTTGTCCAATAGCGCCTGAATTCTTTGCAGAATCTTTTCAAGCCTTCTCAAATGGATGAATTGTAGGTTCATGCGTTGCCGTTCTCTTTCAACTTCCTTTAACCACGTCAACAATTTTCTTTGATCTAATTTATATCTATCCCAGGCCGATATTCTGTCACGCACTGTCGTATGTCGCTCCAATATTCTCGCCAATGTCTCATTGTGAAGATTTGTTAAGGCATTGAATTGTTCGGTAACCGATCGATCACGATCTTCCTCTTGTCGCACCGTTAAAATAAGATTCTGCTGCTCAGGCAAAAGTTTTCGATGAACCTCGCAGAGATTCCGATGCTCCGATAAACTGTTATAATCACCAGGCATACCGCTCGACAGAAAATCTTGCACATGCGTCAAATATTCTTCCCAAAGCTTTAACGCAGCAATCACGTCTTGCGAACGAATTAATCGTGTCGACAAACGATGATACTGCTGGAAGGTTTCTTGAAATACGCGTTGCCATAACTGGACCACCTCAACCACCGACGGTTCTTGCACGGAAACATCTAACGCGCGATCCTTGATGGATTGAAGCTGCGGCTCGGTTCGAGTTAACGCGAGTAGATGATTTCGTAATACCGTCAGTTGTTCGTTAGACTCGCCTTGACCCACCGCTGTTAGACTCTGAAAAATATACGGACAAGCTCTTCTGATTACGATCGATTATTTGACGGGTTCTTTAAAAAATGGACAGGGAAATAGAAAAAAATTTATGAGTTAATTTGACGCGCATGAATGGTTCCGTAAATTCTCGACACGTCAATCGATGCACTGATTAAATATCGTTCTTACTAAGCTTCGAAGGAATCGTGATTTAACAACGTTGTTATATTCTCCTAGCAAGTAGGATCGTATTGAATCGCCTTTATCTGTCGATCGACGTTGACGCACGCCGTAAATTCCGTCAGGAAACGGAACTCGGCGCGGCGCCGCTCTCAAGTTCGAAAGTTTCGGCCGACGCTGTGTGCACGAGTGTTGCAGCCATTCAGCTGTTGCGGATTTCGTGACTGATGTAATTGCCACCACGGGTTAAGCCCTTCGGCCTTGACATAACAAATTGTTTCGGAACTACCGCGATTAAAATATAAACGCGCGTGCGAAGCGATGATCGAGGTTGTGCCAAGCACCAATGGTGCGCCGCTCAACAACTGATGGACGCGTTAGTACGTCAGACTAAAGCGACCTAACGCCGCGGTTCTAACTATCACCTTCCAAGCGCAGGGGAACATGTACATCGATCCTTGAAAATGTTTTAACTGTGAGAAATTCGAGGAAGGTCTCGTTCTTCAAGGTCCTGAAGCCTTTCGCACATACGTGCCAGGATTAATCAGCACATCGGACACACACACTCGAGAAAAATATGTGAAACTATCATCATGTATATGCTTATAATTCTATTTCGACATGAAAATTGCAATATCTTATACTTGTTATAATTTATTGTAATAAAATTATTTTTCTTTGTTTTATATTAGGGATAGAGAAAAGAGTTTCTTAAATCTATAGTTTCTTTTAAATCTTTATGAGATAATTATCTTGACATTATCTCATAATGTTCGAGTATTCGCGTTAAAACGAATGAAAGATGCTTGACTTGCATGCAGTTAGACAGAAACAGATGCAGCATGAACGGAGGTATGTACCTGTTGGACCGAATCCAGGAAATTTTTCGTCTGGCATAGATCACCGCGGGCAAGTTCCTGGTTGAGGACACGGGCATCCACCGTGTCCGCGAGGGTCGACAAGGTTTCTCGAACATCTTCGAGTCGTTGACCTAGCGCTTCAACTTCGCAGTGCAGCGGTCCACCAGCGTCCAAACCCACATCCGATGCGATCTGTGCCACTAAACCGCGTAGTTCCGCTAGTCTTTCTTTGTGCTCCGCCAGTGTCTCCTCGCAAACCTAAAACAAGTTTAAAATATCCAAGTTTTAACACATCTGCGTTCCACTCAAATTTTTCACGCGAAAATCTTTTTTCTTTAATTCTTCATTTTTCAAATATAATGTGACCAGGACCTATATTCTGTAACTGTTTTATACGGTCACCGACAACTATCGATAGGCGTGCAAAGATAGTTACGGAATTGTCTAGCATGCGGAACATATAAATTTTATATCATTCTTATTATTTTATGTTATGCATTTTTTATAATATTTATACATTATTTCTTAATTTTAGATTATATTTGTACTTTTATCATATTGATGGTATGAATTAACTCAGCATATTCAAATATTAATGCAATTATTTCTCTTGCTCAAAATGCAGTCAAGCGAGGAAGATCTAGAACGGATCTAAAGTCGTCTACATGAAGAGCACGTATTTATTCCTCTCTATCGATATTTATAGACGTACAATGTATATCTATTACCCTTTCTACGTAGATACTAAGTTTACTATGAAAATACTATACTGTACACATTTTTCAGAATTTTCGTTATCATACCTTAATCCTCGTTGAGAAACGCATTTTATTTAAAGAAATTATCTAAAATGTATTATTGAGTCGAAAAATACTAATTATTTTTTATATGTTTCGTAATTCATACATTTTAATTCTTTTTGGTCTAGCAGCACATTCTTCTCAGATTATAATTTTTATTTCATTAGCTAATTCGCTAATTATCACGCCTGAAGTCGCAGAAAGGATCGATACATCTGTTGCGACTGTATCTCGACAATTAAATACTCGAATCCGCAAGTATTTGAAAAGGTCTGAATAGTTGTAGTCACGTTCACGCGATGAACGTATTGATTCAATTTGTATTACTCGATATCTGTGGTATAGTATTGTTATACGTGGAATGTTGAGATGAAATATATCAAAAACAAAAAATAAGCTAACATTTTTTTTCTTTTTATATCTACATAAGGATCGCAATGTTTGAAAAACGCGCTTCGGTGGAGTAAAAAAGAATTTTTTTCATCGAACTGTTTTAACGATGACTATAGATAAATGAATGCATATATCTTGTAACACGCGCACACACACACACACACACACACACACACACACACACACACACACACACACACACACACACACACACCACACACACACACACACACACACACACACACACACACACACACACACACACACACACACACACACACACACACACACGCGAATACGTTATCAGCCATGGAGCAAGACCTTCATATATTTACACCAATATCCACCTTTACAGAACACGTTTACATGCCGTTTATCTACATACAAAGGACCGACATTTTCGATTCTACACTTTCCGGTGTTTAACTTTCAATGCAATAAATTGTATAATTTAATAATTTTTTGAACAATATTATTTTGATATTTACAATCTTCAAATTATTAAAAATTTTTCTTTATAATATTTTTATTAACAAATATCTTTAAAAATTTGACTTTAAAATTTACTCTGATCTCGATTTTTTTTTAGAAATTTTCTTTGTCAATGATATAAATAAAAATGAAGGTCTTAGAAAAGTCACGCGCGTTATTTTCGCAGAATTAAAATTACTTCTGTCCTATTTTTTTTTCTCTTAATAATCAGCAGGAATCTCTACTTTGTGGCAAGTAATCACGATATTTCATAAATTTCATCGTTTTTCTACTTGCTCATTATATCATTTTACCTTTATTTCTTCCGGCGTGCACATGTCTTTAGTCCATATCTTCGTTCATGGTTTCTGTTTTTTTACACGCGTTCTCATGAAGTTCCGCTCCAAAACTAGGCGAACACGTGCGACACTGTACTTTCTTCTGACGTCTAAACACATGGTCCGAATCGCCGTTGCGCATTTCACATTTACATACGTATATACGTATACAAATTGATGTCTATGTATCATCCGATATATTCATGCTCACGCGTGACAGATGCGATGTTTAAAAATTTCCTCAGAGAGATAAGAAGGGAGTACGTGCAAGTTCCGAAGAGATAAACGATTTTTTGAGAAAACGTTATCGAGAGCGTACACTGGATGCTGTAAACGTCGCAACGCCCTGGACCAAACTGGCGTAGTTTCAAGGGATCGATGCGCACGTCTGTGCGACTCGCCCTCTTGCCCCGTATTCTCTCGACGATCTACCCCTGCCAGTCGGCACGCCTGCACGAGCAGCATGAGCGAGGGGTGACGATGATGATGAGTCGACTTTTACTCTTATTCGTCCTTTTTTTGTATGCTGCGATGATATCCGTAGACAGTAGTAGTGCGCGCGCACAGTTGGGGACGATGACATCATGCGCTTCCCATTCAAGGGATGAAAGCACGTCTGTTGCATATCCCTGACTCGTTTATTATCACGGAAAAAAAATTATTTTTATTCTGATATATATTGATTTTCTCCGTCGTACGAGAATATACAATAATATTTAATATTTTTATCATGTAATTATTAACAACACTTCATGATGAAAAAATAGATTGCACGCTTCTCCATTGAAAAAAACATGCGTGTTTGTTGTATCTCCTTGACCTGTTCATTATCGTGAGAGAAAAGAATTCTTCGCTTCATATAGCGTCTCCGATATGTTAATATGCATAAAGAATACGGATTGTAAAAACATTTAATATTTTTTAACAAATATAATATTCCTAACATTTGTTTATGAAGGGATATAGCGCATCGCACCTAATAAATGAAGAAAATGAAAGAAAAAACATAAAGGAAAATTGCTAAAAAATCATACTTGAGATGTTTGTTGTTATATATTTCTCTTTTGATATTAATTTATAGTTAATATTGAAGTTAATATTGGAGTTTGAGATTTGAAGATATCTATTACATTTGATCTTTTGTCAGAAACAATTAATTTATTGTAACCTCTTTTTATGATATGATATAAAGGATGTGATTAAATCTTCTTTTTTCTTGATTTTTAAAAACATAGTTCCTTTAAAAATAAATTTGAATAAAATAATGAAAAATGGTTGAGGAGAATAATTTTAGACGGCAATTTTCCTCTATGTGCATAAAAAGATTTAATCGGTATTTCTATATGCCATCTATATGCTATACGTGTCTATACATATTTAAAATGTACATAAATTAAAATGATTTAGTACTTAAATATAAATGCAAAGAACTAATACCTCAGCTGTTAAACTTTAAAAGAATGCATAAATAAATCATCCGTTTGCGACAGAAAACAGATGATTTATTCATTCATTTTCTTCTTTTAAAGTTTATCAACTGGAATATCAGTTCTTTGGCCATCACAACCTCTCTAATTCTTGAATATACAAATTCTTATTTTAAGAATTGACGTAACTCTCTCTCTCTCTCTCTCTCTCTCTCTCTCTCTCTCTTCTCTTACTTACTTACTTACTTACTTACTTACGTTACGTTACGTTACGTTACGTTACGTTACGTTACGTTACGTTACGTTTTACGTTAACGTTTAACGTTAACGTTTAACGTTACGTTAAC
>NW_012130065.1:71277-86277 GCF_000143395.1 Atta cephalotes
ACTTACTTACTTACGTTACTTACTACTACTACTACTACTACTACTACTACTACTACTACTACTACTACTACTACTTACTTACTTACTTACTTACTTACTTACTTACTTACTTACTACTACTCTCTCTCTCTCTCTCTCTCTCTCTCTCTCTCTCTCTCTCTCTCTCTCTCTCTCTCTCTCTCTCTCTTATGTAACTTTCTAATACTTGTGAAGGTCACTACTTAACAGATTTGTTTGCTAATTATCAGCTATTAACGGCTCTTCTCACGTTTCTTCCGTTTCCGCGATGTAGAAGTTAGCAAGATTTTCAAAAGTGGACTACTTTCAAAGTAAGCTTTAATTTATACCAGTAACAAAATATATAAATATTTATTTTTATTTATACATCACCTACCTTAACTTGCTTGACTGCTTCCTCCGGTGGTAAATTTACCACACTGTTCATTTGGGTGTCTACCCAAGCCTTCACCGCGGCGCTAGAATCTCTGTATTGCTGCCAGAGCCTGCACGCGTGTTGATATCGGGTGCAAAGGGCATCCAATTCGGCCCTTGTGTCCTCCCAAGCCTGTACGGCCTCATTTACTGCGGCGTCGACCCTCTCGCGGACCTCTGCGGCGCAACTCTCCCGCAGAGGCTCGGCAGCGGCACGTAATTCGCCAATGAGAACTTCTCGAGCACCCAAATCGCCGTTCAAACCCTGCCGTTTCAAGAAAAAAATCGGAAAAAATATAATATATTGAAATATATATGTACTTATATTCAATATTTAGTATATAATCAATATTTGTACATAAACATTTTGCAAATATTAGAAATCAAACAGCTTGTTGCTTTAATTAAATAAATTTGAGTTTTAATACAAAAAAATAGAACATTAAAATTGAAAGATAATGCTTATAAGTACATTTTAATGAAAATTATTATCCGTTACACTCATTCTTTAAATTAATATTATAATGTTGAATACTTTTTAAGAATTATTAAAGACGTTTCAAATCCTCATTCACAGAAAAGAAGGTAACAATAATTTGTTAAATATATTTTTCCATTAATCATTGATTTTTTTTAAGGATACACTATATATAACGAAAAAGAGATTGAACTTATTTTTTCACAGATTGAAACCTTGCAATGTTTGTCTATTTTTATCCAACGTTGCTATTTCAATTTTAAGAATTTTGCCTGTATGGACTTTGCGTCAAACAATTCAAAGAAAGCGCCGGTTTTACTTAAAACACGCTATAAATAAATTTGCGGCACGAGACTAGCACATTTGGAGAGTTACATGAATTCGGTCAGAACATGGTTGAACTAATTTTATGTCGTGTACTCTAGTTCATTCACCTCTTGAATTTTCCAAGAAAAGGCACACGCAAGTGCATTATCTTATTATCAAGAGAGAATATTAATTTTTATCAAATACCAAAATCTATACTATCACGTAAAGAAATAAACTTTAAAAAAAATTTCCTTAAAAAGAGTTATTCGATCATACAAGTAATTTATGTGAGGAATTTACGACTGATACTTTACTGTGTTTTATTTGTCTTTATGCATTGTACGTCAAAGTAGATTAATATTAATTATCAATCAATGTTGAAGAACATTTTGACGTTTAGAAATTCTGGTGAGTCGCGAAGATAAATCGATAGACAATATACTGGAAGAGGAAATCATAAATATATGTTTGAACAGCCACGGCGCTCCTAGACATACATTTCTCCACGTGCCATAGTTTACATACCGCGTTATGATATAATGTTAATGACTATAATCATTTATATCATCTTTTGTATTTTAATTGTTTTTAAAATGATGAGTTCTAGTCATCATTGATATATAGTGCACGCTATATTTATTGCGAGATAGAATTTTCAAATACGCATCATCTAAGATGGTACATTTATTATGTCATTTCAAGATTCTAGAGATTACAAAGATTATTCGTGAATCTCGTAAAAAATAACATTTGACTCATTTATATCGCTAGTCAGTTGAAATTGATTGTATTTTACAAACAAAAAACACCTCACGTTTGCAATTATAATATTATCATTTCGCCAATTATAATGCAATTCATTGCATTTTATATATTCGATATTGATTTATTCTTCGCTCAATGAATCGCGTAAATTCTATCGCCTAAAGTCTATCGCTTACTTATTTCGATCGATTTCTATCATGTTTAATTATTGCGTTTATGTTACGCGTGTAATTGTATGAGTGATCGTAGATATATCATGATGTATAATTATATGCGAAGAAATCATGATAATAACTATACTGTACACTTTTATTTAGTATAATAACGTTTATATATCTCGCTCAATGAAACGAGAAATTGCGAGACATTCTTTGCTTTACATATACTATCTCATTACAGACGACCTGTTGCTTGTAACGACTTCACGCCTGGCATAATATATGCTGATTTAATACTCATCGATGGCTAACGGTGTGTGCATAGACTTGCTTCTTATGTCTCGATTCCATGATGCGTAACGGTCTCATTTGCAGAAAAGAAGAAGAGAAACACGATGATTCGGCGGAAATAAATCCTTACGAAATCATTTTCTCATATACGCATTCACATATTCGCAGAGAGTTAATCGATCACCCCCGGAAAGAAATATTAATAACGATCTTGAGCGCCGAGAAATCAACAACTTTTTTCGAGCTATTTTTTATTAAAGCTGTATATCACATGATCGGTTCTCGTATTTATAATAAAGTCGACTGCGAATGTTGTAAAGAGTTCATACAAAAGAACCTATGCAGTTCACGCGACTACAAAATGATTAAGGCCCGATTCCAACAATGTAATATTAACTTTTACCTCGGTTTAATTTATTCTTTATTTTTTTTCTAATTTTAAGAATTAGAAAAAGAATGAATATTAATTCTAAGAAAAAGATAAACAGTAGAATTAGAAAAAGATAAAGAAAAGAATTAGAAGAATTAGAATAAAAAAATTAGAAAAAGATAAATCGAAATTAAAGTTAATCTTACATTGATGAAACTGTGCCTAAGCGGTATATTATAAAAACGATACAAAGTAATAATTCTTAAGAAGGAATGTCATATATGCCGTAGCAATAAATTATTTTTTTAATGTAAATTTCTGTAGAATAATTAATCGTTTCGTATTTTTTTTATCAACACATGCAACGCGCGGTGTCGAAAGGATAGCGACGTTTATGTCCCGCACAAATGTACATCCGGTTTCCTTTTGCAGATAACGCATGAATGCGCTTATTTCACGGCGATGAAGCGTTTAAAAAAAAAAACCTCATCATTCGAGCTATCAAGCATGCGAGTTATTCACTTTCGATTTCGTTTTAGATAGAAATGTAGTTAATTTCAATGAATTTTATCAACGTTTATGTTTGCGATGATTGTTATTGAAAACTTACTAAGTCATCACTAACAAGTGATGTGTTTAACTTCAATTCTAATGTCACAATAACTTTCTATTAAAACGCGAAACTCCGGAAATTCTGTTCCAAATATTCTTCATGCAATTCGGAGTTCGACACGTGACACGCGGAGCGGAAACGCGACCGCACCATTCAAGAAAACACTCACCGTCCGCGAGCGGGGCGATGTTACCTTGAGGCTATTTATTGTGCTTCGTCTTCGTCGTGGAATTCCAGCGTCGAAGAGTCGCGCCGGTTCATAAAGAACTGCCTCATTCGATTCGCGTTTATCTCTCGGCCACGACCGAGCGATAATGCAGGTCGCAACGCAATAAAGTATTTCGAAAGATATCAACGAGTTTGTGGATATTCTCGGCAGCGACGTAAACGTGACCACGGATCCCGCGGCACTGATAGGCACTGCGGTAGCGTACGATAACGTGACTCTAAGCCGCGAAAATATGCGAGAGCGGGAACATGACGCCTGCGCGCGTTGAGAAACGCGACGTTCTTGTAACACGTGTGTACATTTTGAATCACTGATAAAATCGGCTTATATTTATAATCGGATTCGTTCGATGATGTCATAGTATTGTTACGGTAAAAAATTTTAACTAATCATTTGTAAGCTAGAAAAGTTAGTTGAAAGTTTCGAGATTACGATCTATTTAAATTTTCTTGTCCAACTTAAATATACATTTTCCTAATTAGTATCCATTCGTGGCGAATAATAAATAACATTATAATGAATTTGTTGATATTCCAAATAAAGTCATTAAAAGTCAATGATAATTTCATTGCTCAATATTATTATCATGAATAAACTTGCTATACTTTAGCGTAAACTGATATAACGTAAAGAAAAAATAACTCACCTCGAGGCGCTCCGTGGCCTTCAGCAATCTGTCGTAATCAACGGAGTCTTGGACGGTTAATAGTTCCATCATATAATCTGCTTCTTGAACGGATTGTTGCACCATTTCCAGCTGCCTCTCGAATCGTCGCCATAACTCCAATCTATTCGTCAGCAACGAAAGCAGATGCGCGCATCTGGATTCAAGTTCGGTGTGTACATCCTGTATATTAGACAAGTCTCTTTCTATGCCCACTGGCGACACTGTCACTCTCATGCCGGTTGGTAAATTATGCAGCATCTGTCTTAATGCCATTAGATCTTGCCAGAGGACAGCTAATTCGTTGGCGACAGATTGACAACGATCTACAGCTGCGGCTACCAGATCGCTTTCTTGTCTTTCGCTACCTTCGCATTGATCCAATATCATCGATAATCTTTTGTGAGCCTTCCTAAAGCGACTTAATCCACGTTGAAGAGTCTGAATCTTTTCTCTGAGTAGCTGTGCCGAATCTAGTTCTTCGCTTATCTGCCCTTCTACGCAACGCGCCGATGATAATAAAATTCCGACTCTTTCGCTCTCCGCCGCTGGTAAAAGACCTAATCTACCTATCTCGTTCTGAATTAAAGAGATTCTTTCGAACAATATAGTGAGTCTTTCGACATATAGATCTAGTTCTTCTTCTGTTTTCAGCACTCCATGGAAACTATTGATGGTCATTCGTAACTCATTTAGTTCCTTCTCGAGTAATTTTAGTTTCTCATTCGACGAGATCTCGTCCGAGGAAATGCTGCGAGTGACATCTTTTTGAATTTCGTTGATCTTATTACTAACCTCATTCCAACGACCCTGCAACTCGTAGTGAAACTGTCGCTGCAACATTTCGTCCGACAGAGGTATAATTCGTAGAGCTTGCTCGAAGTAATTGTCTGCTTCGTTACGCATGTTATTGTGAACCTCATATTGTGCTTTTAATTCCTGCAAGCGTAAAAAGATCGCTATAGAATTTATATTTAATTACTTGTGTAGTTATATCGAAAATTATAGCCGTATAGAAATAAAACATCAGTTCTTTCTTGCAATATGCATTTGAATTGTAGAAATCCGGAATACATTACATTATAATTGCAGACCATAATTTTTGTTATAAAAAATGGATGACGCAATGATGATGATAAAAATGAAGCTAATACGTTACGTAATCCACTTTTCGTTCTCCAATTTTAATCGTACTAAAAATACGGCTCGCGTGAAAGAGAAGACATGTGCTTTCGATGGCACAAGGCCAAAGTGTTGGAAAAATGTGACCTAAATGCGTGTACAAATACAGCTCACATCGCTAAATATTTTTATTAAATTACTAACAAGTTAAATATATTTAACAAAAATCTAGACATAGATCGAAAGAATGCTTACCCAGAATTGACGCATAGAACTTCCTGATGGATCATGTAATGTAGCAAGTTCCTTCTCGGCCATTATTATCCAATGTTCTACGCGGTTTGTTAGTATCTCTTGATTGTTCCAACTCTCTCTAAAAGCCAATAGTCTTTTTAAAGAGGATTCGATATTGTCTTGCAGTTTGACGATCACGTCTAGAGCTTCACTATATCGATCAGGATCCTCGATGTCGATAAGATCACGGAGGCTACGTGCCACACCGAGTAAATGAATTAATCGTGCATGATGAGTTGCTACATCCAATGATAGAGACTGAAATGTGACAAATTAATTATTAAAATTAAATACGGGACGTTCATACATCACAAATTAATATTTGTAAGCTTTAATATAATAGTATTAATATAATTACTAACTTGATATAAAGAAATGTATTGATCGTAGTCAGTCGAAGTCACCGTTTGAAGATCAGGAACTCGTTGATGTGCAACCTGGAGCCATCCTCTTTCTTCTTTTACACCCTGCTCGAGTAGCATCCATCGCGATGCCGCCAAAGCCATTTGTTGCGCTCTTGAAGCTGCTTGATCGAGCAGCGCTGTTGCTTTACTATGTAGTTCTTCGTGCAAACCAGAGTGTTTGGCTCTGGTTTCAGAATCTAGATTACCTTCCAATGATTCGAGAATTGCGCGACAGTGGTTCAGATTGACGAAAAATTTTCTGTGCTTCTGCATCTCTTCCTGAAGATGTTCCAGGCTTACTACGGATATCGGACTGTCCAGCAAATTTTCAGCGATTTCGATAATTTGCGCAAATTCCTGAAGAGTTTGCTCATATTCTTCGGCTAAAGCAAGCAATTGGAGAAGACGTTCTCGTTCGATACATATACCATGTTCGATGATCTTTGTCATCTCATGCGCTGCGTAGATTTCTTCAGGTATAATCTTGCCGGGATGATCACGCAGTAATTCTTGAACAGCATCGAGAAGACTACTTGTCTTCCACATATGACAGCGATTGGTATTGTCTAATTTATCGAGTTCCTGTAATTTCCATTGTGTGGAATACTCGCTTTCGATTATGTAATCGAGCTCTTTACGTTGTTCTTCGACTAATCTGTAACAAGAATTTATTTTATTTCCTTTTTTCATAGAAAAAAAGGAAATTAATGATTAAACTAAAATTATATTTATTTTTTATCACTTCTACTTTTATTT
This sequence comes from Atta cephalotes, assembly GCF_000143395.1. Lineage (NCBI taxonomy): Eukaryota > Metazoa > Arthropoda > Insecta > Hymenoptera > Formicidae > Atta > Atta cephalotes. Next base: position 78,163 of record NW_012130065.1, read on the forward strand.
TTGGTTTTAATGAAATATATTAAAAGATACACTACAAAAATTTATTAAACAAATGCTATTTATTAATATTTTTATGTAGTATCTTACCTATATATGTTATTAATGCTATTTAGAAATTCATCCCATCGTGCGAGTTGTTTATTAGCGTGTTTCTCTCCGTCAGTAGTAACATGCTCGATAATTTTCACTTGATGCTCAAGGGCGTCTACACATTCTCGTAATTTCTCCCGTTCCTCTTTCGGATAGCTTGTCTCTAATTGCTTCCAAATATTATCGAGCTCACGGACACTTTCTTCTACATTATTCACCTCATCTTTCAATTCAATGAACATTCTGGCATCCTCGTCAGAAGGTCCAGTCGGACATTCTCTGTTTAAGAAGATTCGATATTCAATGGTTTCTAGCCAAGTTGAGATTGTTTCGACAACGGTAACGAGAGTTTCTTCGACGACTATGACATCGTTTTCTTGAACAGCATTTTTTAATTGCGCCAGTTCTCTGCGAACATCCGACGAGCGCTCCTCCGCAAGTCTTTCTGTGGTGACTTCTTCTAAATGTGCGATATGCAAGATGTTACCTAAATGACTCGATTCGTTAGTATTCTGTAGATTCTTTACTCGGTCAGTTATTATTTTAGCTGCTTGCATTGTTTGCGTTCCTTGATGTTGCGGTTTAGCGCTATATCCTAAAGATTCCTTTAAAAGGAAAGCCGCAGATAATGCTTGAGGAGACGATACTTGAATAACGGATTCTTTCCACAATTGCGGTTCTTTCTTTTCGTATATTTCTGCTGGTGTTTCAGATATTACTTCGGCGTATGTCTTGATTTCCGTTCGCAATGGTTTAATATTTTCTTTATTCAAAATAGGTTGCTCGATTTCTATGGGCGTTAGCGGCTCTTCAGTAGTATCCATTGGTTCGGGCGACAACTGCGTAGATACGAATGGTTTTTGATCCGACGATATTAACAATGGTTCTACTATCGGTCTATTAAGCGCAAATGTTTTTCGCATTGTTGCTACTTCAGGTACTATTGTTTCTGGAATGTTATTCGACTCGATTACAGATGGATCACTCATTGATGCAGGTATTACTTCCGAGGTAGTTGAAATATCCAAAGATGTTTCTTGAATATCTTCTTCACGTCGATTAATTTTTTCTATCATAGTTTTTAATGCAGTGTCTTCCAATTTCACATCTGGTTCGATCTGTGATGTTATCTGAGAAGGATATTCGGATGCCACTTGCTCCAATATATCATCATTTTCCATCGGAGATTGTCTGTTGGTATGCTGTTTGGCAACATCGCAGTAAGACAGTTCTGCGACAGTATCTTGAGATTCCATGGATTGTCTAAATGCGGATTCAAGCTCTGACTTATCCTTGCTCGGTACAATGATTTCCATGATTTTATGCTTTCTTTTTCTTTTTTGCCGTTTCGATACCTTATTATCATGTTCCGCGATTATGTCATTATTGAGATCTTCAGCAATCGTGGTATCTTGCGAAGTATCGGTCGTTTCCTTGCTAACAGATGCAACACTATCGAGTGTATCACTGGCGGATAGTTCTATAGTCGCGTGAACATGGATTTCAAATGACGTATCCGAAGTATTATCCTTTTCTGACATGGAAGATGGCGTAGATTCTTTTGTTTTTGTAATAATCTCCATTGGTTTTGGATGTTCTACTATCATAGATATTTCTGAAAATTCATGTTTTGTTTCTTTTTCGACGGGAGTATTCATCTGTACGATATTTTCTAGGATCGTTGTAGGAATCTCTGATATCAGCTTATTCACGATTTCTACTTCTTTTACTTCCTCTACGGATTTCACAATTTCTGGTACTTGTACATCAGGTGCTGCTGGAGTTTTTTCTAAATCTATTTTTTCTTTCTTCTTCATCTCTTCGTAGGTAATTGGAACGGGCATTTTGCTCAGATCTTCTGTTTCAACTATTCCTGTTTTAAAATCTTCCGTAGATACTTCAACAGTATGAGTAGGAACATATGTCTGTTGAGATATTGAGATTGTCTCAATTGATTGTTTCTCTTCTTTTGGTGATGTTTGTGAGCTGATCTCACGCACTTCGGGAATATTTTGTACACTTTCTTCAATTTGTGGTATCAATTCTTTTGTTTTTATTTGCACCGAACTATCAGAAGTTTCAGTTTTCTTTGGACTGATTTCTGATGTCTGTGATTCTTCTTCTATAGTTTGTTTCATATCTTCAATGCTAGTTTGAGCAGATTCTTCGCACACTTGTGTAGGTTCCGGACTAACTATAGTTGGACTTGTTTGCATCATAGTCTCTTTGGTTTGCTCAGGTGATTTTGTTTGCATTTCAGATTCCTGCAACTCCACTTTTCGAGGACTCTCTTCAGGCGTCGTTTGTGTTTCCGTCGTTTCAGCAGGAATTTCTGGCTCTGCGATTGTTTGAGTATCTGTATGCGAAACATCTAGTTGTTCTGGACTAATCGGGGCACTTGTTTGCATATCTCTTTCGAAAAATTCTGGCACTTCAGACAACGTTTGAATAGAAATTTCTTGCATAATAATTTTCTCTGCTACTAGTGGTGGAGTAGTCTGTTGCTCGACTTCTGTTACAGTATTTATTGCTGTTTGAGTTTCAGTCGCTATCATTGAAGATAATTCAACAGGTGAAGTTTGTATTTCCATGGAGTGAACATCAATTTTAGTCGTCTGTGCTTGAAAATCTTCCGTTTCCACTGAGGCAGGAATAATATCTTCTATTGGACTAGTTTGAATAGCGAACTCTTCCATTGGCGTCGCCGTGGGTGTCATAGTTTGTACACCTGAATCTTCTACTTCCGGTGTTTCTTCCGCGATAGTTTGCGCGCTGAAATCAAGCCCGGGTTTTAAAAATGTTTGCGTCTCCATATGAATCTCTTCAGTTTTAGCTGTTTGTATTTCTTCTTCCAAAGTGATCGGTATCGGCTCAGGAGAGGTTTGCATGAACGTAGAAAGACTTTCCTCTTCTTTTGGAGTAAGCGAAGTCGATACATCACACGTTTCTACAGCTGTTTGAGTATTCGCATCATCTAACGTAGTTTCGCGTTTATTTTCTTGTTGTATTGTTTCGACTTTAATTTCTTTTGCCTCATCTTCTGGCTTCGTTGTATCTTCTTTCATTTTTTCTTCTTCTATAATTCGACCATCTTTTTCTATTGTGATGTCCTCTTTTGTCTTATCCTCTGCGGTCATGTCTTTTACTTCAGAAATTTCTAAAGGAAGACTATTGTCTGTGAACGCCGCATCATCACTACTAGTCTTGGGCATATAAGTCAAATCTTCATCTTGAAGTGGCCGAACTTTTTGTTTCTTCTTCTTTTTCCTTTTCTTCTTTATGCCATCTTCATTTTCCACCGCAATCGACAATTCATCCATAGTTTTATCGTCCGGTTGATATCCGTCGTTCTCTGCCACAATGCTGTCATCTAAGCTTAGAGAAGATTCGGACTTGATAATATCTGCGACGTCCGGTTGTGGTTGCTCACTAGCATGTTTGGATGAATCAGATGATGGAATATTGATCTCCATAGATTCGGCAATTGATGTAGCAATGGAAGTGCTAGAATCTGTTTCTGCTGGTTTTTCCAAGGATTCTGATTCATCCTTGTACCGTTTCTTTTTTCTACTTTTATGACTTGTAATGTCCGATTTACTCTTTTCTGATGATTCGATGTAAACATCGACTTCTTTTTCTGCAGTACTTAATTGTAAGGTTTCTGTTTCTTTTTCAGCAGTGAGAAAGGCGGTGGTCTGTACAATTTTATCATATATCACTTCTGTCGTTTCCTTGTCCGCTGGAAGATTAATATCTACATCTTCTTTAACGATGCTATACGGGGCAATTTCGGGCCGTTCTGCCTGAGTTTTGATGGAAACTAATGGTTCCACTTTTTCATCTTCTTTACGCACCGACAGAGATATTTCAACCTTATGAAACATCGGTTTGTATTCTGGTTTAAATGCTTCATCCCTAGAGTTATCTTTTTCCTCACTTATGAACAATTCTGGTGATATTTGTCGTTCTTTGGAAGATATTTCCGCATCTTTCAATTTTGAAGTAAGTTTTTCCGCATTTTTGTCAGACTCAGAAATATCTAACTTACTTGTTAAAGCAATCGATCTGTTTCCTAGCTCCAATTTTTGAAGTGATGTTAAAGTTGTAACTTCTTTGGATGATTCGAGAGAGATTTTTCTTTTCGATTCTTCTTTTTCAGCATATTCTTTCTCTAATACAACATTCAATACATCGATATTTTTATCTGCTTCTACAGTGCTGCTATCATCATGGTGCGTCTCTACTTCTACCGTGCCATTTTCTAGCTCGATACTGAGTGTTTCGCTCTTTACTGGTGCATCGTCAGACTTACAAATAGCCTTGGTGACCACTGGTTCATCATCTGTTACGGCCGGCTCTAATGGAAATTTTACAGATTCCGATTGTACCGTTACAATATCTTCAACAGGAGTCTGCAAAACAGCAGATCGTTCAGCAACGATTAGCGCTTGATTATCGATCGCAAGTGTACTTGTGCCATTTACCTCGGTAGGAAAGTGTTTGTATTCTTGTTTATCCATCATTTGTGATTTAATTTCTGTTTGTGCTACATTTTCGTCACTTTGTATAGTAGAAATATCTTCATCAGCTTGAATGCTTATCAAATTTTCATCTTGTGTTATGTGCTCTTTCAAAGAAGAGAGCACTGCAATTTGTGTAGAATCCGTTAATTTTATCTTAGAATCAGCTATGTCCGTTGTAGAGTCTGCTATTTTTATCGTAGGTTCTTCTAACAATGTAATTTCTTTTTTGCGATTTTCAGTATCCAATGTTTTGATTTTCAAGATGTCATCTTCTTCCGCAATTGTTACTGAAGTTTTTGTGATTTCCTCTGCTTTATCTCGACATACGCTCATTATATCTTTAGCAAATGGTCCAAAAAATGGTCCTTGCATCGGAGTTTCGGAGATATAAGATTCCATTGACATCTCTGATGCTTCCCGTTGCTCTATTGCCTTTTCCACTGGGAAAGTCTTTTGATCTTCGCTCTTAACTACATTGATGCTGATATGTGGTATATCCTGCTCATCTATTTCTACTTCTTCAGGTTCTTCGATTACCTCTTCAGTAGTGGTCTCTTTACCATCTACGATGATAACTTTTCGGATGATTTTACGCGTTCGCTTAATCACCCGTCTTGTGACTTGTTGCACCACAGCATGAACGCTTGATGTCCTCGTTTGATACTCACCACCCTCCATCAGTATCTCCTCTTCGACAGGCTGACAGCTGATATCTCCTATCTGACCTTGCGTCACCATGCGTGTGTAACGGGGTTCGGATTCATATTCCTCTACATTGATACCTTCGACGGGGGCGCTTGTAGTAACTTTGCCGCCGTAAATCTGCCTTGTCGTAGTCTCGATAGTCCCATCTGGTCTTGTTCTGGTCATGGTGACTTGTTGATCTCTCATCGCAGCTTCTGAGAAAGCTTGCATCATCGTTGGCGTATCTCCGACTGCTGTCGACATTGTGGACACGCGCTGTTGTGTGGTTTGCTTGCTGGTGACTGTACGTCGTAACTTTCTTACGATTATTCTCTTGGTGCCATCAGCGTCGACGACTACCTCGGTAGTGATGTCGTCTGGTTCGACCAAAATCGTCTCAAACGATTGTGGTGCAGCGTGGACAATGTTTAATTCGCTCGTTGCACTATCGGTCTTCTTCGCGTCTTGATACTTCATATCGACAACGATATCTTCGCTGGATAGAATACTGGATTGTTCCCGACGCGCTATTTCTTGACTAGAACTAGACGGTACGAATTTGGTCGCTATTTCGATTACATCATGATCGCCTGTTGTAGTTTTTAAAACCTTTATAGCTTCCTGCGTTTGAGCACTCTCGCTCGGCAATAAATCTTGTGATGTCTGCGTGGTGAGAGAATGGCACGTGGTTGACGGCGGCATCTGCGTTGTAGACGTCTGTTTTGTGAGTTGTGCTTTTCTTGCGACAACGTCGTCGATTAGTAAACTTTGACCTGTCTGTAAAGAAACATCAGCCAAAGATGGCGAACCGCCTTCTATGGAAGAATGAATTGAGGGTGCTTCATCCAAAGTAGCATTATCTCTCTCTGTCGATTCATCGTCAGCTTGAGCTTCCTCATCACAGATCTCCTACGAGGATAACAATTTTGTTGAAATAATACACTAATATATATTTGCGGCATTATATATAGTATATTATATTTAGTTTAGATATTTATTGCAAAGATATTTGTATCTATTTCTGTATATATTTCGAACTAATGAATACGTTTTTATATTTAAAATTATTGTTAATTATTTTAATTGTGAAAAATAAATGAAATATTAGATTTATTTTTTTTTTTGTTACGGATTAAAACAGAAACTGAGACTGATAATATTCAAACTGGAATTTATTTAATTAGTAGAGTAACAATGGATAATAATCGTTTATCTAACACAAATTATTTCTGATAATACTATCTAGTTTTTGTTATAAGAAACTATTTACAACATGTTATAGCTTGTGATAATTAAATTACATATAACTATATATAACTACATATAACTATATATAAACTGTAACGTAGAAAAATTCAATTATGTTTTTATATTTAATAATATATTTAATAATATATATTTAATAATAAATATTTATAATAAATATTTATAATAAATATTTAATAATTTATATTTAATAATAAATAAAGTTAATTATCACTAGATATTGACACATTGCAATTAGATGATTTATAATATGAAAATAGTATGAATAATATTCAATCATATAAAAATAATATGAATAATATATGCACACATTTTAAAACAGTTTAGTTTAACGGTTTTATCTATCAGTATGTCGTACATATACATACTTAGAAATTATTATTTACGCGATATTATTTACATTATTTATGCCGAACTAAATATGATACATAACTATCATATTTAACGTACAATAAAAGGAAGAAGGACAGGTATTAATGAGAATTTTCTTTAATTACATGAAATATTACAGCAATGTATTAACATTCCTTGATTACATGCAATGCCTATATTACATCCATCACCTTAAGATAAACGAAAATACATAATAATCACATGATATAAATAATGTACAATGAACTAAATAAGTAACATACGGTGCATGATATCTATAATGAAACGATGTGCATGATGAGAAGCGCATGTGTTTGTAGCAACGATGATGAAGATAAAAGAAAAAAAATATTCTCAAAATAATGTTTTGTACATTAAACGATTTATATTCGTATAAGCATGCAAAAATGAAATTGTTTTATTAACCTTGACTAGAATGTCTATTGCCGATATTACCGAGTTGCATTATATTTATTGCCGCTTATTACAAAGCGTTCATTATCATCTAATTGACGTATATTACACGTTGTTTCCGGAATGACTATCCAAATTCAAAGGCACTATTTCAGACTCTTAAAGACTCAAGAGACTAAATAGTTTTGTAGATTTATGATGTTTATGTGAAAACAGGAAACATTAAATTTTATATGACTATCCAATTAATTTTATCCGTTACTTATAATTTTTTATCCGCTCTACAAAGCTTATTAGCTTTGTAATAATTGCAAGTTGCAAGCTTTTTATTTTCTATTTCCAGTATAGCGAAGCTTTGACAAGTTCCAAAAATTATTTTTCCGTTTAAAAATTTATTTTTCCGAATTCTTTGTAATATCGCTTTAAGCAACCGAGCCACCATGAAGAGTAGTGATATTTGCGAAAGCCCCCGAAGCGTTGGATACCTGCTGCTTTCGTTGGAGACGGTCAATTACGTCCAAGAGGGCTTCCTTCAACGCTATTGCTAGCGCGCTCACTTCCGGCAATGATTCGAGTTCTGAGACTTGATGTGCACGACTCGTTAATTCTTCCTGTAAAGCCTGCCCGTTGATAAATAAAAAAATCGGCATTATTTTGCGTAAAGAATAATATATACAATTACTTAATAAAATTAACTCTCGATCACATTAAACTGATATTTATATATCTAACATAAAACTACTATGATTTATGATTAGAAATAAGA
>NW_012130065.1:91277-118522 GCF_000143395.1 Atta cephalotes
TGTTTCATTATCTTTCGTATTGATTGAATCAATAGAGATAGTCGAAACAGCCATTGTTTCTTTTTCCACTTCTTCTACCCAAGGAATTGATTCTTCTTGGGAACTGAGGTTTGCGATAACTGTTTTATAATCAGAAGACTGTACTATCATTTCATCTTGTTTGTTATCTTGTTCTAATGGACTTTGTAATTCTTCTGTAATAAAATCTTCATGCATTTCATTTGAAATGGGTGTTTTTACATTAATCGCCGAATAATCCGTCTTTAATGGAATAGTTTTTACTGAGTACGTTTCTTCTTGAGAAATCTGAGGAGAAGTTCTTCGGGAGGAAGCTGTAACTTGTGCGTAAGATTTATTACTTTCTTTAAGCTGTTTCAAGAGTTCTGTGGATTTCTCCTCGATCGGTTTGATTTCATCCACTATTGCTTTTAATTCTTCAATGTCATTTTGCTTTTCTAATAAAGGTAAGTGCGTTGTGAGTGTTTCTTCTTTTGATGGAATTTCGCATGAATCATATTCAATCGGTGCTTCTTTTACAACATTTGTGACATTATCATTTGTATCTTGAATAATAGCGGATGTTTGAGTGATTAAAAAGTCATCTTTCATAGTAACAGTTGTCTCTGTTGTACCTTTTTTACCAACAATTGCTGCCCATGATTTAGCATTCGGATTTAATCGACTGTCATATTTAGGCATGTCATCCTTTGATTCTTGTTTTTGGTTTTCCACAATTGATGATGTTTCAAATGTGACATCGGATTCTGCCGCTTTAGAGAGAACAATACTGTCATCTTTATTTAAGTTATCCTCACATTTCACCAATGCTGATTTTTCTTTAAGAATAATTTCAGATCTCTGATTTTGTTTTTTGGATTTTTTGGATTTCGGCTTACGTTCTTCACGTTTCTCACACTCTTCTTTATCTTTGTGCGATTCAACCTGTTGTTTGTCTATTATCAAAGATTTCTCTGTTTCTTTTGTTTTACAATCACTTTTATTTTCCAGTTTATGTTCTTCTAAATTACTTTGTAATGATAAATCATCTTTAATGATGTCTGTTTTAATGTTGTCACTCTGCTTGTTTGTAGTTTTAGCCTTCGCTTGATCTTTAGTTTTTGTGACTTTAGCATGTTTTAATTCTTTCTTTTTCCTTGGTTGATTTTTTGTTTTATCATTTTGTTTTTCATTCATAACCGTTTCATTTTTAATATCTTTTATGTTAGTATGATATTCATCTTTTACAGCAATTTCTGTTAGGGACGTATCATTTAAAATTTCAGTTTTTTGTTCTTTAATCTCAATGTCTTCTTCATGTTTCTCAATTACATTTTTCTCTTTAATTTCTTCTGGTTTTTCAATTATTGTTTCTTTTTCAATTTTTTGTTGTTGTTCTTCAATAATTGATTCTTTCTTCTGTTCTACTGTGGCTTCTTGTTTTTCAATTATTGATTTTTTCTTTTTTATTTCTTTTTCTTCGATTTCTTGTTTAGTTTTTGCTTTTTTTATTTCAATGTCTTCTTCTCTTTTTTTAATTTGGCTATCTTTTATTGTTTCCAACTCATCGAAATCATCATCAATTGTTATTTCTTCCTCAAGAAGAGCCATCCAAGCATCATCAGATTCTAGATGTACAGATGATATCTTTGTTGGTTTTTCTTTAATTTCTTGATCGGTTTCAATATTATTTTTTATATCGGTTTTGTTTTCTTGAATATTTGTATCTATTATTATTTCTGCATCTGTCAACTGATTATTACTGATTTTTTCAGTAGATGGTTCAACGGAGACATTTAATTCTATAACTGATTGTAGTATTGAATCATTAGTAATACTAATTAAATCTTTTACATTATTATTAAATAGCGTATTATTAGCAGATGTGCTAACTAAAGTTATAGTTGGTTCTCGAATCTCTTCAATTGATTCTATGCACGATGGAATTTCTACAACTTCAGAAATATTTTCGGATAATCGTTTTTCTTGTATCTGTACTTCATTTGTTCGATATTGGTTTTCAATATCTATCAATTTTGTATCTACCGTTTCATCAATTGTATTTTCTTCTGAATTAAAGGTATCATCAAAATCGTCTTCAATCATCATTGGTTCATCTAAAATACTCATCCAAGAATCGTCTGAAACTAAATGTACAGATTGTTGTAAATCTTTCGATTTTTTATCTTTATCTTCACTATCATTTGTTTCGATTGTTTCAAGTTTCTCTACAATCGCAATTGTATCCTTTGTAAAGTCAGACACTACATTTATAGCTTCCTTTTCATTAACAATTTGTTTCTCTCTTTCTATTGCAGTTTTTACAGATACTTGAGAGTCATCAGAAGAAATAGATACGGATTTTTCAGGCATGAATTTCATTTTAATCCATTGCGATTCAAATTCGTAAAAACTGGTGATCGGATATTTTGGCGCTTCTATGATAAAAGCATGTCTTCTATAATTGCTTTCATTCATTTCTTGGTTCGATGATTTAACATCGATCGGTTTCATTATCGAATCTTGTACAATTCTTTCTATGCTTTCTGGTCTTGTATGAACTGTAATAGCAGGTTGTACTTTTTTTACTGTTTTAACAACTTTAAAGTAACGGTGAAAATTACTTTCTGCATGATTGTAAGCATGGCGGTCCATCGCATAAGGTTTAATAAGATCTAATAAATGTTCAGACACTATTTCCTTCTTTATTTTCGAACTTTCAGGTATTTCTTTACTCTTTATTTTTCTGATTGTGTGTTCACTTTCGCATTCCTTTGTAAATTCTGTTTTTCTATCTACCTTTTCCTGAATATTATTAGTTATTGTATTAGCAACATTGACTTCATTTTCATTTGTACATTTATCGTTCTCAATTAAAATATTTGAATCAGCTTGACTAGTTTCACTTAATATATTATAATTATTTTTATCTGAATTATCAATATTTTGGTCTTCTATAATATTATCATTTTGTGTCAAAATAGAACCAACAGCAATATTTTCTGATGTTGTTATAACTGTATTCTCCTTTTCATTCTCTCGTTTTTCTTCAGAAATTTCTACCTTTAATTGATTTTCCAATCCTTCTATATCATTTAATTGAGTAATAATTTCTCCTTTCTCCTCTTTGGGTGAAGTCATTGGCGGGGTCTTATTTGACATATCGCGATTTTCTGGAGTGCTCGAACAAACCCTTCTCCTATCTTGCACGCTACCGAATAGGATCATTTCGTCGGATATCACATTGCTTTCGGTGGAAATCGCGGAAGTTAAACCTACTTTTTGAGAAATCGCTGCCTGATCCGATTGCATACTAACGAGAGAATCATTTGGTACCCTAGCATAAGTAGTAGTAAGACTAGCCTCTACAGTTTCAGGACGCAAAGTGATTAACTCAATAACTTTGGAACCTACAATTTTGGGAAAGGGTATGTTTTCTATTATTTCTACCGATTTAACGGACTTGACATCGGGTGGCTTGACCTTTACCGATCCTGGAACGCTAGTGGTAGTCGTTACGGTAGTAATCATTTTTTCTATAATCAAAGCCTTCCCTGTCGAAGACGGTTGTTCGGATTCTAAATTATTATGTGTTTCATCTATGTATTTTTTATATACTTGAGCTTTGTCGACCGAATCACTTGAAACTTTAGAATCAAATTCAGTTTCAGTTTCATTTTTATTCGATGATTCTTGCGTCTTTTCGTTATCAACATTATCAATTTTCGGAAGAGATTGATTTGTAAACTTTGAGGTTTCTTCTTTCTTCGTTGAATCATGCTTGAAAACGATTTCTTCTTGGAACTTATCGTAAAAAGATTGTTTCGTTTGTTCAGCTGCATGCTTAGGAGACAGGTGTTCTTTTTTCTTCGTACGTTTCAACATTTTTTCCTTGGGTGCAATATCTTTCGATTTTTTAATATCCTCTGTTAGAGAATTTTTATCGTTTATATCAGTCTTAATATTTTCGTTTTCAATCATTGTTTCTTTATGGTGATCAAATTTCCCATTTTTAATATTCCGATATTTTTCTTCCATGTCCGAAACGATATTACTTATTTCTGAAGAAACTTCAGATTCTTCAGGGAATGTTTCTGTAGTAGAAATAATTTCGACATTCTTAGTTATTATAGTAGGTTTAGCCAAATCCGTCTCAGATACTGTAGATTTTTCAGTTGATATATTAACTTGGCCGAATACTATATTTTCTTCCTTGTCTATTTTAACGCCATAGTTATTTTCAGTGTCTGTTTTTGATTGAACAAGGCAGCTGTTATCAAGTACTGATACATGTTGCTCAGCCACATTTGTTTTTTCCGAAAATTGCTCTTGAATGATAGTTTCTTTTGAAGGTGCAATTAAAAATTCGATATTAAGTTCATCTTCCTTTTTATCAATTTTATTTTCGACATGCTGCGATATTTCAGTACGATTTTCTTTTCTTGTATCTTGAACATTAGACTTTGTTTTTTCGGATTTTTTCTGTTTCGTTGTTTTTATCTGACATTTCTCTACTTCTGGTTTTTTAGTTTTTTCAATTACTTTTGTATTATTAATTTCTTCTTTTTCATCCATTGTATCGATCTCTAAATTTTCTGCCGTGAAACTTTCAACTTCTAATTCAGTGTTTGTTTGATGCTCTGTTTCTTTACTTTCTTTAACTCTAGCTGAATCATATGTTTTATCATTTTTATCAATTTGTACAATTTCCTGTGCTGTTTGTTGAACTGTTTCAGGCAATAATATTTCTTTTGTAGTTTCTTGAACTACTGTTGCTTCTGCAATTTTAGCTGCATCGATCATTTGTTCTGATTTTGAAACGACATATTTTTCTGTACCGTTTACATTTATTTTAATTTCATCCAAAACTTTGTTTGTTGAAATTATAGATGACGGATCAATTATGGCCTCAGATTTTATTTTATTCTTAGAAACTTTGTCTTTTTTTCGAGGATTGGTTTTATTTTTTTTGCTTTCATTTATATCGCTAGCAATTTTTGTAATATTAAGCGTCTTTGATTCGGAATCTTTTATTTCAATATCAGTTAGTGGTTTAATTGATTTCAAAGATTTGTCCTCAATTATTTCTTTAATACTGATTTCAAGCTTTTCTTGATTTATATTACTATTTTCAGCTTCCAATTTTATCTCTTTTGACTTTGTCTTATTCTTTTCTTTTTTTGAAGCATCTTTATGTTTTTTATTTTCAATTTTTGTAGACGTATTTGTTTTTTCATTTATATCTTCCAATTCGATTTTTTGAGTAACTAATAATTTTACATCTTTTGTTACATTATTTTCATCGACTATATTTATTTTATCCTTTTTGTTATTACTTAGAACATCCGATTGATACTGCATTTTATTTTCTGAAGCCTCTCCGTTTTGTTCTTTGATTTTTGTATCTTTATCAATTTTGTTCTTACATTTCGTTACATTGTCGAGTTTGTTAGAATTAATGTGACTATTGTTGTCAAGTTGCAATTCTTTCGACATTTCCTTGGTAATATCTTTTTGGACTTTCTCTTCATTTTTGGAATCTGAGATTTTTGCATCCTTCGTATCTTTTTTATCTTCCACGTCATCTTTTAAAATATTTTTATCGTTTGCTTTGATTTCACTTGGTAACATGGCATGTTCCATAAATATAGTTTCTTTTGTTCTTGTTGCTTCTTTAGATTTTTTTGATTTCCTGGACTTTTCATCAGATTTGCTTTGTCTTTCATCGTTATGTTGTTCTATCGTCTCATTAACAGAATCTCGAGATTTGATTTCCTTATTCTGCTCTTTAAGTTTGTCTTTCTGAGATCTTATTTTTTGTTTATCCATATCCTCAATTTCTTTAAGAGCTTTGTCAATTTCGTCTCCCACTGATTTATCTATTTTCTTTTTCTTTTGTCTTCGTTTCTTTTCTTGCGATGGATTTGTATCTAAATCAATTGCTGACTGTTCTTGCTGCACTTTTTCCTCTTTTTGCATTGGCCTATCGCTGATTTTATCGAGAAACGATTCATCTTGCATTTCCAATTTTTTCGACGGAGTTAATTTTTCGTTCTTTTGTTTTTCCTTTGATTTATCGATAGGCTTTCGAGATTTTTTCTCATCCGTCTGTTTAATTTTGTCGTTCGAGTGCTGATACTTCTTCCTGATCTCCCGTTTCTTCATCGTGTCCCAATCGTTTTCTTTGGATTGTTTAGATTGCTCATCAGATGTAACCGCGAATGATAGCGATTCTTGTTTGAATTTCGGTTCCTGCAATGGTGACAATTCGCGAGATGGTAACTCGAGTGATTCTTTTGGCGAATCAGAACGTTCTTTACTTTGATAATTCGCGGCTGTAGATTCATTAACGATGCGTGTCGAAGTAACACGTGGACTGAGTCCATGCGAAAGTATTTGCGCGTACGAAAAGGTTTGCCCTTTGGTTTCCATATTATTCAATGATGACGTATTCCTTCCTTCTGTTTTATTCGTTGTAGAAGTTTCTACATTTGAGATATTCACAGATTTTTGCTGTTCAGGCTTATCGATAAGTTCAGTCGCACTCACGTCTTTAGGAACTTCAGATTGTCTAATTATTGGCACCTCAACAGGTTTTTCCATCACTATCGCAGTTGTATGTCTCATATCATTAACGGGTTGCTGCATCGGAGTCTGCTGATAAATGTCCGATGCCGAAAGATATGCGGTTGGTGCAACGTAATGTTCTGGCGCGTAAGCTAAGGAACTATTATCATAAGGATTCAAGTTTATTTGATCGAGTTGTTGTACTTGCTGATGATGACCGGACGGCGCGTAAACGTACGAACTTACTGGATACGTTCCGAGATGAGACCCGATGAAACCTACCAATTCCGGCATTGTCTCCGGTATCATATAGTCATAGATCTCTGTCGGTTGCTGTTGTGGCACATTCTCATAAGATTTCACATGTTGCAATACATTGTAATCTTGCAAGGACTCATCAGTCCAATTAGTCGGTTCAGATTCAGTGTAATTTTGATCCTCTGTTTTCTCCGTTTCAGGTTGAGAGTAAGTCTCTATGATTTGCACATTTTCCGCCTGTATTTCTTGCGTCGGTACAATTTGCTGGACCTCTGTGACTTGTTGAGACTTTTTAGCATTTGTCATATCTTGTTCCGTGACTTCTTCCACGCGAGGAACTTCCATTCGACCCCGTCGAGATTCTTCGGATAAAGAAACCATTTTTTGTCTGGGTGGTTGCGCAGGAGCAGTAATGCTCTGCGTTGTCTGTATACATCCACGAAGGATATCAGCGTAGGAAGTAGAACCGGGAACCCACATAGGACTGGGCGAACGTCCTCTTCGTTCTTCACATGGTGCTAAAGAGTTCTTTGCGGGCTCCGTTTGCGTTTCTTCCCTGGAATTCACGCCAGATTCAAGATTATCACATTTGTCGATTTCTCCTTCTTGATCCGCTATTATTTTGGGGTTTTTCACTTTGGATGAGCTTGTCTTGCGTGTAGGTGATCGTCCTCGACGTGGCATGGATAATTCGACTTCTGATACAGCTTGCTGACATTCTTCCGCACCGATTGTGTTTCGATCATCTGTTGTTGGCACGCGTGTTTCGGTTTGTAATTGCGATTTTGATTTATTTATGTTCGTGTCATTTTTATGAATTTGCATCTTTGAGATTTGTGCCTCGTCCAACGAAAGAGGATGTTCCGTAGTCAACTTTTGAGTTTGCATAACCGCGGGTCGTAATATTTGTGCGGTCATGGTAGGAGGAGTGACTTCTCGTTGTCTATATGGACTACAGTTTCTCGAGCTTGGACTATTGGTACGTCCTGCTGCAATATCGGCATACGAGGCTTGGCCTATGAACCGGTACTCGTTGGTGGGTATGTAGTATGGATCCACCTCGTGTATCTGATCCACCAATGTCTTGCTGCGTTGCTTCCAATCCTCCATCCGTTGTTGCAGGCTCTGCTTTATCCACCGCGGAAGGTCAGCCAAGGCACAGCAATGGAATACATATACTATGTCAATTTTGAGGAGTCTCTTTACATTCATCGAGGGATAGGGAGCGATATTATTTTTAAAGCCAAGGTTTTCATTTGA
The DNA here is from genome assembly GCF_000143395.1 of Atta cephalotes. Classification (NCBI taxonomy): domain Eukaryota; kingdom Metazoa; phylum Arthropoda; class Insecta; order Hymenoptera; family Formicidae; genus Atta; species Atta cephalotes. The sequence goes on from NW_012130065.1 coordinate 99,360, forward strand.
GCAAATCGCATTAGAGTATATCGAAAACCTCTTTGTGTACGTAAGTAAAATGAGTGGATTTCGTGAATGAATGTACTTGAACATTAATTGACAGTAAACGAGTTTTTTATTTTTCCTTATTCAATCACATCGTATAGCTATTTAAGCACAGATATTTAGGTCAAGAGACGCGCGCTCATACATGGTAATATAATCGCGTCTATAATCTCGTAGAGTGATATCTATTAAAAAATCAGTGCTCGATAAAAATTTACTTAGAAAAATTACGTGGTACTAAACTAAGTCGTTTGATCTTATCAAAAAAACACTGACGACGAAAGTGAGAGTAGATTTCATTTTGTATCTGTTCTATCTCGCCTTTATCGTAAATGTTTCCTTCGATTAGGTTTTATATGTTTAATTTGAGATGCGGCGGCTATCATCGTCGTTTATTCATCGATAATAACGAGTAAAAATTATATAGAATTGAAAACAAAGAAGATAATGAATGAAGAAGATCATGAAATGAATAAACGAAGATAACAACGATGAGAACCGGATTCGTTCAACGGGGGTAGGTCTCTATTGTCATGGATCCAAGGGCTCTAAGTCTGGTGTGCCTCGCTGTACGAGTAGTTTAGATCTCTCGGTGCGCGCCTGGATTTTACTTTGCAAGGATTTGATTTTTTCGCGATAAATCTAACCGCATACAGAATTGTAAATCGAGAGCATTAACACGTCGAACGAGCGAGAGGGACGGAATGAGAGTAGTGAGATCATGAGGATTTTAATAATAAAGCAGACATTAAGTAAGAAGGAAAAGCGCAAAGTATGAAAAAATTATGAATAATGAGTGAAATGGTAACGATTTCGATAACAACGTAAACGTAAACGATAATGATCGCAAAGGAAGATTGAAATACAATAACGACGGAAATAGCGGGATAGTGACAGATAAAGAAGCACAGGTAATCCACCAGGTAAAAAGGTTGGAAATGATAAAGGTATAAAGGAACAAGGAATACATCAAAGAAAAATTCATAAATGAAACAACTGGTAAAGAAATGAATGCGATGAAATAAAAAAAATAGATATAATAAATAAACGAAAATTAAAGCATATTGTAAGAAAATAATTGTAGCATTCTATTTGTGTGTCTCGCATGATCTCGACACGCGTTTTGACATTGGAGGTCACTTGATTTTCCTGTGGCTTTTACAGCTATATGATTGTTTGTCTGAATTACGAAAGTCTAACATAAAAATCCAAAGATCACGTAAGGGATGCATACGTGTGAAACGGTGCATGACACGCTTTACGTGAATGTGCGGCAGTACTTCGCGTTTTGCTACGTGGTCTTTCATTCTAAAACGTAAGGCATATGTGCGTGATTGCTTATTACGTAATACACGCGCGCACACATGAACAGATATATATATATATATATATATATATATATATATATATAATATATATATATATGTAAAGAGAAAATACGTATATATTATAATACACATACATATGTCAGAGTATATATACGAAGATGTAGCGATATATACGCGTGATAAGTGAAACAGTTAAATGATAAAAACCAGAAAAAGAAACACAGAAAACAAGCAAAATCAAGTAATCCCCTTCAGAAATGATAGCATAAAAGTTTTGCAAGATTAAATGATCTTAAGAACTAGGATTCGAGGAGGAGACTATATATGTACCTTGGTGAGAAAAGGAAAACGAATATCAACATAGTTAGAACATGATACCAACCAGTACCTTGTAAGCAGTGTACCACCATGATGAACACGAAACCAAAAACTATTCGATTTCGTACAATTCGCAAATATCATTAATCTTACAAACAAGAAAAAGAATAGAATATAAACATTTATTTTAAATTTATTATTAATCCGCATTGTGTTTATTGTAAAAAGCATTGGTGGTTTTAGTAAATGTTAGCAGATGATGTAGTTATTTGACAATAAAAAAAGTTTACAAAATCCTGAACAAAATTTGAATTTATCTATTCGATAATTCAATTTAAACCTCGCGACGAAAATCGCGACGTAAATAACATACAATTAAAAAAAAATAGCCGTATTCAATTAACAAATGTAAGTTCTCGAAAATAATGTCGATATTTAATAAAGTTTTGATGCATGAGAGTATAAAAATAAGATTCGCACATAAAAAAAAGGATATAGGATAAAAGGTAGGTATATGATATGTAAATAGTGCAGGAAACATCTTGAATTAGTTTTGATAGTTGCAACTATTTTTTTTTAATAAATATATAATTATATATATAATTTATTAATGATATCTTATTTAAGAAGATGTTTCCATTCGTGTTTATATATGTAGTTATTGGCCATTTCTTAATTCTTCATTTCATATAATAAACAAATTACCTGTTAATATTCTAAATTAATGATATTTTTTTAAATATGTATATTAAAAAATTAATTTTTATATATTTTATCTTTTGATATAACAAGAACATAAATGGCAAATAACTCAAAAGTTAATCCTAATTATATGTGGTTAATAGTGGCTCGATCGACGGTTAGTTATAAATCATGTGCGTTCTAATTATGCGAGTATTGTATTCAAATGAAAAGAGAGATTTGCATAATTGCGCCCAAAAACGCAGAAAACTACCCCCGACAATTGCGCGCAAAAATCTACCCCATCTTCCGACAATTCAAAGGGGAATAGAATAACGCATTCTTTCTTGGTGGTGGTTTTAGTTGGTATCGAGCAAATGCAAAAATCAATTGCTGCTTCAGCGCGCTTGTGCAGGTAATAAAAACGTTAAAGAAAGAAGGGCTATGCCTACCTGTTGCTCTTGAAGAGCTTTTTCTCGATCATTCGGCATATACGTCGGGCTGAGCACCGTCCTCAATTGTTGCTCCACCTGCACAATGTGTTGTCTCAACTGTTGAATTTCCTGAAACGAAATAAGACAATCTCGCTCGATATGGAAAAACATTGTACTGACATCATAGTTTGAAGACTGAATGCTATCTTTCCCATTCCGCTAACCTGTTGATACTGATCTATCTGCGCTAAGCAAACTTCTAAAGAAGTTGTCTGTTCTTTAACGGTGCTGTGAAGAGTATTGAGTTCGGCGATCAGATCGTCGGCAATATCTTTCACCCGGTTGTCGCCGACGATACCGGACCTAAAGTGCACCTCGAGCTTTTCTACGGAGATCGTGATCTTTGTTTTTTGAATTGCGATGTCGCTAAGCATTTTCTCACGAATAGCATGTTGATCGCGCAACGGTTTCTTCTTATTCTGTGGCAATTCCAGCGTCTGCTTGGCCTTCTCCATCCAGCTCCGCACGTCCTTCATCTTCCTCTCGCATTGCTCCCACTCTTCACTGGCCTCTTGCAGTAATGCATTCTGTAATACGGGGATTTTTGACAATTGACTGATATTAACTTAAATTTCAGTCGAAGTGAACTAACCCTTTCCAATAGTTGACCCTCAACTTGGACTTTGCCCTCTTCCGCCTCGGCCAACTTCTCTGGTAGGTCCGCCACGGTAGTTACCTGACCGATATTCTCCAATTCTCTGCCCATGTCACTAAGATTTTTATTCACCTGCTTGCAGCTCTTGACTGCTGTCTATAAAACGAAGGAAGTGTCAGGCGAACGTTGTCGCATATCGTAGAACGTAAAAAGTGACGTTCTTTCACATACCGAATATTCGTGCAATCTCTGTCTGGCTTGCTGAAGAGTGCTGAGCTTCAGTGGTTCGACTAGGAATTGTCGTTTTTCCTCCGTCCATGTCTTAACAGCCTCATAAAGTGCAAGGAATCTCTGCCAGGCATCTAAGGTGTCGCCCACGATTTGTTTTTTCTCTTCCAACCAACTCTTGATTTGCGCTAGTTGTTCAGTAAGATTATCGATCGTGCTATTGATTAGCTCCTTTTCGGTGTCGTCCCTCGTGTTCTTGACGATGGTTTGCCCATTCCTCGTCAGTCGTTCGAGCTTATCGCTAATCGTGCCCAGCTCATTTTGTATTTGTCTGAGATTTTCTCTGAGGATAGCCGGTTCGATTGATCTGTCCTGTACCTTGAGCTCGGCTTGTCGAATCCATGCTTGCACCTCGTCCACATCGGTTAGATAATCCGACCTAACAGTCCTAGCACGTTTCTGCTCTCTCTGTTTTTCTTCCATTGTTTGTGTCGTTGCTTCGGCACAAAGCTCGAGTGCGGTCAGATGCTGGGTAATGTCACTTGGTACTAGCTGCTGGCTAGCTTGGTACCGCGCCTTAATGCTTCCTGAGAAGTTCTTGACGGTATCAACGAGATCCTCAACCTGTGAGTTCAGCTCTCCCAGTTCGATCTCGATCGCGTCTTGATCAACGCCGTAAACGTATAAGTTCGACGCGTTTTCGCGTGTCTCGTTTAGTCGCTTTCGCAGGCGCTCGATCTCACGTTCGATGTTTTCGAGCGCCTCTAGATCCTCGTTCGCCTTCTCGGACTTCCCACGAAGAGAGCCGACGAGTCTAAAAGGATGATTCGAATGGTGATGATTCGCACAGCGAAAGAGGCTCTCATAGAGAGTAACTCTTAACATTTTTTTTGTCATACAGACGCGTTGAATTTATGTAAATACATTTGGTCATTTAAGGGAAGGTTGGCGAGAAAAGCAAGCTCGATTATTTATTTTGAAACTAAAATACTTGTCTCTGTATAATATTAAATTCCTTTTACTAAAAATAACAAAAAATTGAATAATATTAATTATACAAAAAAATATAAATAGTATAATGCTGCTTATATTTAAAAAGATGAATAAAATAAGATGTAATTATTCTTATTATTGTCTATATATAACATGTTACAGACACATATAGAGCATGATTTATTGAGATATCATTCCAAATAACAGACATATTTCCGAAACGAATATATTATAATATATTAAAGTATATAATATATTAAACGAATATATTATAATATATTAAAGTTCCACGTGAAAAAAATTGTATGAAATAATCGGTAGTCTTAAACATTTGTGGTGAGACAAATTTAGAATCGGAAATGCGTGTCGCTGTGCTTCGGCTGGCCCGATCCCAGGCGAAGTCGCGCAGTCAGGGCAGCCTTGGCTAAAAGTAGACGAAGGAAGTATGTACCGATGGGAGTTTGGCCGACTGTTCACACTTGTGGTATACGACGATGAAAAACTGTTCAAAAAAGGTGTTATATGATTTTACGAGACAATTATTTTATTTAACATCCACACAAAACACAATCGGTTGCGTTTCGAGAAATAATATGTTTTTTTTTTTTCAGATACTAATTTTTTATCAAATCGAATAAACTAGAAAAAGAAAAGTATCCGATTTTGTAATAGAATTTTAATAATATTATAATTAATAATATAATTTTCTATTTTATGTTTATCGAAGAATTTTTTTAACAAATGCATAAAAATCTCTTCTCTCTTTAAATAAGAACAGAGTAAATTATATGTTTTTTTACTGCCAGTTGCACAGTCAACATAAATCACGAAGAATAATTTAAATGTTGATGTCATCTGCTAAAAACTCGTATGTTGTCATCCTTATCCTTTTAGAAGGAACAATTTTGATTTCATCATTACTAAGGCGATCTATATTTTCAACGATGATTTTCGTTTCTCGGAGAATTACAAAATTACAAATTGAAATTTATTACGATTCATCCCGTTTCTCTTTATCTACTTGCTAGAGAGTGAACTCTTATTAATTTAGTACAATTAATTTTATCACGTTACAATATGTCATCTTTTAATGTGACATTAAGTATAAGTTAGCGATTATGTATTTGCCGATTTTTACACATTGCTCTCAAAATACGTGATCATGAGGATTCTCGAAGTCAATGTTGACTTTTGTGCAATGATTCTTTTTCTACGATGACATCATTGAGCCGGCCTGAATACGAGATACGATTGCCGGCCGGCAGATGTAACACGACGAAAGACACATAAAAAATTAAAAAAAAAGGAAAAAAGACCCGTGATGTAAGATTTATAGATTAATTATGTAAAACATAGACACTTCTTTGATTTTATTTTATAATTATTTTTTAACGTATCGTTGAATATAAGTTTTTTTTTGTACGAGGTGTTTAATTGTTCCTATTTGTATAACATTTTCATTTTGTGAATTCATTCACGTGACCGCGAGCAGTAATGAAAATTGCTCATCTGAAATAAGAAATAAGAGAAATTAGAATGATAAATTTGCGTGCCGCGACAGTCGAATCAAATTCATCGCCAAAATGAGTTTCCTTCTAGAAACTATTAACATTTGCACGCAGTGATCTATTTCCAGCGCTATGAGTTTAGGTGCGAAACGATTATCTATTCTCACGCGATCTCGTATAATCTGCGATAGTTCCATCGATCGCACAACTTGCTGTTGCGATCATATGCTGTGCACGATTCTATTTCGTTAATTGTAGTGCCTAATAGATGTCATAAAAATTTCTCGTTACTAGCAGTGTTTGAATGAAATCACTCTCAATCTATCTGTACGAACGATATCGTAATCGAACAATAAACCCGAGCAATATATGTACCTATGTATGGTTGAAGTAATCGCGCGATATTCGCGTTTTCGCGATATAATCGACAGCGAACCGAGCGCGAACTTTTCACTTTCTTCTCTTTTTCTGGATTATTTTTTCTTTAATCCTTGTCTTTGTTCCTGCGTTTATCTGGATAACAGTATGGCGCGGCACTATCAAGCCAAACAGCAGCGTTCGCGGTTCGAAACGTTATTGGAGGGATACAGTCGCTTGAGCTAGCGTTAGACGCCAGTTGAGACGCATTGGCGAGGCGCCGCGACGCATGCGGCCTGATCTTAGAAACGGTTTGGCTAGCCAAGAACGTCCTAAGAATAATCGGTCAGTGAATATATAAGGCCGATAAGGAATGGAGAATTGGAAGACTGTACCAAATGAATTTTAAATAATAAGACACGAAAAATACGTAATGACCTCATCGTGCAACTCGTAGTAGAAATTTTACGACTAATTTTGATCGGAGCTTCTTATTATAAATTTCTTTGTGTGACTTTAACTTTATATTTTGTATAATTTGTTGTGCAGTCTTTCTTGACGAAAATTGACTGGATATATCCGGAGATTTGAACTAGTATCTTAGCTGGATGGAATCAGCAGATTTATAAGCGTATTGCTGCACGTGATTTAATCGGTACCGTGACTATCGCGATGAAATAACACGAGTCATAATAACAATTGCAAAGTGGCATAGCAATTAAAATGGAGATTGCATGCACGTATACTATTGTTTAAAAATTTCCAAATAAATGTCGTTGAATAATATACGGTTTAAAATAAATATGAATAAAAATACAACGTTAACTACGTTTATCAACAAAATTTTAGAGAAAATAATAGAAAATTTATCGAATAGATCGATTATTAAAAAGAATATACTAATGTTATCTATTATTACAAGTTCAATTAGAAAATTCCACAGCAATATTCGTATGACAAAGAAATTACGAAATTTAGTTGTAATCTATTCTAATTGTCTATTCTAATGGTCAAGAGAGAATTTTGTCAAAAATATTTTATCTTTCTATCATTTCAGATAATTGATGTTCATAAAAAATTAATAAATTTTCAACTTACACATTCTAACGCGAAAAATTTGCCGGAGATGCGTGCCGATTATTATGTGCATTTTATTGAATCATGAATCATAGATACATATATGTACGTGATATCATGTCTTGTTTATATGATACAGTATGTAAGATGCAACGTTTGATTTTATTTTCAGACGATGTCTAATTTATATTTAACGAAGATTTAATTAGCATCGGACGCATCCTATGATCGGCCAGCGAACTACGTATCGATGACATTACACATCAAGGTATATAGATAGAGCATTAAAAAATTTATATCCATCGCGATCTTTTTATTTCCTAACTAAATCTCCGCTATACTTTCCACTATATTTCCGTACATTGTTAATTATAAAAAAAAGAATCTCAATTATAGAACATTACTTTATAAAATTCGCAAAAAATTGAATTTTGCAGTGAAATGTGTTTTCTTTTGAATTTTATTAATGATACGCAAAATATGAAAATATAATATAAATTCCAGTGTCCTTATCTCCAATTAAATTTCTTTTGATTGAAATTTATCTCTGATTCTGCGTGCGATACACATATGTCGATATCGTACTAATATAGTTTGTTTCGCTTTGTGCGCATGCGAAACTACGACGTTTGCGCCATACGAGAAATGAGGTTTCGCAAGTTTAAGTAATCGTTTTGATTAAGTCGCGATTGGAGGACGTTATCCAGATATGTCCTCATCGAATTAATATGATCTCTTTTTTTCCATTGATATTTAACGAAAATCAAAAAGAAAGAAAAAATCCCGTGTGTATCATACCTCGAAAGAGCGTGTCTCCCAAAACGTAAGCTCATATCCGTCCAAGTGTTAGTATTCACCAGAGTTTTTCATTTGTTGTGTGTTACGTTCCGCGTATAAATGATAATTACGCCACTCCCATCGTTGACAACACAACAACACGTGCGGAATTGGATGTAAATACATTGAGACGAGACGTCATGCCCGATGACAATCCGCCACCTGGCAAAACGTCAAAACGTCGTACGCCGGCGTTATCCGCGAGTGCTTAAACGCGAGCACTTAAACACGTAATCAGCGTCGATGATACGTCTGCAGAAAGATGCAACGAAAAATACAATTTTTAGCATCGTGCGCAACACGTCGTCGGTGCCGTTATGATGATGACTGAATGAACTGACGCTGGGTAATACTACGGGCGACAAAAAGTATGGTAGGGGCCATGGACACCGTTTCCCCCCTTGGGAACGCATATCGACCTTCCTCAGCTGTCTTATATCGAGTGTTTATACGGTGTTATACAGTATTACGTCATATGACAGATTTAGTGATGACGTAGCACTAATGAAGCGATGATGAATCGATGAATATCGGCGATCACGGCTAAATGTCGATTGTATGTGTGCGCGCGTGACTAATTTTCGCAAATATTGAAAAAAAGCGCGATCGCGACTTATTTAATTTGATTACAAGCTAATGTGAATCTTTTCGTAACAAAAAAATTTTGTGGGAGACCAACAACTCTTAAATTACCAACGATAAAGAGAATGAAAGATTTTTTTAAATTATATTTTGATAATACAAATGGATAGTAAAATCTAATTCATTGTTGAATTTCTTTATCGACAATTAAAAAGTCTAATTAAAGAAGGTTAATTGCGTAGATGTTTAAAAATTGGAATGTTGTGATATAAGTAAATTGTTTTTTCTTAATATTTTTTCTTAATATTTTTAATAGAATAAAATTAATTCTATATTAGTCAAAGAATTATAAATGAAAAATAATCTATTAAATCCTAGGATATGTATTAGATAATATCTAATATATGAGAAAATGTCTGCAAGTTATATTTATATTTACGTACTATTTATTCTCCATTTTGTGGCGCTAATCGCATTATGTCGAATTTGGATCAGCACTCACATTGCGTCGTAACCATTATTACGTATTTGATTTGTAATTTTTACGCAACGTTATGTAATCGTTAATTGGAGCACGACGAATAATGATCGAAAATTTGTCGGAGAATTTTATTATGATTAACTGTTGCTGTGTAACTCAATTTGGAAAGACATAATTGGAAATAATATGAAAATTTAAATTTACCTTAATAACTTTCACAAAATTGTTTCACTGTCATTCTTTCGCAGTTTTACTGTAAGTCTTTTTAAAATAATCTTTGTCATTGATTCATGACATATTATAATATTTTGTTTTGAAATAATTGCACTATCGTTTTACAAGTATTTTAGTTTCCTCGCTCATTGACCAACTGTTTCACTACTGACATTGCGACCGAAAAGTCAATTGCTAGCGCATTGTTTTGGCGCAATGATTTGGATGCGTCATGGTAGGATAACAATCTTAAAAACCTTTATTAAAATTGCGGCACATTCGCGCATCGTCGATATTTCTACTTATTAAAAAAAGTGATCTTATAATCTTCCCCTAAATGTCAAAATTAAAAGAACATATCTTACATTAATTATATTATATTATTTTTAATTAATATACCACTATGCTAAAATGCAAAAAATTAAAATGATATGATCACCTGAAAGGAATACTAGAAATACTGATTAAATCAGTACAAATATAATGATGAAACATAATTGCTGAAATAGAAAATATATATGTCGTAGGAAAAGGGAACATATAAGCAGAAGCTTCAAATGCACATTTATACATGCACATGCAAATCTGCTCGCAGAAGGACCTAAATAGCACCTTTTATTACCAGCCCAAAGATCAATAAGCTATTATAAAACTTATAAAGTATTATAATAAGACAAATACAAAAAATATTTTAAACTTAAATTTTTTAAATATTTTTAAATTAAATTTTTATGACTACAAATATTATCAATTTTATTCTCCATATTAAATAATAATAAAAGTGCATGTATATTTTATTTCTGAAATTACAATATAACCGTGATATTAAAACTTGAAAAAGTAAAATTTTATAAATCCGGAATGCTATATAAAATGCGAACATTTGGTATATTTTTGCTAGAATACATGGAATAAATATTAATTGTTAAAGTTATATTCTATTATTTTTATATTATTAGTCTATTTATAAAAATGTTTTTCACTTACTACCTATGTTAATAAACGATAAAATAATATTGAATTGACTTAGTTGGCTAGTGATAACGTAAGGCGGTGCTGGTCCACATTCTGAGCAGATATAAAAGCAAAATACACTTTGACTCACGATTCGACGGATTTTTGTAGTTTCTCAAGGCGTTCCTCAAGATTTCGTGCCGGTGCTTCCGTAAACGCTGCGAGATAGGCGAGTACAGGTCCTGCCAAACTCTTCACTTCTTCCGTTTCAGGTTTAAGTTTTTCAGCTTCCGTTACAAGTTCCTGTCCACAGCAAAGTTAGGAAGCGTATTAACTTCTCTTTCAATCTTTGATCATTTTACACCATTTTCAAAGTTTTTAAATTATTTTAATTTTTTAGCACATATTAAATTTTTAATTAAAATATCTATTTGTAAAAATATCAAGGCATCTTTTATAAAAGGATCTCTTATATGATCGTCTTTTATGAGCGTTCATCATGGCTTGATAATTCGTGAGCGACTAAAGTAGTTAGCTTTGGGCCGAGCACCTGTGGTGCCTGGCTGTGCAAGTCTGACACGTTCGGCATTTATAAAGAGGGTGCATCAGGAAAAGAGAAAGATAGAACTAATAGTATGTCTGTATCCCTAGTGCACGGTAAATCGATAAGAATGTGTATCCACATAAAATGCGACATTACATAGCCATTTAAAGGATCAAAAAGTATACTTCGCGTGACATACATATTTTCTATTATTATACAAAGTTTTATCTATGCTCATGTCAATAATTATAGAACATGCTTAACCCACTTTCAATATTTTTAGCTATTTTTATGCGATTTATTTAAATTCATGTGTGAAGTATATATAAGATAGATTATTCCGATATTGATTCTCAAACTAATTGTATTACATTTATATTGCTCGTGATTTTTTTAGTAGACAAATTATTATTTTATCCGTATTAGAAAAATTGTTACTTACTTCTAATACTTTAACAGTATCATGTAAATGTTGTTTCGATCGCACCACTGTATCGACGAGTTTACTTTTTTCCTCAGTCGCGATCAATCGTGATTCGATGAGAGCCCATTGCGCTTCCAAGTCTTCCCAATGTCGCGATAATGCCTCGAGTGCATCCCTGCGTCCTTCGAGTCCCGAAACTAATTCGCGCCATTGCAAATTGATTTCGGAAAGCTGTGATTCTATCGCTTTCTTGTTATTAATATCTGCGAGACGGAGGACTTCTTGTCCACGTTCATTTAAAAGATCCAACTCGAATTGTTGATTCTGCGGAAATAAAAAAACATTCAAAAATGCATCTAATTAATTAGTATCGAGCATATATATAGTACGTACATATGTTGTACATAAAGCAATTTAATTTTTCTTTTAAATATACGTATGCAAATGTAAAAATTTATTAGAATACATTAAAATTTTCTAGACATATTTTTTTATTTTATAAAAAAATGTTTTATTGCAAATATCATAAATATATGAGTTCAATATGACTTGAAGATTCTATTTAATGTAATATAAAGACTTGCAGACTTTTTTTAATGTAATATAAAAAATACGTAATTGTAATCACAAAAAAGAAGAAATAATTATTTATATCTGTATTTCTTGACACACCTGAATGTCATTCAGAGCATGCGTAATTTTCTGAATATTGAATTGCAATCCAGCTAATGTTGTGACCGGTTCATCCGTGAATTTAGTTCTGCTGATAACGGCGCGAACACGTTCCAAGCTTTGTGTATAATCCCTCCACATCTCTGCACCCTGTTCCAATCGTGAGCGTTGCGATTTAGCCGTATTAAGAGTGTTCTTTAACAACTGAGTATGCTGCTGTTGTTGAGCACCTAGTTCTTCCTGCTCATAACTATCCAAAGACGGCCAGATTTTATCTGCCACCTGTTGAATCTGTTGTGACACGAGTTCGCGTATCGAAGATTCGGAGCTGAAATATATCTAAAAACATAACAGAAATTAAATTAAACTTATTTATTCACGACAATATTAATTTTGTAAACAGTCGAAAATCTCTCATTTCTTAATTTAAATGATTCAAATCAATCTAATTAAAAAAGTAATAAGAAAAACTCACCTTGTGTTCTTCCAGATCGCTAAAAATGTTTTCAAAATCGAGTCCTTCTTTATTGCTCTCGAGCCGAATTTCAGCTTCACGAGCCCAGCTGTGAAGCTTATTTGTAAGAGCTGCATAATCCAATCTCATCTGCATGTTACTCTCGAAATAATTTCCACGCTCTTCCATCTCTCGCGGTAAGGATGTCAACAAAGAAATTGCTTCGCTTAACATTTCTTTTAAGGATCCAGGCATTCCTTCTTCATGTCGCAGTGATTCCTTTAGATTTCTGATTCTATCTAGATATTCATTTACATCAGCGCAAAGGGCATGATGTTTCTTTAATTCTGCTTCAACGCTCGCTGGATCTCTTTCCAACAATGGTCTAGATTTAACTTCTTTCTCCTTGCTCTCAAGCCAGTCAAGAATGTCTGCCAATTCACTAGCGAGTCTTCTATGCTCAGCTGCCGCCAGTTCGTGTTGCTCTCTTTGAGTTTCTACTGCCCTTCGGAGAGCCTGTAATTGTTGTTTCAACGATTGCAGTTGTTCCGTCACGTTATTCCTATCTACAACCGAACCTTCCGCCGCTATTTGCTGTCCTTTGTCCGTTGCACTAGCGAGAGTAGCTTCGCATTCCTGAATTTTTAATATAGCGTCGTCGTACCTGTTGAATTTTTGATAATTAAATTAATTAATCATTAATAAATCACTAATGGAATCAAATTTTCTATTCTTATTTAAAGTTTAAGGTACATTGTTTATTCAATATATGATATTATGATCCACAAATACAGTACCTTTTAATTTTCTCTTCCGTTGTTTGTCCAGATTTCTCAATATCTCGAACAATTTCAGTATACTTGGCAATGAAAGTAGTAATCTCTGCGATCAAGGCGATAAATTGTTGCCGTAATAACAGCAACTGACGAAGTTTCGCTATTTGTGCTTCGAGAATTCTTATTAAATCATCTTGTTGAGCTAGAACACCATGTAGATCTCCTATATTAGCAGATTGAAGATCAGATAATTTGGCTTTATTTGCTTTGAGATCGTCCAAAATTCTTTCATAAGCGGCCAACATTCCTTCCACATCTTCCACACGAGCACCAATCGGTTTATTCAGATCATGAAGTTCTTTCTGAATGTCTGTCATGAATTGAATTGCCTCCGCCACTCGTGCGGCAGCTTCTTCAGCTTCATCTATATTCTTTTGAAGTGCAATTGCTCTTTCATTTATCACATCGGCCACTCGTCCGTGAGCTTCTTTCATATTTTTCAACTGTTCGCTCAATTCTTGCTTATCGGCATCACTCACAGTCGGTAAAATTGATTTTCCTTGTTGATTTATTTTTTCTATGTCATCACCGTATTCTTGTGCCTCTTTCTTCAATCGATCGTACTGTAAAAAAGAAAGAAATATTTATATTCTTGAAATATATACTTTGCAAAAGATATACAAGGTGCATCAAAATCTCAGTGAATTTTTTTTATAAGGAATATATACATACCTTAGCAAGTTGTTCACGAAGAATGTCAAGACTGGAAGGTCGCAACTCAGAAGAGGTAGCCACTTCAGCTTCCTTAATCCATCGTTGACACTTGTCTAATTCACTTTCAAAAGCCTTGCGTCCCTGAAGAAGATCTGCTAACGAAGCTTGTTTTTCTTTCGCCTCCTTCTTCAATTCCTCATAATCCTTACTTAGATCGTCCAGAAGGGCCTGGAGTTTGGTGCGACTGTCTGCATTACAATCTTTCAGCAAATTGTGCCCTTGTTTAAGAATATCTTTAAGATTGCTTTCATTAAAGGAATCGATATCCGTTTCCAATCCGCTGTGTTGTGCAATATCTTGCTCAACTTTCGAAGCTCTCAAAGGCAGATATCCGCTAAGTTTCTTTAAATCGTTGCCTTTAGACTTTATCCAATTTCGTGCTTTTTTAATATCAGTCTCTAATTTGCGACGTGCATCAGCTGCCGCATTCGCGATGGATATTTCTTCTCTCAAAATGGCGCATAATTCAACCTGTTCGCCGCGCAAAGATTTCGTGTCAGCTTCTAATTGCTGCTGCTCGCTGGTTTCCAGTTCGTTCTGCATATTTCCAACTCTCTTTTCCAATGTATCTATAATCAATTGCTTTCCATCTGTTTCTTTCAACATAGCCTGCAAAACATAATATTATAATTTAAAAATAATGTATATTGATATTTTTTGAGGAAAAAGTAACAAGAAAATGAAGAATTATACCTTGAGAGTGAGAAGTCTTTCTTCCGCCTGTTTGCTTTCGAAGCCAAGCAATTCAGGCATTTTTACTTGTTGCTTTTTCTGTTTAATCCATTCTCGATTCTCTTCGATCTCTCGCCTAGTTGCTTCGATGCCTTGTGCCGTCATCTCTAAGACCTGTGCTTTTCTTTGTAACTTCTTACCAATGTCCGCGTATCGTCTCTCTATCGACTTAATTTGCTCTTCTATTTGCTGAGAATCTAGATTGCTGACCGAGTCCATCACTTGGTCGCCTAATTTCTTTACTTCTGCCAATTTCTCTGTTCCCTGAGATTCAAATTCGGTTGTAATGTCTTTAAGATTTGAAATTTTCTGACCGATAGTCAATCCACTACCCTTCTCAATCATGTCGACTTTCTTCGATAGGCCATCGAACCATGTTTGAATATTCTGCACTTGTGATCTGTATTTCTGGATGAGATCCTGTGCTGCTTGTTTTCCGGCGATAGCTTCAGTCAGCTCGGTCTCCAGTTTGTTCAATCCTTCCTCAATATCATGATCCTCTTCTTGGATCGACAATTCCGTTAATGCGCGAGTGCGACGTTCGCCTACATTGGTGAGCAATTCGTTCATTGCCTGCAACTCGGCCTGAGCAGCCTCCTCTCTCAGTTTCGCTGGTCGTGACTTCCATTCAGCGCAGAGGGCTCTCTGCTGATTAATCCAAGCACGAAGCGAATTCTTTTGTCGCAATTGCTCCTCTAGTTCACCTACCGTTTTCATCACATTTGCCAAATGCGTTTGCATCTAATAAGATACATAATTTACATTAAATATACGTACAATTTTCAATTACATTTAATAGAAATAAAAAATATTTATGTATAGAAAAATTAGTAATGTTAGAAACAAAGAACAAATTAAATAATGTTAGACAGATAATTTATGTTTTTCATTTTCTATATCTCTACATTAGATTTTATAATGTTAATTTACAGTTTATAAAATTAATTTACTTTATTACACTTACTAATTTTATCTGATTCATAAATGAAATTAAGTACATACCTGATCAATGAGATCATCGAGTCTTGTTCTAACTTCGACTTCTCTTGCGGGGACTTGAATAGGCGGAGCATCAAGAGGACTTCCGGGTCTAGAGACGCATGCCGCCGCAGCTTCGCAAGCTTCCACCGCTAATGCCAATCGAGCTTTTTCGGCTTGAAGCTTATTGTGTAGAGTTCGAGCACTCTCGAGGCTCTGCTCAGCAGAAATTAAGTTATTCAATGGAGCTTCTAATCCTTGAGTCATTTCCGTCTCATACATGTCTAGATTCTTCATGATACTCTCCAGAGTGTTCTCATATTCCTGGAATTTAGTTAGAGACTCTGTCAATCTATTCTTGATTTGCAGGGCGGTATTCAACAACGAATTGTAACTATCCTGAACATTTTGCAATTGCGTTTCTATAGTTGATCTAATAATAGGATTCGCACCGACATATCTATCTATTTGACCATGACCCTTCAATTTTAGTTCGTCTAATACTTCCTGATACTTCTGAATTTCAGCTAATAATGCTTCATGCTGTTTGATTTGTTCGATCGTTTGTTCTTTGTTGGTAATATAGAGAGAATTGTGTGCCATTAATTGGAAAGAGATTTGCAATAGCCACTTTTCTGTTTCTTGTAAAGCAGCATGATACGAATTATACTCTTGCATCTCATTTTCCATAAACTTTTTCTTCTCGCCGACAAGTTCGGCTAGCGCCTTCCATCGGTCTAATAAATGTTTCGTTTCGTTTAGCGTCGTGTTATTTTTCGCCCATGCTGACAATTCCGTTGCTTCCGTCATCAAATGATCTAAGTCGGATTTTTTATCACACATTTCCTCTTGAATATGTTTGTATCGTTCGAGCATTGTTTTCATCTCACCAAACTCGCCTTTTGTATCCGGAAAACCTTTAATAATTCCTTCGTTCCCTTCTAACCACTTTGCAAATTTATTATGCACTTCCGCATGATCCTCCCAGCGATTCAAAACCGACTTTACTTTAGCTTGAACCGTATTAAGATCTATGCTTAATTGTTCCCAATTTGAACGTAAATTGGCCATATCCGATCGTAACTGATCTTGTTGTTCTGGAAGAACCATGTTTATTGCTTTTGCAAAAGCATTTTGCAATGTCGATAGTAGATGTTGACCTTCCGTCATGCGCGTCGCCACCAGCTTGAATTAAAATAATTTTATCGCTGTTAGATTATTTAACTATATTTATTTAAATTTTGCTATCATATATATTTAATTAATAAATCTATCACATAATATTTATTTTAATTTATTCTAATATTTTTTATTAATATACAAATTTTAAAAAGTATATATCTATTAAAAAAATAAATAAATAAGACACGTACGAATTTATATTTGTATGACATATTTTTTTATTAATACGATTAGTAAATCTAGTAATATATTTCATTGACATTTCCTGCAAAAAATTTTCTGTATTTTTTTTCCTCAATAAAACTTACCCTCAAGGTTTCTAATTTATCCTTTGCCCAAGCCGTATCTCCTACACCGATACAATCTTCTACTGAGCCTTGAGCAGTGCGTAACCAATCCTCCATCTCCTTTTTCGCTTTTAAGAATTCAGTATGATCGGCGAGGTTCTTCTCGACTTTGAAGACGAGCCCTTGCGCATCGGTCAATAGCGACGTGTACGCTGATTGCAATTGTATCGTCTTATCTCGCGCCCAGCTGCAAGCGCTAATCTCTAATAAAGCTTCACATTTGTCATTCAAGTCTTCCAAAACAGGTTTTTGTTTAACTGCCTCTTCCACCAAATATTTACAACGCTCTAAATCCTCTGGAGTTTTGTTATCTTTAGTCTGTTCGTCTGCAATCTTCTTTTGGAAATGATCTATCCATCGCTTCATGCCATCTAACGTATTCGTGAACTGGGACCAGCTTGAGATGCAGTTGGCAAGAGTTCGTTGCGAATCGTTGCATTGTGCTTGCAAGGATTTCCAATCAGCCTGTATTTGTTTCATGTCTTGCTTAATGGAATCTTGGCCCTCGGGTCCTGTCTTAGAGATCACAACGTCGCTTAGCTCGATCACTTTCGAAATCAACGTGTCTCCTTTTGGCAAGGATGAGATGATTTGATTGACTTTATTCTCTCGTTCGATAATTCGTTCTTTCTCGCCATGAGTATCACTATATTGTTGAAGTTCGACTTTTGTATGACGCACCCAGTCACCTGCCTCGTTCAAAGCTTGTTGGAATTTTTCGTGATCTTTGACTTGATCTTCCAAATTCTAAAATAACCAAAATAACAATATTATTATATTATTATATTACATTCCTGTTTGCAATTAAAAAAAGAGTTCTACTTACATGAATTTTTTCAGAAATTAATTTCTTCAAACTATCATATTTATTGATTGTCAATTCGTACGGACTTTTGGATATGCTGTGATTTTCAGTAAGACGAATCTTTAAGCGATTCACCGTTTCGCCATGACCGTGAATATCTTTTTGCAAGATCTTATATTTTTCTAACAGAGCACGTTTCTCACTAAGATCATTTCTGTATACATCTCCTGGTTGAATCTTGCCTTCAACTTCCTCCAACCAATCCGAAATAAGTCGGTGAATTTTGTTGAGCTCCTCTAACATACTTGCTCTTGTTGACAGTCTTTGTCTCACATCTTCGACGTCGACTAATAACTTATCAAATTCGCTTTTTAAGTTCTCGGTGTCTTCTTGAATCTTTGCTGCGCCGTTTTGTTCCGTGTTCATAATGACTTTTTCTTTCAATTCCAGAGCATAACGTAATTTGTTCTGACCTTGCTCCAACGTCTGTCGAATAGTTTTACATGTATGTAACTTGTTATTAACTTCACTTAATGTACTGGGAATATCTTTGCACTCGCTTAATTTGTCTCGTGTGCGCTCTATCCAATCTTGACATTCTTGATATAAAGTATTGTGTTGTTGATGTTCCTAATTAACATTTTAGAAAAAGTGATGAGTATATTATTTTATATATATATATATATATATATATATATATATATATTGTGCTATTGTTAGTTGTTACTATATAATAGAAGAAGTAATTAAAGTTAAAATTTAAAATTAATTAAAATTTTTAATTAAATTATTA
>NW_012130065.1:118542-158766 GCF_000143395.1 Atta cephalotes
AAGTAAAAGTAGTATAGTATATTATTATTATATATATATATATATATATATATATATATATATATGTGCATTGTTATGTTCATATAATGAAGAAGTATAAGTTAAAATTAAAATTATAAAAATTTTTTATTAATAAATATTTATGTAATTAGATAATAATAAATAATAATTATAAATAATAAATAGTAATTACCTGATAATGTAATTCTAATCGTCGCATTATTTCTTTAGCCAGAGATAGCAATGCATTGTATTTGGTAGTGAGTTGCGTTATTGCATTAGAAATTCTCGTGTCGGCACATGTTTCCAACAACATCTGAGCTTTCATGTTCAAGCGGTCTAGCTCTTTTTGCCAATCAAACAATGTTTGCAAATGAATCTGGAATTGTTCGAGAACGTTTTTCTTCTCTTCCAGACTATCTTGCAATTTATTGAACGTTTGAACTAACTGTTCAGTTTGCGTAAGCCATTCTGTAGCTTCGGAGAATTGATCCTCATATTCAGTCCATTTCACTATGCCGACTTCGAGCAAACTCTTTGTGTTATTCAGCGAGTCTCTGTTATAAATATGAATATAAAAAATTATAATACATATATAAAATATATTATTATAAGTAAATATTATAAAATATTATAAAAAATATTATAAAAATACAAAATTATAAAATCTAATATCATTATATCCTTTTGTACTTAAAAAATTAAGTTTATTTTACTTACACATAATTATCATATTCTTCTTGTAATAGCGCCACTTCTTCTTCGATTATTTCTTTGTCTTCATCGTCTGCGATCTGACAAGCGGCATTACCTTGTTCTAAAGCTTTCTCCAGCTTCTTCTGACCTTCAGATAATTCACTCTGTAAAACTTTAAGCTGTGTGATTTTGCTGGCCAAAGATTCCTTATCTCCCGTAGGCTCCGAGCACTTGCTAAGTCTCTCTTTGGCTACTCGTACCCATTGAACAAATTCATTACCGCTATCGATGAAGGCCTGATGCTGTTCGACAGTCTCCTTTTGCTTCGCATATAATTCTTGAGCTTGTTTACTCAGAGTCTCATATTTAATCGAAATTTCCGTGGCCGGTGTCGCTTGTTGCAAGTCTTCGGCCTTTGTGGTGACTGATTGAATCATTGGCTCAAACGCCACAATATCCTGTACGATGCTGTTAGTTTGTCGCAAGTTCGCTTTTCTTTCTCCAATTGCCAAAGAGCTCAATCCAACTAAGCCTTTTCGAGCTTTGGAAACTTTTTGCTCGCACACTTGTTGCAGTTTAGCCTCACGATCACTAATCCACTGCTGCAGCTGCGAATATGACGAACTGTAATCCGCCCATTGCAACAGACTCGTCTCGAGATGTACTTTTGTGGTTGAAATCTTTTTTACCAGGCGCTCCCAATCGTTTTGAATCTCTTTCAACTGAGCGTTGATCTCTTCACGACCATCCGATCGCGTGTTTCTCATGACTTTCTCGCCACAATTTACAGTGAGATGTATCAGGTTCTGACCTTCCTCGCGTTTTCTTAATAATTCCTGGATTTTATCAAGTCTATTCTGTAATTCTTCGCGACTGCTACTCGAGGCAGCTTCTGTTCCTTGACGTATAATTTGCTTGGCATTATCGATCCAGTCACGGGCTTTCTCAAGATTGCTCTCATATTCTTGATGTTGAGTTAGATTGGTTTCAACTTTGTTTAATACATCTTTTGCGAGATTCACTTGCACCTGGTAACGTGAATTCAAATGTCGCAGCTGATTGTTGACGTAAGTATCCAAGTGAGACGAAAGTAGACCGGCAGCCGTTTTGTTGAATTTATCAATCTGCTCTTGGCCTTGTATTAAGTTATCGAGCAGTTCCCTTACTTCTTTCACCTGCTTCTCCTTTTCTTTCAGATTCGGCAAAAGAGCATTTTTTTGAGCTTTGATGAGAATATCAAACTGTTGCAACCAGTCGCTGAGTCTCTCGTATTCATCTTTATAATCCCGCCATTGACTCACAGTAGCTTCCAATTGATTCTTCTGTTGTTGAATTTCTGCAATAGAATATGTTTATTAATACATTTAAAATTGCAATTATTTCTTTTTGTAGGTTAAAAATTATTATTGGTTATTATTATTGATTACTCGCGATTATTTCAATATTTTTTTGTATTTTAAATTATCAACATTGATTTCTTAATAAACAATATTTGAATAACTCTTACCTTTGAACAATCCTTCGAAACTTTCTGTGAGTGCTCGTATTTCGTTCCTGATAACTTCTTGTCCGATGGGACTAGTACTGGCGCAAACAACATTTCCAGTATGCTGCAAATGTTCCACCAACAATTCACCTTGAGCTTTCTTATTCAACAAACTTTCGAGCGGTACCACTGCACTCTCGATCGCTAGTTTATCACTAAGTGATCTCTGTTTCATAGATGGTATTTTCTCGCGAGCCCGGCTAAGCCAACCGATAAGATCATCGTGAGCTTCTTTGTAAAGGCGGTGATCTTTATATTGTTCCTCTCGTTCAGCCAATAAAGATTTAATCTTCTCAAAAAGTTCGTCGAATCTATTCAGTATATCTTGAGCTTGCGAGGCAGCTAATCCTTGCTGACCACTCGCAATCATCTCAGCGACTTTGCATTTGAGACTATCAACCTCAATATTCTCGCAACGAACTTTCTCCTCGAGTACTTTGATTCTCTCCAATTGATTTCTTTTTTCTGACATCGTTGTTTGAAACTGTGAAATCTCATCGATCGATGTCTGCATGTATTCCACCGTCTTCTTAATAGATTGTATTTGTTCCAATAAACCGGCCCATTTGTTTATTGAATCGTCCAAGTTTGTTTTGGTTTCTAGCATCTTTGACGCCAAGGTGCTCCATTGTTCCTGAAGTTTCGCTAAAGCGTCATTAATAGTTTGATGGCCAGCAGGAGCTGTATTCGCTAGAACAGCCTGGGCTAGTTCAACAATACCTTGAACCTTTGCAAAACCGTCCTCTTTATATAATAATAGATCTTGTACGATATCCATTTTTTGTTCCAAATCTTTCTGCGAAGATGCGCTTAAGTCAGAGCAGTATGCCAGTTTATTTTTTATGTCTTCCAACCATGTGGTGCATTCTGCCAATTGATTGTCGAAATCTTGATGCGTGGTAACATACTGATGCCAACGATTATTGAGCTCTTTGACTTTGCTAGAAATCTGTTGATATTTGATACTCAAATCCGATATGTAAGAAGTGCGAGAAGTAACAGTTTTATGCAGTTGCTGAGCTCGCTCAGCAACGGCGTCAATTTCTAGTTCTTTAGCGCGAACTTCACCTTGAAGAGTGCGTAATTTTTCGAGTTGAGTCTTTTTCTCTGCCAAAGTGGACTTGAGATCGACGGCATGTAACTTTGTGTCAGTGTCTCTCATCCATGCTAAACATCGTTCCTTCGATATCTCAAATTCGCTCCATTGTTGAAGCTTGTTCTCCAAAGACTCGATAGTAGACTTAACCGCTGAGATTAAGCCTTCCCATTCTTGTTGCGAAGAATCAATCTGCGAGCGGATGTTTATCTGTCCTGATTCCAAAGTACCGGGTATTACTTTTTCGCCCAGAGACTTGATTTGTTGCACTCGCGATTCATCTTCCGGCAGATTGTGCAATAGATTCTTTAGGCGATCCAAATTTGTGTGCAAGGATACTCTCTCTAGTTCCACGTCACCCCAAAGACTCACAGCATTGTGCGTGGCATCCAGCCATTCATGCGTATCTAAAACAGCTTTGCTGTACTGTTGATGATCGCTCACTATGCCTTCATACCTTTCTACGAATTTCGTCGCGCGTTTTAGTAATATATTGTATCTATTCGTTAAATTATTCAACGTTTGATCGATCTTATCGGTACGATCGGGCAAATTATCTGCTTTATCTCGGAGATCCAGTAAGTCTTGCTGATGCGTTTGAGCATCATGCAAGATGGTGCGATAGATCTGTAATTGGGCACGTTTTTCATCCAAAGTAGTTTTTAGTTCAATTTCTGGTTTCAATTGAGCTTCTGTATTTTTCAACCAATTCTCGAAGGTCTCGCTGCATTCGTCGAAACCGGACCACCGCGAGATCTTCGCCTGTAACTCACGTTCAGTCAAAGCGATACCGTCATAAAGCTCTTCGAAGGCTTGCTGGAGATCCAGTAATTGCTGACGAATAATCTCTCGGCCCTCTGTGCCGGTCATAGGATACAATCGTTCGCCAGCCTCGACAGTGCTGTTTATCAAGAGAGTAGACGAGGATTGACGAGCCAAAAGCTCTTTTAAGGTTTCCACATTTGAAATCAGCTTTTGACGAGTATCACTGACGTTTTCCTTGGAGGACTGATAACGCACTCTTGCATTCGCTAGCCATTCGGAACACTGTTTATAACGATCTAAATAGCTAGCATGATCAATTACTGCTTGTTCGCATTTTTTTACCAGTTCCTGAAACAGAATTATATAAAGATTTTCATTGCGAGAAAAGATATTTTCCATGACATATTTTGTGATGTTATTAATTATATTGATAACACAAAAAAATTAATTAGAAAATACTAATTTTATTTAATTTTCATTTATTATAAATAAATTAAAAATAAATTTATAATAATTATGATACAAAGTTTTGATCTGCTACATTAAATGCGCTGAAGCAATGGGGTTAATAATTAAATTCTTTTCTTTTACAATATAAAAATAAAGTTTTATTTGTAATTTTTTTCTATTTTGATAGTATTTGTCTTATGAAGATATCGTATATATAGTTATACTACCTTAGCGGTCGCCTGAATTGATTGGAAACGTGATGTGACTTGTTGAACGCTGACAGAAAATCGAGTTTCGCCACTGATCTGCATCAATTCCGACGAATCATCACTCATTTTATCGAATTCGGCTTCATTTTGCCGGAGATTTACAATCAGTGACTGAAAAAAAATCATATTTATATTTAACTGTTTTTAAGTGAGATTCTAGTTAAAGAGCTGTTCCGCATAATTTAGATGCGAAATAAGGAAGTAGAAAATTCTCTCTTCTTACGTGCAGAAGCCTGTTTGAGTAATGTGGTTAGATTATTATTACTTAAGTGTTAAACGTGAATAAATATGCACTAACAATAAGTATAAAAAATAGAGTTTAATATTCCATCCCGATGTATCAAACTCGTTTATTCTCGTTGTAAATTTCAACGCCAAAGAAGCTCTCCATTCGTGAAGCAAAACAGATTTTACTGCAAATTTTGAAGCTAAAAGCGCAATATTTACTAAACATAAATAGATAGCCGCCAAAAGTATAACAAAAATTCATCTAGCTGATGCATAAATAAATAATTGTTTAGTATTATGAGTGCTTAAAACAACATTAATGTTTATATGGCGAGAGAAAATAATTTAGAAAATAATTTAATCATATTTTTAATCAGATTTAATATTGATGAAAAACACTGATTTTATTTAATAAAATGACATACGTATCTCATATTACTCTAATCAGATATATCGTTTAATATATAATAATAAAATCACAAGGTGAAGCGTTGATATCTCCCACCTGCTTTGACAAAAAGCTATAAAAGCTATAAAAGTTGAAAGATTACATAAGAAAAGAGCAATTGTGTCGAAGACTCCTCGTAAAGCCGTTGCAATCATCCGCCTCTCTCGCAATCATTTCTTGTTACAAAATGATATTTGCAATTTGCATATCACTCTCTTACTTGTTCGAGATGATCGCCAAGCGCAACCAGTTCTGTTACGTCCATGTTCTGCGAATCGGCGACCTTCTGTAGTTCCTAGGAAATTTTATTACACATAATCATTGTGCGTGAGAGATAATTATGCTCTACGATTGGAGATAAAAGTTTGCGTAGATAGGGGCTTTCTCCTCTCTTCGTCGATTTAAAAATATGCATGATCTATCGTATGAGATGTATAAAGAAAGAAAAAAACAACGTTAATATTATAAAATTTATGTTACATTCATGTGTATGAAAGATGTCAGTGCGTGTAAAGAAAACAGCTACATCTAATCGTAATTAAAACTGGATACTTTAAATGTGCACACCTCAAATTATGTTACTATTTCATGTGGGAAAATTTTGTGATAAGGGATAAACACAAAGCGATCTTTAAATAATCGATATTCGTTAAATAGAACATTTATCAAATTTATATATATATATATAAAGCCAAAAGAAAACCGCATTTCTATAATGCAACTTGTTGTAATAATATTTTGAACTTACTTGATATTTTTCAAGTTGCTCCTGCTTCTCTTCAAGTGTGTTCTTCAGACAATAGTTCTTCAATGATGTCTCGGCATCAGTAAGCCAAGCAAGCAAACGTTCTAATGAATTTTCGTATTCACTCCATTGTTGTATTCTTTCTTCGATGCAATGTACCACATCGTTTACGGCTGTAGTGAATTTCTTATTTTCGAATCTAGAAAGTCATCCAATGTTCATTTATGTGATTGACAATGAAATTGTTTAATTTCTAAATACTCTTTCTTTTAATAAATAAAATTATTCTTTTAATAAATATAATTTTTTATTATTTTCTTTTTTAAAATATTTACCTAAGATTCGCTAAATCTCTTTCCATAGATTCTTGCGAGCGAGGTGGCAAAGTATGCGCACTCTGCGCAACATGTTCTTCAAGGACGTTCAGTTTTATTTCACCTTCGCTTTGACTGTCCTGTATCTCTATAATTTTAGCTAATCTAGCTTGAAGAGCAGTTTTGTTTCCTGTATAGTCACTGTAATTTGCTAAACGTTCCCATTGACGTTTCTGGTAATCTTGATAAGCTTTCTGAAGATCGTGGAACTGGTGGAAAATATTGAGTAATGCTTCCAAGCTCAATATTCCTTTCTGAGATGTATCCACTAACTTTTCGTATCTCTTTGAAACTGAAATGACTTTTTCATGAACGTTTGATGGAACTTGAGTAACTTGAACCAAAGCGTTAGCTTTTTCGGAAATGCCTTCGATGAGACGTTTATGAGCCAAGATTTCTTGATGTAATGTCTAAAAGAAAAATTTCCAAGATAATATGATTAATGATTTTCATATTGTGTTTTTTTATATATTCTCAAATAATAATATAAAATTATTCAGATAATAATATAATATTAAAAAGATATAAGAAACCTTCAATTTGAGTAGTTTTGATCTTATTTCTGGCAAGGAGGACCACATCATCGAGGAATCTTGTTTAACTGCACGTTCCATTGTATCTAACCAAGTGAGAATCTGTTGTAGAGTTTCTTGATAACTAGACCATTGTAAAGATTGAGCATCTTGCTTTTTCTGTTGCTCTGTGATGCCTTCTGCCAAACGATCCCATCTTTCGCGAGCGTTTCGCAATTCATGTCTGATTACTTCACGCCCTTGAGCGGAAGTGTCTGGAAGAATCCTTTCACCGAGAGACGTTAAGCTAGTTAAACGGTGTTCAGCTTGCTCTTTTTCGGCTAGCAAAACTTGTAAACGCGAGTTCCTCGCTTCGAGATCTCCACCAATCTCATCTTCCTTCAAAATAGCTAAGTTTTTTTCGAGAGGTGTAAGCCAAACATCAATAGCTTTCAATTTTTCTTCGTAAGCGCGATGATCATCTACGATGCTTTGGCAACGGTTTATTACTTCCTTACTAAGCACGTGCAACAATTGATATCTAAACATTTAATTTGAGCTTAATTAATGTCTTATTATTTTTATTATATCTTTATTTATTTATATCTTTATTTATACAAATTGTTAATTATTTACTTGTTTAAATGTTCATATACGATTACAATAAATCATGCATTTTTTAAAACATATTCAGTTTTAAAATGTTTATTTTACGAGATTGAATTTTTCCAATTCTTACTTGCCATATAACTATTAAGATTTTATTACATACACGTATGCAAGGATGATAAATATAAAGATAGTTCTCTTGTTGGAATAATTCGACATACCTGTTGCTAACTTGGGAAATTAATGGCTTGATGCGTTCAATACCACTCGCGTGCAGTAAACTATGTGACTTGTCCACGAATTCATCTATCTCCCGCTCTTGCTGCGCAATAATCTCACGTTTCTCTTTAAACGCGCAAAGTTGTGCTTCTTTATCTTTTAACGTAGGCTGCAACTGTTGATCTCGGAATGTCGCCTCCATAGAACGGAACCATTTTGTGTGAGCTTCGAGCTGATCTTCAAAATTCTGCCATCTTTTCAAAGCTGCTTTCTGTCGCTCCTCTACAGATTCTGAAAAGCAAAATTTTCTAATGAAATGACTGCGATAAACGGAAGTAATGAATTAAATAACTTTATACAGGGATGATTTTTCTATATAATTTTGAAACCACAAAAAATAAAATTTGTAATATATGTTATATATTTGTAATATATTAATATATTACCAATTTCATTCAGAAATTGGCGCAGATTATTTTCCAAGGTAATCACTTCCTTGTTGATAACTTCTCGACCTTTCGGCGCGGTGCTATTAGCCACAGCTTCACTGAATTCCTTTAACTTGGTGAGATGTTCTGCTCCCTGTGCCTGGTCATCTTTTAACAATGTTAAGCTCGTTAATCTACGAGATATTTCAGATCGTTCACCCGTTATATCATTGCATTCTCCTAGCTTTTCTCGTTCTCCATTTAACCAGTCGGAGAAGCATTTACATTGAAGATTGAAACGGTGATGTTTTTCGCAACAATCCTCTAAATTTTCTAACAAATCTCGAGACTTGGCGACGATATTCTGAAAGAGCTGTTTGATGGATTGCAAATAGACATTCAAAGAAGTGTCCTTCGTCTGATCGACCAATTGTTGCGCTTTGTCGCAAACCGATTCGACCAACGTCTGATGTGACATGATTTCCTGGTGCATGATCTTGTGATTTTGCAATTGTGCGCGCTTTTCCTCCAGCGATGATTTCAGTTCTGTGTGCTGATGCATTGCGCGCTCGACGTCTCGCAGCCAAGTCGTTAATTGCTCTTGAGACAATGAAAACTCAGCGAACTGCATTAGACATTGATCTAATTTCTGCATCGAACTTTGCAAATCCTCGGAAAATCCGTCCCACATGCTGCGTAGATTTCTCAATTGTTGTCTGATTATCTCTCTACCATCCGGTGAAGTGTGCACATAAAGTTTCTCACCGAGATCGATGACAGATTCGAAACGAGCATTCTCGCGAGTTCGAACGTCACCGAGATCCCTGATATGCTTCTGTCTGCTTTGTAACACCGCCAAATCGCCAACAATTTCGCTATATTTCTTCAACTCGTTCTGAACTTCATTGATCCAATTCAAGAATTGATTATACTTTTCGTTAAACAAATTGTGCTCTTTTACATATTGCTCGTATCTCGCTACAACTTCTTTTGCTTGATTTCTGATTGCTTGGTATCTAGTAGCTTGACGAGATACTTTAGTAACCAAGTCGGATTCCGCTTCTACGCCTTGACTTTTCTCAACCACAGCGTTAAACTCTATGCCCTTTGTTATGATAGCCTCTTCGAGGGATTTCAATTTTTGTAAGTGCGCGCGTTTAGTTTCCTCAGTACTCTTCAAGCTTTGATCTTTCACCTGCATTTCGATTTGTTTGAGCCAAGATTCTAGGCCCTCGACTACTTTTTCAAATTCGGACCATTGGTTGAATAGATGATTCAATTTATCTCTGCTTGAGGCACATCGTTGGAGGAAATCCTCCCAAACTTTTTTCTGCTGTTCAAAACCTTTCAATAATGTGGAGTGACCAGCTATCGAGGTTTGCTCCAAAATGATATTTAATTGCTGATTGCAATCGGCTATAATTCTATCGCCCTCTGGTTTTTGTTGCAATACGTTCTCGATTAAAACAATCTTAGATTTAGCTGCATCTCGATCTATTGAGAGATCCTCACTGATGGGCGCCGCTTCGTTTACTACCGTGTTAATCCAATCTCGCGTCTTCTCGAACGTCTGAAGATAGGCCTCATGATTTGCAACGTACTTTTCCATTATACCGATTCTATCATCTACGTCTTCCGATAGCTTTTCATGCGCTTCAATCACGCTATTGAGCATCTCGCTAGCTTCGTCGTCTGGTGCTGT
The DNA here is from genome assembly GCF_000143395.1 of Atta cephalotes. NCBI lineage: Eukaryota > Metazoa > Arthropoda > Insecta > Hymenoptera > Formicidae > Atta > Atta cephalotes. Next base: position 128,630 of record NW_012130065.1, read on the forward strand.
TCCGAGCCTATCCTGAAGTTGTTCCAAGATATTTCGATGAACTCCTACATCTTGTGCAATAGCTTTATACAAATGCAAAGCGAGTTTCTTTTCTTGAAGCGACGGTAGCAGATCTTGCTTGTCACCTAATTTCTTTCGTGCCTCAACTAACCACTGCTTTACTTGGGAATACTTGTCCTCGAATGAGGATCGATGCATCATGTCGCTCTCGATTTTCTTATAAATTACGTTTGTGCGATCGGCCAATGCTTCCATCCGACTACGCAAATTTCGTAGCTCACTTCTGATGAGTTCCCTGTGATCTGGTGTTATCCTCGCGAAAAGTGTTTCACCCGCTTCCGCTGTTCGATTTAAAATTGCTTGTCCAGTTTCGCGTTCCTCCCCAAACGCTTTTAATTCTTTCAAGCGAGACTGATAGAAGGTCATTGGTTTCGGACCGCTGATCTCGTTAAAAGTTTTCAATTTCTGCTCCGCGTTTAGTAACCACGATTCCAGTTCCTTTACATTAGCAGCATATTGGCCTTTAATTTGTTTGAGTTCTCTGAGTCTGTCTAAATGTTGAATCAAAAATTTAAGAACCGAATGATAACGCGTATTTAAATGTCCGACGTATTGAGTCACGCGAGATTCTGGACTAACTTTGGTTATTTCCTCTCCGAGTGCGATCAGATCCTTCATCTCGTTTTCATAATTCTCGACTTTTTCCTTAAGTTGTGTTATTTCAGCAATCTTTGCGTCGATCTCGTTTGGATTTAGAAGCATCGTGGCCTCCATTCTGATTTTATTCTCGTTCTCTTTGAGCCAGGAAATTACATTTTCTGATGTAAATTCGTATCGTTGCCACAAAGCAATATTTTCTTGCAGTACAGATTTGATTTTGCGATAGCTGTCTTTCAAGGACTCCAGGTCGGCAGTAACTTTGTCGCGTTCGTCTCTAAGAGCAGAAATGATCTCGCTGCTCTCGACAGTGCTTAGAAGTGTCAATGAATTATCTGTATCCACTTTTCGAGTCTCGCAATCAGCAATACCGTCTTCCACATCAATCAACGAGGCCATCTTTACCTCAAGATTATAACGATCGCTGCTCTGTTCGGGTTCGCACCAGGCTACTTTTTCCTTGTGAGTTGCTACTAAGCGTTGCAGAGCGCCAAACTTTTCGTGATAGAGTTTTGTCAAGAAGGCTACCAACGTTGCGTTAACCTTGTCAGCATGACTAGCTACGCCGTCTTTACGGAGTTGCAATGCTTGCAGTTCTTTTGGTAAGCTAGATTTCGATATAGTTGGATATTCTGATACCATATCTGTTAATTTCTCGTCAAGTTCTGAAAGTGTGTAATCGCACTTTTCCAGTTCGGTCTTCAATTCTTGACATTTATTGATTCTATACATAATCTTAGTATTCTCGCCAGTTAAATCATCGCACTTGATTATCTCTTCGCGAATCTTTGATATCGTATCACTACATTTCTTCAACTCCTGCCTGATATTTTTTTCTTTCTCGTTGAAAGTTGAGGTGAACGACGCGAGCTTATTTGCGGCCTGTTTAACAACCTTAAATTGATCATCCAATAAATCATTAAGGGATTCCAAAGTTGATATGCTCGCGTCATCATTCAGTTTGACGAGTTGTTCGCTCTTCGTGGCGATACCTTGACGAAGTTGTTGATATATTGGTAATTCCTCGCGATATTTAATCAATAATGCTTGTCCATTCTCAGCGTCGAGTAAACGATCACAAGCCGCAATGAGCGCCTCATTCGTGTCGCTAAGCCACTTTGTAAGTTCGTATTTTGCTTCTTCGATCTGCTTCCAGATGATAACCTGTGTTTCGTACGCTTGAGTCCGATCGATTACTTTAGCATTAATCTCGTTATATTTTTTTCGTATATTGGATAAATCCGATTCGATTAGACTTGTCTTGAAGTTCGGCATTAACGATGTCTCTTTCGCTAATTGTTGCGCCTTGCCATCCATTTTATCCAGAAATATTTTACCCTTCTTTAAAATCTCTGAAGCTCTCTTATGTTTTTCCAAAGCAACATTTGCCTGGGTAATATCAGTTGACACATCTTTGACCGACTGACAAAGGTTCTTTGCTTCGTCAATGAACTTGTTTAACTTATCCTTAGCTTCCTGATACTGTTTCCAGTCGGCATCCATTTCAGCATATTTCCTTCTCTGCTCACGCAGAAGTTCATTAACCTTTTCCCAGTTTCCATCCACTGAAGAAACTACTACCTGAATATTAGTTATCGCTCGTTGATCCTCCTTCATCAAATTGTCACCTTCTTGATGAAGGCTTTCTTTTTCCGGTTCTCGTCTTTGATGATCTTCGATTAAATCGTCTATCTTTTCGATTGCCGGCGTGAGTTTTTCGCAAATATCAACGGTATATGTGATATTTTGCAAGCTCGTCTGAGTGTTGACAATTTTTTCTGTAATTTTTTGTTGTAATTTTCTAAAGTTATCCCATTTAGCATCGAGATTCTCCAATTTGTCTCTCTTAGCAGATAATTCTGTCTTCAAAGCTGTGGCCTTGGACTCAAGATCATTCAGTAAAGAAGTTGCAGTAATTGGTCTCTCTTGCTTGTCACGAATATGTATTCCCAGAGTGCTATCCATTAACGGGACAAGTTCCTTCCAAGTATTGATCTTTGTATGTACAATTTGAAGTTCCGAAGAAAGTCTATCGAGATCAGCGATAGTTGGTTTTCTAGCTTCAGATTCATATTTACAATGATTTAATTGCGCATTGGCGTCATTATGCCAGTTCAAAAGTTCGATCCACTTTTCTAAGCCTTTCTTCTTTTCTTTTAAGTCATCTTCGAGCGCCTTGTATTTCTTCGCTAATGACGTGTAAGTTTCATCCAATGCGGCGGCTTCCAACATAGAACCTCGCGATGACAATTGTTTTACTTCGTTGTAAATCGTTGTAAATGCCGGTTGTTTTTCCGAATGTTCTTGAAGATAAGCATGCATTGTTTGCAAATTAGTATCAACATTATCCACATTTACGTCTCCGATCTCATTGATATTAGATCTCAATCTTGTCATCCAATTTTCAAAGTCGGTGATCTTCATCTGGAATTCTTGTCTAGCTAACAACGAGTCAGAGACACGATTAATGTAATGTCGAACTGTGTCTGCGAGTTTGCTTACTCTAATCTTCATTTCAGCAACGCGACCTTTCAATGCGGAGGCGCCGTCTAGCGATAAACCATGGCTAATATGATCGGAAACTTGAGTCAGTGATATCAGTTGAGCTTGATGATCGGATATACTCTTGTTGAATTCTTTCAAATGTGCCAATTCTTTTTCTAACTTTGCGGCTTCGGGTGTTTGAACATTGGGTTCTTTGAGAGCTTCCCTTTCACTATTCTGCAACCATTCATTAAACTCTTTTGCTTCTGATTCGAAGGTGTTCCATGATGAGACTAATTTATCAAGTTTGGTCGTCGTTTGTACTGCCACGTCATGAACTGCGTTCCACCGCGTATATACAGCGTCGACTTCATCAGGTGCCACTGTTCTTCCAGTTATCTGCTGACTAATCGTTGACAAACTCTGGACTTTTGGAAGATATTGTTGACATTGAACTTGAAAAGCCTTGGCTGATCCTAACATTTGCGTGGCTTGAGCCAAAGTAGTAGGCTTGCTGCCCATCGTAGCTGCCTTCGACTCCGCTTGTTCAATCCAAGGTTTTATCTTCTGAATGCCTTCTTCATATTCTCTCCATGTTGCAAGATTTTGTGTAGCCAATTCACGTTGCGTTATTATGCTCTTATTCAACGATTCAACTGCCTTATGAAGATTCTCAATGTCGCCACGGAGTTGTTTTGCCGGTGTATCATCACTGTCTTCTATATATGTAAAAAAATAAACATTTTTATATTAGAATATTTTTAGAGCAGTTGTTACATTATATTTAATTAAATTCCATTTAAATCTGTCAAATATTAGATCAGGACTCTCGGCATGATTTGCATTTCTCGGTCGATTTTCGACTCGACTCCGCCTTTCGCTCTTCTCACCTCATCACTCTGTACGCGGTCCAAATGCCACTTGACATTTAGGAATATATGACGCTTGTAAACATGATGTCCCCGCTTTGGGCGCTCACGTTATAAACTTCATTCTATATCTTTTTTTTCCGTTCATTACATAAAGATAGAATGAAGCAACGCGTAAACGCTTATCTTAGTTAGTAGTAGACCTTATGTCTACGAGTCTTATATCATACGCTCCTAAATGTCAAGCGGCATTTGGATTGCACACGGGTGAGAAGAGTAGCGGAAGGCAGAATCAAGTTGAAAATCGACCGAAAAGTGCAAATTGTGCTGAATCCTGTATTAGATACATTTAAATTACATTTTTATGTTTTTTACTAATAACTGATTATTTTATTAAATAAATCTTTATAAAACACTAAAAAAGAATGATATAAAAAAATATTTCTTTATGAAAGAATTATATATAAAAAAATTGCCTCTAATTTATTTATAGTATTTATACAATAGAAATTTCATATCTAGATTTTAGCTGTAACATATAAAAAATAAACATTAAGCAAATTAAATTAAATTTGTGCGTTTTTAATTCAATATAAAACAAACAAAAAATCGTATATTCACCTTTCACAAGTTTCCGGGATTCGTCTTCTAATGCATTTAAAATTAATACTTTTTCCTTGATTTCTTTCTGTAGATTTTCTGTTTTACGAACTTTTTCCTCAGGTGATGCTGTAGAATCTTCTATGTTTGCAACTGATTGAGGCGCAGCTTGCTGAACCCAAGATCGGAGCTCCACAAGCTTTGATTGAAATTTATTCCATTGAGTGCTATGTTCCTGAAGATAAACAACTTTTTCGCGCACAATCTTTAACGTGTGTTCTATCTTCTGTTCAGTTTCCGTCACTTCTTTTTCTAAAATCTCTTGTTTGCTTGATGGTGCGGATGTTTGAGAAAGATTAGTATATGTTTCGCGCAATTTCCTTATCATTTCTTCGGCTGACTTTTTCAAATTTGTATTGAATTCCTGTTTCTTCTGCAGGTCGGAGGATACTTGAGCGGCATCGTAATAAGATGCTAATTCAATTTGACGCAATTCTTTCTCAGCTTGTTCAATCAATCTCAAAATCTCGTTCTTTTGTTCTTGATAAGTGTTCCAGAGTTTCTGTGATTCTTTTAAAGATTTTAATATCTCCATGCTTTGGCCATATGTATCGTTCCAGTTAGCTTCTAATTGTTGAACTTCAGAAGAGACGAAAGGTGGAGCATGTTGATCTTTCAGAAGATCTTTACCGCGTTGTAACATACTGACAATGGTTGCTCGCTGTTGCTCTAATTGATTAAGACGGGATTCCTGATGAGTCACGGCGTTTTGTAATTTTTCAGGAACCTCAGGTGTGACTTCAACTTTTGATTGTTCGCGAACTTTGCGCAACAAAGTGCATACTTCGCGTACTTCTTTACGATAAGTATAACTTTTCGAATAGATGTCTGTCTTCGTCATTGTAATTTCGATCGTTGGAATCAAATTCTTATATCGAGTTATCAGTTGCTCCAAATTTTGCTGCGCAGTGAGTGCTTCGCGATCCGAACGATTCAATGTCAAGTTGTCGAGAGTTTGAACCAGCCATTTCATTTCTTCACGCTTGCTATCAGCTTCGCGACAGATTTTCTGTGAACAATCAATAATATTTTTTTATATTAATTATATTAATTTTATATTAATTATTTGACTAAAGTGATTTATCAACATTTGATGAAAGAGATGAAAAAGACATGTAAACAAAAGTACTGTTTTTCTCAGAAAATTTTTTTTAATAATTATTTTTTTAATAATTATTGATTAATATTTATGGATAAATTAAATGAAAATTAAATCTGTATTCATTAAAAATTTTATTTCAAGAGAAATCATCATTGAACTCTTAAGTGAAGAGCTCTAAAAAGAATAATTAAACATAGAAGTGCGCGTATATTTACCGTCAAGGTCTGGAGCTATCCGGAAGGAACGCAAAAAAGGCGAAGCAAAGTATTTAAATATTTCAATGACATGATAGAGGAATTGTATGTGAAACTAGCCAATACTAACCTGAAATATAGTCTTCTCTTTCTCAAATTCTTCTAAAGTATTGACTTCATGTAAAATGGTTCTCAACGTACTGTCAACATGGTCCATCCAATGTACCATCTCATCGAACCTAGAATTAATTGCACATTATTTAAAGGAAGAAATTGGCGCTAATCTACTATACTGAAGTTAAATAAGTGCTTACTTCTGTCTATAAGTTGCCCATTGTTGTGGAATTTCTCGCAATTGTTCCCTTAAGTTCTCCACTTTTTGTGCAGTTTCTTCCCACAAACGTTCGGCATTTTGCGCGGCATCAACCAAGCTAGTATCTTTTGGCTTGAGTTTATTGTAAGCATCACTTATCTTTTTCAAGGTCTGTAGACAACGCTCGACTTCGAGAACGGTGCCGCGATTCACGAAAAATTCTTTATTGCGCTGTTGAATACCATCCACATCGTCATTGTTAATAAGTGCTTGCTGCTCAGAACTAATTTCCATCTCGATTTCTTTGAGATATTGAAGGAAGCTAGCCTCATCTAGGCGGAACTCGAGCTTCATCAAATGAAGCGGCGCAAAAGTGAGTATTTCTCTCCAACGATTCTGAAGATTCTCTACCGTTTTTGCGACAGGAAGTTGTTGATCAACTGGTAATACATTCCGAAGATCTTGACCGGCCTTCACGAGATCTTGTATCCACTTTTCATTGACTTTGCCGAAGAAATTTTTGTGATATTCGACGGATTGACGATTATCAATGTGCTTTTCATTGATCATTGTTTCTGCAATCGAAAGCCATTCAGAGATTTGTCGCTCGCACTCTTTAAATTTCGTCCAACGGCGCACAGATTCTTGCAAACGTTGTTCCCAGACTTGCGCCGCTTGAGAGACCTTAATAAATCGATCATTAAGTTCTCTTAAGATAGCTCCACCTTCGGCAGTCTCTACGTCGGCATGACTATCCACAGCCTTGACGATGTTAGCGAATACTTTATTCTTAGATTCCAGCATAGATTTATAGTAAAGTGTTCTCGAGAAAAAGGCTTTATGACGATCTAATTGAGCCAAGGCAACGTCTCTACCACCCGCGAGATTGATGTTGGCCAAAAAACTTTCGGCTTCATCTAACCACGCAGATATCTCTTTCTGCCCTGCTTCTAGAGATTCTTGTTGCACCAATAATTGATGATACAAGTGCAATTGCATCGGAATCAAAGCGCGTACCTTAACAAGAGTTTCTTTCTCTTTCTTTAGAGTGTTCATCATCTTATCGACTTCGTCGCGGGACAAATCCTGGATAAGAGTTTGGAATTTTTTACTGATATTTTTAAAGAGATTTTCAATGTCCTCGACTTCATTGTGAAGAGTCTGCAGTTTCTCTCCATAAGCTTTGATCCGTTCGGTGGAGCTTAATCCGGTAGTCGATAAAGCAGCCTCGGCATCTCTTAACCAATTCTGCAAAGTCTCTACTCCCGCCTTGTAATCCTTTCTCGTTCGAATGAGATCACCCGCATGCATGTACTGTTTGGCCTCTTGGAAGAGCTGTTCCCATCTTGCTGTCAGATTCGCGTAACGCTCCTTCAATCGAAATGCTACCGATTCATCGGATGTGGCAATTAGAAAGCTTACAGTATCCGACAATTGTTGATGCTTATCTTTCCATACGCTGATATCTTGAAAGAACTCCATTCTTTCCTCCTCTGGGAGATTCAGGACAGGTTCAGCACGAAGTAGCCATGCTTCGAATTCATCTGAGACAATAGTCCAACGACGCCAATATGCGACAACTTCTTCGAGCATACTCTGGACGCAGCGCAAATCCATCGACACGTTTTTCCATTTTTCGGCCGTCTCGCGCATAAAACGATCAACGTTGAGGTTCTCTTCTCGATCTAAAAAGCACGAATTTATAATACTGTTTCGATGAGACTAAAGTTATTGTTTACGTACTTAAGGAATTTTAATATATAATAAAATTAATTTATTATATTTGAATTAACTACTATTTAATTATTTTATTTGATGTAATTATATTTAATTGTTAATAATCCTTTGTATTTATTAATAAATTTATTATTGACTATCACATTTAAATGAATATTAACCTATAATTGAAAATTACTTTAATTATTTAATTATTTAAAATATTTTCATTTACCAATATCAACGTCACGCTTGTATTCTTCTGCGACTTGCTGCATATCCAAGTAAGCCTTTTGAAATTCCTGGAATATTCTATTTCGGGAAACAAAGTTACGATATTGCTCCAACATCTGATGCACTTTCTCCTCCGTCCCATATTTAATGTTCCAGCCTTTCAATTTGGTCTCGACGAGATATAGGAAAGCAATCAAACAACATTTGTGTTCTAAGAACTTTAATTTCACCCTTCTTTTAGCGGCACGATCAGGCAAACTATCGAAGCGCGCGGACATGTTATCTAATTGTTCAGGCCGGACTTGTCGCGCCAACGGCGAATTCTTGGCGTGTTGGAATTTCTCCGTCATTGTCGGTAAATCGAGGAAAAATTTTTTATGATCTTCTAACTTATTCGAGATTATATTCGCCGTACTTTCTGACATTTCTTGTGGTATATTATTGTCTGAATGTAAGAGAGCTTCAGCTCTTGCTAACCATCTACCAACTTCTCCTAATTCTCCCGGTAACACTGAATCAAGTAACCAAAGCCAATGCAGCATCTAGAGAAAAATGATATTTTTTAAAAAGAAATTCCTGCAACGTTAAGTTCTATTCGTTCAATTAGAGAAACTACAAAAAGTTGACATAAATTTCAAAACCTACAAAGAGTTCCATTTGTTGCCACAACATTTGTATATGTCTCCAAGAATCTCGTGTGATACTTATCATACTAGGTGTATCGACCAAACTTTGCATCTTTTTATATATAATTGATTTCTCATCAGTCTCTGCTCTAAACAGCGTATATTCCTAAAAAGAATATAAAGAATAATATATTTTTATTTTTATTTTCTTATCTTTTTTTAAATCTCAAAATATTATGATTTGCCAAACATTAATTTTAATGATTAAAGTAGAATCACATAAATGATTTCGTTAAAATATTAAAATTAAGATTTATATAAAGATATCTGTTGAGATATTATGAAAGTACCGGGTAACTTTGTGGATAGGCATTTGTTCTATCAAGTTGTTCGAGATGCCTGACTCTCTCATTTAGCCATTTAAGAAGATTGTCATATTCTTCTTGTATAGCTGCGAAAGAATCAGGAGCTGTGTTTCCTGGTTCTGGATATTTGTGCAAAAATTGGGCAACGTATGTCATAATCGATTTTTCGTCGGGTTGCGGTACGTCCACGTCCTCAGGATCCAACAATCGGGCAATACCTAATTCGATCTCGGCAACCTGGAAGGCTGTTTCTAGCCGAGCTTTATTCGACGCTTCTCTCATAGCTGCTATGTTTACTAAATTAGCCTTTATGGCATCGATAATGGCTAAGAAAGCATTTCCGTCTCTCCAACTTTCTCCAAAGTCTCGAACTTTAATACCAACATCCCTAAGGAATCCATCCCGACATAATATTATTAAAAAAATATAGTTGTATTACACAAATAGTAATTTAACAAAGTACTGACTTCGGCAAGGCATTGGTGACCCATTGAAGCAAAGTTTTCCGTGCACTTTGCTTCCACTTTTCGCTGCTGATGCGTTTTCTTTCGCTTGCCGCCGAACCTTGAGTACCAAAGCTTTCGAGGCTGCTCTGACTGCCCCATGTTTGTCCAAGATACTCGAGGGCTCTAGTATTCTCCTCGATCTAAAAAAAATTCCGAGGACTGGTATGATGTTTCCTCTCCTTGTCGAGTCTAAAGATAATCTAGCGTGCGTCCTAATAGAATGCGCAACATCATGCCGGTGCAATCTTACTCTTTTAGAATGATCATTCATCGCATTCAAAATCTTGTTTTTTTTACTACTCACCCGCTTGCGATCCTTCGATCGTAGCTTGTTTATTGGAATACATATAGTTAGCAGAGTGACATAATTTACTTTACTCGCAACAAGGATTAATTTATTCGAAGACATTTAGTCATGATTGTTTAATTTGTAGAAAAAGCATTATTCAGTTCTTATCATAATTCACATAATTTAAAACTTACTTTGTTAAAATAAAATTATGTAATTTTTAATATATCTCAGAATTAAATTTTGTTTAATTACTAACTATAATTAGTAAGATGAGTTACTACGATTATTACAGCTTGAACAAGAAAATTAAAAAGTATAAATTAATCTTCGTTGCGGCGGTATAAGAATGTGGTGCTGCTGCAATTTGTTGAAGTACTTTAATACGTGATACGAGCGCTATATTTAAGCAGCTACCGCATACTAAGTATACTGGTGCTTTTTTGCATAAAAAAATATCATTAAGTATAAACTAAAATATTCGAATGATATAATACCTGGAAATACAAAATGATAGTCCATATTAGGCCCAATACTACCGGTGGTCGTCCGTCGACCAAATCAGATGAATTTATATTCACTAATTTGATCTGTGAAAATATTAAATATAGAAATTGGCTGTCGATTTCTTCAACGATTAAATTAATAGAAATACTCACTTTCTTGCCTTGTAAAAATTGCAACGCAGTATTGGCATTACTCAAGAAATGCGGTCTCTTTAGATTACGGCCTCTCTCTACAGGCTGAAAGATCATGTTTTAGACAACTGGTTTTAATGTTTTTTTTACAAATGTCAACGCAAATATTTCATTACCAGTTTCTCTCCTGAAAGAACTTCGAGTAAGGCGAGAAGACGCGTGCCGTCTTTAAGATCTTCGATTAAATCATCGATACGAAGCGGAGGAACTCTCTACAGAAAACAAATATTTACCAATTGTGTAATCACGATGGATTATATATTCTTCAAATATATGAGTAAGAAAAACATTGTGTAATTTAAAAATATTAATTATTAAATTATATATATCTAGTGATAATAAAAATTGTCACATATTCGAAATTTAATGTTATATAATGTTATATAATTTATTAAATACTTATAATTTAATATTTTTTAATTTATATATAATAATATTTAATACTTTAATTACAAGTCTAAATTTAAATTGGCTCTTGAAATATTAACAACAAATAACATAAAATAAAAAAACGGGCAAGAATCTTAAAACGCAGTAATTGATGCGCATATACAAATACATTTTGACAGTGTCTACTGATCTATTACATAAAATAAAATAAATAACTGAACTGTATTCAAGCCTTCTGCACTGTATTCAATCTTCAGCAGTCTCCAATCATAGAAAAATTGTTCACATTCGCATGTTCAATAGTATAGTAGCAATACGTGTGCTTACTTATTGCACTTTTTCAAATAAATTCAGCACTGACTGCAATTTGCATACTGCAATTTGTGCTACATATTGTGCTAAGCTAAACTTTTATTGTTTTCACTTTAATTTTTGAATTGATATGCTGCCTAGATCAATGTTACTTGTTCTTTATTTGATGATACACGATTTTTTTACTGAAATAGCTATTTGGTACGAGGACGAACAAGGTGCTCGCCTTCAATAACTTTGTTGCCTTTGATGCATACATGTTACGAGTTGGGTTTCCGCAGTAAGGCAAGTTTTGAAGGATGCGGAAGTAGGGGAGCATCGAAACTCAAGAGCCAGGTACGGGCTAAATCAGCCGTTCAAGTTTCGATAACACGATACGAGAGGCAGTCCACGTCACGTTTTATTATGCGTCACGTAAGGATCGAGAGCATTACGTAACTTCGAATGAGAAAAAAACGAGAGTCAACTCATTACAAACTGTCGTTGTATTATCAAGTACTTGGCGGTGAAACGGAGCACGATATCAAAGTGCTATTTGCCATGTATGAATCTGTTTCATTGCGTTTTCTGAAGGTGACAAAAAAAAGTATTTTTTCTTGACACACTTACCTTCGAGAGATGAGAATTGATCCAATTTATGAAGGTTTTCTTTTGCACGCGTTCTTGTTCGTCTGAAAAAAGAAACGAGAAACAAATTTTAATTTTGCGCTGTAAATTAATTCGAAGAGAATACATTTTCGTGAAATTAAAGAGCTGGAATATTACGATATATGTTTCTGAAAGAACGGATATAAATTATTCATTCAGATATCTATATATATATTTGATAAATGTTGAGCTGAAGAAGAACATATGGAAGTGTTCACGATTGCTTGTGGGCATTTGTGAATCGTCGAGTTCAATTATAAGGATTATGCGAAATACATTAGCGCCGTTTTATTTTTAAAGCTGCCGTCACTTTATTATATCTTACCAGCTATGGTGCTGTATACGTCGCACTACAGGCACACGCGCGATAATGAATATGCAACTAATATAAATTCACAGGCGCATGATCGCGAAGCGAACATTAAACTGTCACATAAATTATTTGTGCGATATGCACGTCCTTAACGCGATTCGGCAGGAAGAAAAACTAATCATACAAGTCGACAAACAAGTCGAATACGGTTGACGAATGCGCTCTATTGCATAGAGACTTTAAACTCTTCTCAAAATGCAAGAATTCTTTTCACGTATTTTTCTGCTTTATTATATTCTTTATTATTTTCTTTGGAGCAATTGAAAAAATTTCTTGGTAAAAATATCTCATATTTCTCTCTATTTTAATAATTTATTTATTTTTTTCACGTATGAAAAAATGCCAGCCGGGATGATGTTTATCTTTCAATAAAGATATCCCGGACCATAATAATATTTAATATGTGCATATTATTGAGATTTTTTTTATTCGTCGACACACACATCTGCTTACGAAATGACATTGATTCCTGGAAGCAAAAATTTGCGGTTCCCGAAATAAAACGGCTTTGATGTCACCAGCAGACACTAACACTGTTGCCTTGAAACAATGTTTCTTTTCATCAAGTCTTTCATGGCGGCATATTATATCTTCGTGTCGTAATGCGATCGTTTTGCATACACATTATGTGCAGTCTGTAAGCTACAAAAAAATTACTGTCGGTAATTAACGAAAACACGTTGCTTTATTCTATGTTGTGCCTCTGATTTATGAATCAAAGAATCGTCAGAAGTTTCTTCTTTCGTTTGATCTCATATTCAGAAAACGCTGCATAAATCGGACTTCTTGATATAAGTTTGCGCGTTAATTTTTCTGTAAGTATAAAAATTGCCTTGGAAAAATATGGGCGTGCAAGTTTAATAAATTTGCAGTTTCTGCTCGAGAAAATATTCACATGAGTTTTTGCTCTTTATATTACGTTGTGAATTCTCTTTTCGATAAGATTAATGAGAATATAGTACGTACGTAAAGATAAGAAACGCTAAAGGCGATGTAATCTCGAATATACAAGAATTATTAGAACGTTCTTGTGGAATAAGGAAAATTTATAGAATTTATTAACATACTTTTAGCGACTTAGATGAGGAATACTGACCTATTGAACTTTCGCGATGTATGGGGAACTGTAAGAAACTATTATCATCGGTTTTTATCGTTACTTTATCCGCGGTAGATGTTTAATCGTAACCACGAGACGTAGGCGAAAGTTGCAGACCACATTGCATTATGGTGCAGTCCAGTAACATTGAAAAGGCAGGATATTCCCACGCGTTCTCATTATCATTCATCGTGAGTGTCATGGTTACGGTAAATCGTTCGGCAAAACACACGTGAGATGTAGTGCCTGCGATACATACATTTGATGCATAACGATAATTTTCGAGGGTTCACTTTCATGTCTACACTCAATGTCAAAAGTGAGATCATGTAAAGCACAGATTTTATTAGCGACCAATTAGTTTTTTTAAAAGATAATATACTAAACTTTCATTATGAATAAGATAATTGTAATGATAAATACTCTTCCTTCAAGCAGTTTTTAATGTCTAATTTTTTTATAGCAAATTAACATTTTCTAAAAACTCAAATAATATTTTATAACAAATTATATGTTAGTTTAGAACTAATTATATATAGAATCACTCGATTGTTTGACACAGCAAACAAATTAAATATTACCAATAAACGAGCAAAATTAAAATGTTAATATTTTATATATATATATATATATATATATATATATATATATACAATATATATATGTGTGCGCGCGCGCGCGCGTGTGTGTGTGTATTATATGAAGAATTATGTTTAGAGATTTAGAGATTTAAAGAAATAAATAAATGTCACTGTTATTTTTTCTGTTTGAAATAATTTTATATGTAATAGCCGATATTTCAAAAATGGTTCAAAAATTACTTCAAATATAACAATTATTGGTTCAATAAATAATTCTAATATTTGAGATTTTTGAAATAAAGGTGAAAAATTGATGATAACTAAAATATGTATAACTTTATATTATAATACTGGCTCACAAATATAATTACAACAGAATGATTAGAATAAGTTAATAATTGATCTTCATTCGTATGATTCATCGAGTTGTTTTATAATACGACATCATTTAATATAGTGTGTAATTTCAACCGTTTGTAAGAAGCTCGCGTTTATATCATTTCTAATTTTAAATTCAGCCGTTCGAGGCGTGATGCGCATGAAAAAGTCCACTAAACGTATTCTCGCTTTCGAAAATATCTGAAATTGCATCGCGTAAAGTGAATTTTGTATGATGTTTGTCGGACGTTTATGTCCGCCAACATCCAAAATAAATACGTTTTAAAGGAGTGGAAATATTATTCTGTAAAGCGCATGCCACTCTCATCTTCTAGAGTAATGTTTAGGATTCTGAGACAAGATGATCCGCGATTATGTCACCAGTGTTATGAGAATGAGAATCCGCTACCTGCGTAATCGTCTCAACCAACTGATGTACCTTTACTTGTGATCGAAAAATTGTTTGCGTAATAACAGATTCAATTACTGGAATCGAAAAATATTAATCACGGATATTAATACCAGATGACATTCATCAGGAATCGATATCATAATTTTTCCTTGCTTCTATCTTTACCCGCTTTTTCTGCCTGCGTGTTTTTTATTTTTGTTTAATGTTATTCCGTATATCAATTTTTTTTGTATATTTTTTTATAAATTTGGCTGTTATATATGAGTCATAAAATATGTTTGAGAAAAATCGCGTTTGGTTTTTGAAAATATAATATATAATAATCATATATCACAAATATCATTATGAAACTGTGCCAACATAATTTTAATCATGCAGTTGGCTCACAATCAGTTTTATAATGTATTTGTTTAATCGTTTTCATCATTTTAAAAAATAAAAATACAGATGGTATTGTATGTAATCTCTTTAAAGATGCTTAATTTGTGTTTGTCTCTTTATCAATTCTTGGAATATTATTTTATATATCATGTATAGAGAAAAAGTGCATCTTTATTGTAATCAGAGAAATACAAAATATCGATTATATAAGTTTAATTTCAACCGACCGTATATCAAATGTCGTGATTTTTTCTGTTTTCGTGACAATTCCAGATGGTAGAGCACTCGTTCCGTTCATGTGTTTGCCTGTGAGAAACTGCTCCGAAAAAAGAAATACATAAAAGCGAATGGGTCTCATTATACAGTGTCACGGAAGGTAACTGTACGGTCATAAAAATCACGTAACAACAGGAAATCTCACCCATTGTGTATTTACCACAAACGAAAGTTTACGGGTTAAGAACCAGAATGAGCGCGGATTGTCTTAAAAATGTGTCTCAATTTTACGATTTATAAATTTCCTAGCAAATTTTGAAGCTTTTTTACTTATAAATCGAGAAATGAAATAGATTGCAAATCGTACTTTTTAAATTAATTTTAAAGAAACTTTATTTTAATATTTAATTTATTATGATTTATTGTTATTTTTTTCATTTTTATTATTTATATGATAAATTGAATCTAAAATAACATTTATAGATTTGAATAATCGAATTTGAATAATCGGATAATTCGATAAATTAATTAGATTAAATTAATTAATTGTTAATTGATTTAGAAATTGATGCATTAAAAAATCCGGATTTATAGTTTTAATTTAAAAAACATTTTTAATTCATTACAAAATCTATTACGAAAAATAAAATTAATATTAAAATATTCTATATGATTTAATAAATATAAATATATTAAATTATAAATGTATTAATTTTATATAATTTAAAAAATAATTATAAAACTTACATAATATATCATAAGCCACCATCTTATTTAAGTAATATATTACAGACGTTGCCAAAATTGACTTTCACTTCTTCAATTATTGTTTGCAAGTTTGTGCTGTATAGAGCCGATTCTCAGCTACGATCGATTTATTTTTACGCAGCCGATAGAAGAAAAATTAACGACAGATCGATAGAGAAATTTTGAATCAGAACGATCAACTCACGGAGGTCAGATCGCTTTCAACGTTCGCCACGCTAACCATTGCTTGTCGTGATGGTTCAACCGGTCGCACGAGGAAGAAAACGTAAATAGATGTTGGTCGTTTAAAGCAACCAGAGACAGTCGCGTGCCGTTTCGCGAACCGTATCACAGATAGTCGCTAACACATTAATTAAATGAATAGATTCATCTCAAACTTACTATATTGCGGAATTCATAGAGTTCTCAAATTGTTACTGTTGTGCGAATAAATTACAGAGTTAGAACAAAACAAAAGAAATAAACGCCTATCATATATTGTAGCACTTAACACTTTTGCTATTTTTCGATTAAAACAATTTTGAATCTCGTTGTAACGTAATCTTTTTTGAGCATCTCGTAATCTATTTTGTTGATAGATTTTTTGTTTACTTTTTAAAAAAATTAAAACAGAAATTAAAAACGAAGAATTTCTAATTTTTTTTATTACGTAAGTAGACATATGTATCTATGAATTTTACGATATATTATCGTATTTGTGGTCGCTGATCAATATTATGACAGCTATGCAAAACGACAGCATCTGAGATGTCCGGTTTTCAGGGGAGAGGAGGAAAGGGAATCAGTAAAGTAGGACAAATTCTCGAGGATGAGATCAGACGATGTCTCTTCGGATGAAACGGGATAAATTATGGAAGAGCGAGAAGTGATCAAACGAATCTTATCTACCTACTTACCTAATTTTATAGTATATGTTATTTTTATTATAACTTGTCATATAATTGAATTCCGAATTCATAATATGTGTATGCGTGTGTGTGTGTGTGTGTGTGTGTGTGTGCGCGTGGTGTGCGCGTGGTGTGCGCGTGGTGTGCGCGTGGTGTGCGCGTGCGTGCGTGCGTGCGTGTGTGTGTGTGTGTGTGTGTGTGTGTGTGTGTGTGTGTGTGCGTGTGTGTGTGTGCGTGTGTGTGCGTGCGTGCGTGCGTGTGTGTATGTGTGTAATCGAGTTCATTAGAATATTTCGACGATTTATTGTGTAATTGTAGTGGCTCGTTAAATTTAAATAAGCAACAATTGATACTTATGAGTGTTTAAAAAGAGGAAAAAACTTTGATATAACTTTGAATTTATTTCGAATTAAATGGATAAGTTTAAAAATAATTATGATAATCACGATATTCTAAATCACAGTAATATGACAAAATACATGTACATATATTATATTATAACATTTGCTATACTTATATTATTCAACATATTATAGATACCAGCGGAAATATTTTCATAGATTAGAATGATGTCTCTCTATATGTGTTCATGATTCAGCAACAAAAAATAAACACGTTCTGTGGTAAAATCAAGAAATGAAGAAATATTTTATCGAGTGAACGTAAAACGGAAATTAAAAAATCGCTTTTATATTCAATAAATCAGTTATAACTATTAATAGAAAACGAACAAAAATGTTTATGTAATGAAAAATGAAAATTTATAGTTATGAATTGTCATCACTTGTATATAAATCATTTGCGAAGGTCGATATAATCAATTGTATTTCATTTCAAGAAAACATTGCTTGATAATTATTGTTAGAAAATACATTCTAATGAATAATTGTTGTAAAATATACGGTATATTAATTATTGAACATTTAAGTGAAAATTGACAAAAATCTTCAATACGAATAAGCAAAGAAGACTAAATTCAATTAAAGCAGGTCTTGGTTCCTAATAATATTTTTGTGTCAATTTTCATTTTCATTAATTAGCTATAACATTACAATCACATTACTTTTTCTTATAAAAAAATATATATGTGATGCAAATATTATTATGAAGACTATAAAACCAATATCCGTAATATAATTCTAATCTATATCTTTCAAATATTTTCCAACATTACGTTACAAAACTAGTAACTATATTAGTTAACTATATTAGTTATTTTACTTTTTCTGATATATTCGAAAATTGCAATAATAACTATCTTTTGATCGAATTTGCAAAATTATTATGTAGTCAAATGTTTTATTAAAGTTCTGTTCTATTAAATTAATGATCACTAACATCGCTTAAAAACTAACCGATGAATCCATTGGTAGAAAATAAAAGTAAAATTATTAAAGTTTTAGTATAAATCTATTGTGTCGCACGTAAATTCTGCGAAACATTTATTTCTTGATCATCGCTGACATATCGCATTAGTAATAGACATATATTCCATATATTCCATATATTCAAAGTTCCGAAAAAATTCTTCGGCAAACAATCCTTTAAAATGTTTAGACAATTATGTAAGGTTATCCTGATTATTGCGTTGGAATCCAGATATGTAAAACTTATTACATTGTTACGGTAAAGAAGTCTCTTTTCTCACACAACAATCCGATCTAAGTAAGTCTGATCGTCAACCGTTGACCTTCGCGTTTGACCAGTAAAATTGTTTTAACGACTCAATGCACCAATCGAAAAGTCAGCCCTGAGATGAGAGATAACCAAGCATGGCCTTGACATTCATACGATAACTCGGGCGATTTATCAGACGTATAAATATATCTATGAGTCTTTATGGAAAGGTGCCGTTTGGCATTTAATTTGAAGCTTAGCGTGTTAAATATTCGTTGATCGATATATGATATCATATAGATGATATTAATAAATAACCTGATAAATACAATCATGATGAAAACAAAAGTGACGTAACGTATCTGCATATGTTACGTAAAGATATAAATGATAAGTATTGCGTATCTCAGTGGCATTGCTAGTTTTCTAGCAACGACGACTTGACTAAATTAGTTTAATTGAGCTTTATTTCTTTCGTTAAATGTATGTATTAAATGAGAAATATATAATATTTAATTTAAATACATATATTCTCCAACGAAGGAAATAAAGATGAATTAAACTAATTTAGTCAAATTAATGACTTTTTTTCTCAGTGTAATTAAATTCTTTAAAATAGAAATAGATTTTTGTATAGAAACGAATTTGAACTTCGGAAACAAAGTAGCTTCTAATAGTAGTGAAGTAGATTCTTCTTCTTTAATGAACATTTTTGTGAAAAAAAAATTTGATACATTGAAACTTTCAGAACTTCAACAGATTAAAATAGAATCACAAGAATTTCAAGATAGAACACAAAGAACTCTGTTACAATTAGAACTTTTATTATTTAAAATCGAGACTTGTTAATACGATTATATCGCTCTTCATTACGTCCCGGGACTCTATATTTGCACGCGAAATTGTTTCTTAATTGCTTAACAATTGGTGTTCGTATAAGCGATGAGGTAAGCTCGCATGTTGTAGAACGCGCACGTGGCCTGTCAGGCAAACTATAGAAATCGCAGCATGCGAGAGTACTATGGAACGAACCCGACCGCAGAAGTTCTCGTTTTATTCATTAACGCAACGGACAATCAACCTTTCGCTGCATACACGCGTGAATATTTCGAACACGCGCGTAGGTGTAATACAATATATTCTGTCGCTAGAAGCCTGCTCCTCGAAATTTGGCACATTTGATTAATTCATCATTTGATGGAATGGTGACAACAGAATTTTATCGAAAAAAGTGACTAACGTGTAAAAACACTTTGAATCGCATTCTCATCTTTAACTGTAATTACTTGATCTTGAGATTCATTTATATCTTTGTATATTATATCAGTATATCAAGATATTCGGTTTTATTATAATACCATGACATGGTCGCAGAATTTCTCTTTGTATTTCTCATAAAAGAACTCTAGGTGAACAAGAGAATGGATAAAAGATATGGACTGAGATAGAAAAACAGCCTTGAACTGAGGTTCCTATCGTCATCATTCAGTATTATACCGCGTTACGAGCATGAGTTACGTTTTATACGCAGCTTGTCGTTAAAGCATATGAATAGCAAAGTTACGCAATGATCCCATAAATGATTAATCTATTATGGGGATTTTTTAATCCAGACATTTCGACAGATGTAAAAGAGATTATTTCTCTAAACAGTTGGTTCCATTTTATTTTCCAGAAAAAGATATCTTTGTTCTACGATGATTTTTGTACCAGCGATACAAAGATTATCATACGATTAAACTTCGATAACTGCATAGCATTTATAAATTAAAAAATTTGTAAGTCCAGACAGTTTAAAAAATTAATTGATTCTGCAGATGTTTTAAGAATTGCAAGATTTGCAAAATACACTTTGCAGTTATCAGTTAAAATTAATATATCACAATGCGTGAAATCGCTGATTGAGATTAAATCCATAACGTGCTAAATAATCCTATATCGAGATCTCCTTTCAAATATCGCTAATCATAATTGCAATTATTGAATTTATCAACAACTGTCCGAAGAGTATTCTTTTTATTGTGAATATCGAATACTCGAGTGTACGAGAATTTCCGCTATTTGATGAAAATATTGCAAGCGAGTATGAAACTCGCCAAACAGTATGAACGTAGTCAGAAGTATCGAGGTGATGAGAAAGATAACAAGAGAATCGATAGCAGGCCAAGATATTTATTTTCTGCAGGTCAAGTGACACCTGTACCTTTGATCTCAGCGATGTGTGCGTCATACTCGCTTCTGCTGCGCACGTACTCGATTCTCGCGGCGACATTCTGGAAGCTCTGATTGCGATATTCGGCGTACCACTCCGCGGGCGGCCGTTCATCCGCGCCCAATTGTTGGACTCGAGGACTGCTACTTCTTCTCTGCGATAGGCTCTCTTCTGAGGGGAACCTCGTAAAAGAGGTGACCGAGCTAGACTTGCTGCCGTGACTCTGCACGCCATGACTATGACTTTGATAGGCCGAGTCCTCGAGGATGTGCTCCTCGCTAGGAGTTCTACTTGATTCTGTCAAGACACGCTGCTGAACAACCGCAGTGTCGTCGTTAGTACTACCCGAACTGATCGCACGTACGCTCTTTCTCACGGTGATTTTTTCAAACTTCACGACCTTAGCGCCGTTCAGCTCGCCTTCCTCCACTAATCGCTCGAAGCTTTCCTCGAATGAAGAATCACTTGTTCTAGAAGATGGTCGCTGATGTGTTGGAGACCGGATAGGTCTGCGCGCGTCCGAGTCTTCCAGGAGATCCTCGGTGCTGGGACTACGTCCAGTCGACCAGACCTGTTCGAAAAAACTCACCCGGTCCTTCAGCCGGGTACCACGTGGCGTTCTTGGACTGCCCCTACCATCGGCGCCGCCACTGCCGGGGCTATCTACCCTCGGCGGTGTTGGACTACCTTTGGGTGATGTTGTCCGCGACATATTCGTGTTCTTTTATCTCATTGTTTTTTCTCAAGAATCATCAACCGGCATGTCACGTTCATTGAATCCGCTAATCAGTCCGGTTCTTCTTTCTTCCCTTCCCTCGCCCTAATTTTATGCACGAGAACTCTTCAGCACCTGTTCTCCCGGCACCACACCCCTTACACTAGGTTACATATGCCGCATTCACGTCACCTGCTCCGTTTTAATGACTGTCAAGAGCGTACGAGTATTTACAGACGCGTCTAGTCGTCCTACCAATCGAATCGGTAAACTTTAACCCTGCTTACGAGTATATCTCGGGCTGATTTTCTGTCAGTACCCATAACAGCGGAGTGCGCACCTACGTATAGTTTGCGTTGAAGGCGCGCGCATGGAATGTACGAATACGGAATGTATACGGTATGGCCGTGCGCGACGGGCGCCGGTTCGATACTACCGGCCTGTCGAGACCTCCTCCTTTGGTCTCCTCCACCTCATACCGCCGCCATTCCCACTTTCCCGACAATGATGTGACGGGACAACAAGCAATGCCAAAGACAAACTTGATCGCGGACCCCCTCCGAAGAAAAACTCGCGGTTCCGGGATCCTTTTCCTGTTTGATTAAATCCTTTATCCTGCCTCTTCTTTAACTCTTTTGGCCCACTCAACTATTTACAATGCCAGCCGGCAGGTCGACTAGCTCGTCGACCATCAATGCAGTCGCTTCAGGTGCTGCCTCTCTCACGAGGGGAAACTTCGAACTCGAATTAATCAATGATTATGCAGTTATAAAGCATTATTGTGGTATGTGGATTTGACATAATATATAGAGAATAAAGAGCTTTTTGATAATAAATATGTAGAAGTTTTTTTTTTTGAAAATATAATATATATATTTTACAAGATTAGCTCTTACAAATTTAAGATTACAGAGAACAAGAAATTGAAAGAATTACTAGAGGAAAGTAACAGAAGTTCATTAAAAACTTTAGTTTTTCTTATATAGCATCTTATATGTTAAGCCTTACTAAGTTCGAGTTAAAATATAGTGAGATAAATATCAGCATCAGGAGACGAAATTAGAATAGTCTAAGTCCGTTTGACATTGCGGTATAAAAAAGAAGATTAAAGATCTTAAGAGATAAAAATATACTGGAAGTTGCACCAACAATCCATAAATCTCAGGAGGAATTGATTCAAAAATTTAAATCATACAGAAATAGGATGATTTTACAATAAAGTATTTAAAAAATTTAACTAAATACAAATCTGAAAATCATTTGGATCATCAAAATAATTATATAGGACGCTCAAATCGATTAATAGAATGTCAAAAGCTTTCTGCATCATTGCCCATCATACTTGATATTTCTACGTAAATATTTTGGTCCAATAAAATTACTTTCAGATCTATGTATCTAATTAAATTTTTAAATACTTTAGCACAAGTTTTTTTCCGCGTATAGTAATCCATTGCAAATATACTTCATTAGTATGTATAATGTAAATATGGAAATAATTAAATTACATCACGCACGCAATTACGTCATATTAAAGCAATTAAGTGCGATAATTATATGATTGTCTGATTATTTCGCGGATTAAAAAAATTCATCATGTAATTGTCCATAGTCATGCTACATCTAGCAAGCAATCCTTTTTGCTAATAATCGATATAATAGTAGTACGATTTCCTTAACACGATCATTAATATCACGAATAACTCATCAACTCCATTCGCAATCATCATTCTGATATGTTGCAATCTTCGGCAAAGCGGTCCCCACAATTACAGAGCATCTTCGGACACGCGATATCCAGCGTGCGATCATCAACTTGTACATCAAATAACCTGGCGCTGAATTTAATTGGCCAGCGAGATGTCAATTTCATACACATTTATCTCCCTGAGTCATGAATTCGTTCACATAAGCCACGAGATTTATTAAACACGCATGAAGCATGCGCAAGCACGCTACAAATTTTAATGAGCGTGTTACGATCTATTAATACCCAAATTCCAATTGACATCATTTCGTCAAAACATTTTGAAACTTGGTAATAAAGAATTTAAATAGCACTTTAAATATATAAAACATCAATCTTACATGAAGAATAACTAAATTTTTTTAAAATAGAACTTTTTTTATCAAATGTTTTCTAGAAGAAATTTAGTGATATATTTAAATGACCGGCAGATCGAAGCATTTCTGGGACATTTTGTATGTATGAATCGAGAACTTTGAACATTGTGTTATCAATCTAACGAGGTGATTCGTCCAACCAGGGCCGACAGCGAAGTGTCGCTGACAGGAAAAGCGAACGTAACGATTGCGAATGGCGCGGCAGGTGTTCGTCATGTCTATTTATAACTCGTTCACGTCTTTGCGGATTCTATCCTATTTTCCCGTGCACAGTTCGATTCGAGTATGCGAGACGCACGACGCGATGTCGCGATCCGTTGCGCAAGAAGCATAGACGAATTACGATCCTGCAAATGCACATACCGCAAGTAATGACGTGTCTTCCTTCTACATTTTTTGCGATCAATTCTACAAACAAGGAAATCTGAGTTCCAGATCTTCTGTACAAGTACATATACAGGGTGTCTCGCAATTATTGACAGCGTTTTTGTGTGGATAGAGCAGACTAAATTGAGTCGAAAAGTCATCTACTATTTTGCAATTTTTGCAATAGTTAATAAGATATTAAAAAAAATTGCCGAATATTGATTTTCAATAATTTTTTACTCTATAATACTTTATACTAAACTTTATAAAAAAATAACAAGTCACAAAAATTGTTTATTTTCTCATTGTTTATTTGTTTTCTTCTCACAGAATTCTGAGAATTTTTTCAGAATTTTTTAGTATCGCATTTTCTCATGTTGATTGT
This sequence comes from Atta cephalotes, assembly GCF_000143395.1. Taxonomy (NCBI): domain Eukaryota; kingdom Metazoa; phylum Arthropoda; class Insecta; order Hymenoptera; family Formicidae; genus Atta; species Atta cephalotes. The sequence goes on from NW_012130065.1 coordinate 153,207, forward strand.
CAATATAAGAAAATGCAATATTAAAAAGTTGATAAAAAATTCTAAAAAATTTCTTAAAGCTCTATGAAAAGAAAATAAACAATTTTTAACTTCTCAATATTGTACAATTTTTATTTCCTAGCTATTGTTTTTTCAAGTTGATAGTATTTGAGTAAAAAATTATTTCAGATATTCGGCGATTTTTAGTAATTAATATCTTATTAATTATTACGAAAATTACAAAAAGAGGACTTTTCGATTCATTTTAGTCCGTTTTATCACTTTTATTTACATAAGAGCTTTGTCAATAATTGCGGGATACTTTGTATAGATATATTTTTGTTTCTAAAAATGACTAATATGACTTATAGTTTCTTAAAGATACAATTTTTATTTTATAAAGAAATATAGAAAATTAAAATAATTTTAATCTTATTTATGTTGAGAGATATTGATTTTATTATTTTCAAATTAAGGAACCACGTATTTCATTCGCGCGATATTCAATATATATTAATTTCCGCAAAATATCAAGATTAGGTTGATTAATAAAATGCAAGAAAATTAGAGAAGAAATAAATTTCTAATGATATTTCTCCCTAATAATGGAAATCGACAAGAATTTTACAGTTTTCTTTTAATACGTTCATGGACACGATACAGAATCTTAACATTTACATCCCCATAATCGAAATTTGAGTCAGCAACATCAATGTTTTGTGATTTGAATCGCGAGTCTATAATTAAGGGTTTTATAGAAGAATGTGAGTAATGATAATCCATTGAGCGTCCTGTAACGTGATCAATACGATTTCATTGCAAAACGAATCGATTTCTTCGGCTTCATAAAACTCACCTTGCAATTGTTGAATGGTAGCTTGATACTCGGCGAGTTTTTCATCCACGTAATCTTGACTCTGACTAGCGATGATCTCGGCTGTGCTGGGACCGCTACTTTCTTCGTCCGTCTGCGTATGGTCTAAGGGTACACCAACATACTCATAATTCCCTGATCTGTAGGGTGCTATGAGATATTCCGGTGGAGCGCATGGTATCGGTGACGCCGAATCGCTTCTGAAAGAAGTGCTCTGCAAATTGAGAAAAAGTACACATATTTTAACAAGTCTTGCATTACATACTGAGTTTTTGCTGTACATACTGAAATCTTTATTAAAAACTTTGACAGGAACTTCATTATTTTTTTATTAAATTTTACTTTAAATAAAGTTTTATTTTTTTTTTTAAAAAAGGAGAACGAAGAGGAAATTCTTTAAAAACTACTTGTGAATATTTTAATTATTAAGAATAACTTCTAAATGTGCATTTTTAATCTATTATATCTGGATGCACCTTTTGCATTAACATTGATTATTTGTGTTACAATTTGGATGACACTCGAGTCTAAATAACCTTACGAGTACTGCAACACGCAATGTGAACATACGTCTACGACACATTACTATCGATCTGTCATTCTTCGTGTTACAACAACATATACCTGCGTCGGTATGAATGGCCTTGGCACTTGACTACCCGTAGGAATCGGCGAAGGCCATCGTGGCCTTGGGCACTGGATGTAACCAGAAGTCGGGCAGCCGAAGACGGGTGACATCCCGGGTGAGATTGGCATTCCGATCGGCACCGGACTCATCGGGTGCATCATTATTCCAGGATAAACAAGTGGCGACATAGGATGAGCTGGATGGACTGGAGTCGGAGGCCCGCGGATTCGTCCTTGCGGATATGGCGATGATGAAGGTGTATATGGCGAAGCGGGCCTGAAGGGACTCGGTGCTCTCGGCGCATTAGAGCGTCCTGACCAGCTACCCGGAGGCACATGACCTCCTCCGGATGGTCTCGACGGATGCTGTTGCGACATTTTTGATCACTTCAACTGCTCGCCGTATCGCCTCGTTTATAGGCTAGCATCGCTATAAGTAAGATAGTGATTCAATTGGTCTTTAATTATCTGAATCACCAAATAACAATAGAATTGTGCTCTCAGTTCTATATGCAATTCGTATTACGCATTTTTGATTGCAACAATCGCTTATGTATGTTTATTGCTAATTTTGTCTATCGTGGAAAGAACAATTTTGCTAAAGTGTCTAAAAGCTTAGATATAGATCTGAAAATAATTTTATTGGACCATCAAAATAATTACGTTAGAATGTCAAGCATGATGAGCAATGTTGCAAAAGTTTTAACATTCTAGCAATCAGTTTGAGTATTTTACGTAATTATGTTGATAGTCCAATAAATTATTTTCAGATTTGTATGTAGCTAAATTTTTAGCTGTTCCAGCAAAATTGTCCTTTTTATAGACATGACATTTATGTTAAATAAATGATAATATTGTCACGTTTTCTTCATCATGCGCCGATTTTATAAGCGAAGATAATCCTAATATTAATCGATTTGATCAAAAAAATTAGAAATATAGTTAATCATTACTTGACTTATTTTGGATTTATTTTATTTGTCAATAAATTTTCAATCACGTTCTATATTAATAAAGTAGCGGAATATCATTCCATTGAATACAAACATTTAGAATGATTGCATTTTAGAACTAGACACAATCTGACGTTTGATTGACAGTAATCATTTTTAGGAAAACAAAACGTCTACAAATGAACTTTAAGAAACTAAATGGACTTCGGGTCGCATAATAGCGTCGGCTATTCGACATGGCACATGGCCAAAAGTTTCTCGAAATAGGTGAGTACGAATGTACCTATGAACTCTTGCACACTATGCGGAAAGAAAGTATCTACGTATAATTATCAAAATGTCAGACAGAATGTAGGCACGCGAGCAAACGAATAACGAGAGTGATATATAATAAACAGAAGTCGCCAACCAAATAAAATAATCAGATTTATTTCAATCATACGTAATTTATATATAATTAAGTTAATTAATATAATTAATTATGTTAATTTCAACGTATTTTATATATAATTAAGTTAATTAATATAATTAATTAAGTTAATATAATTAAGTTAATTTCGAAAATATCTGTCAGTTATAATAATAAGTATATTCTAAGCACTTTATATTTTCGAAAATATATCGAGAAACATTTCGACAGATTTCGGTCGTAGAGTTCGTTGATACCAAAAATCTTGGCAACTGGAACAGCAGTCTATATCTATTCAATTTCGGTCAGACACATCGAATTCGTCACGCTCTTCTCGGTCATAATTACCGTTCATATTTGAACGTACATATTTTTTTAAAGGAATTTAGAAAAACGGTTCTGTACAGTTATTATTTTATTATTATTGGATCGAATAACAATGTTAAGATTTTCGAATAGTTTTCACTGTCTTTTTGCATGTATGTTTCTAACGACACATGCACTGGCAACAAGAGCTATTTCTCACCCTCCTTCCATTGTTTCGCCAAGTTCATTTATGTGCTGTGAAGTCGAAAGAGGAAGTCTGTGTGCTCTTAACGCGTGTAGACGAAAAGTCTTAGGTTTTTAGCTAGATACCGAGTAGGCCGGTTAAATATAACGCTATTTCTATTTTCGATCAGCACCGCGTTCATATACGCGCCCGATCCGGCAGGTATATTCGCAATGATTACGTCGGATATTTCAGAAACTGACACGGATATTAACAGCTGCATCGCGGTCGCGTCAGTTTAACTACACACGTGGAGTACGAACAATCCCTTCATTAATGTAATCCTGAAAATATATCCCGCCGATAATGATCGATCTCGTAAGTAAATCTTGAAAGTTGTCACGACTTTTTCACGATCTGCTGTCGTTCGAGAATGATTTTCAACTGGTTATATTCCAAGAGTGTGTAATTGATGTAAATTAGAATGTAAAATATGACGAACTTGAGACTCCAAAGAAGCATATTTCCATTGTCTAGATCTTGTAACAAAAGCGTAGTGCTAGTTTGTAATTTAACAGTAATTTATACTGCTCTTTGAAAATTTATGAGAATCTGTCGGGACATTCATTCTTTTTTATGACATTCGGTTTGTACCTCATCTATATATGCGCATAACATACATCTTTCTGTCATAATTCTAAGATATGTTATTAGCAATGAAAATATGAAGAACTAACAAAATAATAATAATTGAAGCATTAATTTTAAAGAACATGGTAAAAGGAATATAGCTAAAGTAATTTGTAATCCAAATCTTTCTAATCGATAGAATTATAAACGTCAATGTTAGAATCGTGATAGTAACGTTTTGTTCACTGTTTAAAACAGCGAGATCTTAATCTCGGTCACGCAAGGCAAAACGAAAGCCAGGGAGATCTCAGTCAGATTACTGGAAAATTTAGTGCGAGGACGGATCAACGGGCAGTCGGATATTAGCGACATACTGGATCCTGGACCTTGGATGCTGCGTCCAAAAATAAGATCTCTCTGCTGAATTGATGATCAGAAATAGTTGACGTTCGGAATGGCTGACGGAATTGTCCGATTTGTCAGTCAGTAATTATTATTGGTCTTCACCCTTATCAACCTTGACATCAACGATCATACTATAAATGCTAGATTCTTCGTACCAAACAAGCTTTGCAATGACTCAACTTTGATGCGTACCAGGTTTATTCATTGCACTTGTCTTCGAGAGCATCTCAAGTTGATTCGTTAAACTTGACTATGTATGTATAAATCGTTATGGATTATCTATTTATTAAGTTTTTAGATGAAGCTAATAATCCGAAATTTTTTAAAAGATCGAAAAATGTTCTTGGTCTTGATAAAAAATATATTTAAAAAATCTATTGAAAATTATTCTGGTATATGTGTTAATATATATATGTAATTTCACTTTCAACTTTGTTTAGCAAATTTTCATTATAATATGTGACAAACATTTTATATCAATTTAATAATGCATATGACGTGAAAATGAATACATTACTTATTTTATTAACGTCTATCATGATAGAAAATTCTCAATATCGTAAGTAATTAACTAGAATTGAAATTACTACGATTAATAAAATTTATGAATTACGCAACCATATATAAACATCACATGCTCAAGCAAACAACTACCCACGCGAATTGCAAATACAGAACATTCCAAAACTCTTAATCATAATTTTAACAATATAAATTCTTTATTTTACTTGCTTAATTTGTCGAAAATCTTAACTTTAAATTTTGTAATTTCCTACAACTCCAGAAATCGGACTTTCAACATTATAAATAAAGTACTACAAAAATTATGATTGAATATCTTGGGTAACACATTACCGGCAAATCCAGGAAATTCTTGATGTGTTTCAACTGATGATTTCAATGACCGATTGATTCTCATCAATTGAAATAAAATTTTACTCTGAAAAACACACTTTGTTGCTCCGCAATTGTTGGGGATTCACTACGAAATTTGCGATCAAGAACTGATCATCGAGCGAGAAATTTGATCGATATCGATTAGATCGAAGTAAAAAGGTGAAAGAAAAGAAAAAAAGAAAGGAAGAGAGGACAATTTCTATACCGGATCTCGCGACGCGAACCACAGAGAGACTGGTCCCGGCGCTGGATCATCGATCCAGGATGGGCGTCGCGACGCGTTCTCTCTCTCTCTC
>NW_012130065.1:158881-165681 GCF_000143395.1 Atta cephalotes
GGAACCCGAACCCAACCGGAACGGAAGGAACGGTACCGGGTTCCCGGGTCCCGGGCCGGTCGGTACGGTACGTACTACGTACGTACGTACGAGGTGCGTCGCGCGCGTCTCTCTCTCTCTCTCTCTCTCTCTCTCTCTCTCTCTCTCTCTCTCTTTCTCTCTCTCTCGCGGACCGCATTTATATTTAACTTTGGCATCACTCGACATTCGACTTAGCAGCACTGCTCGTCCTTTACTCCTCGCCCTCCAACAACGTTGCCCTCATTCTCACCTCTTGTTCTCTTCTCTTCTTTTGACGGGCTCGCTTTTTTTTATTCGTTCCACCCTGCGTCGTGGACGCGGGTGCGAGGTGCTGGTGCCACGCTATTATCACCGATGAGCCAACGACCATCGCTCATCGATAAATTTGGTTGTTCATTACGAAAATGTGTCCAATGACGCGCAACTGAATAACGATCAAACGTACTACTTGCGGAAGTGATTTTGCGGGACGACGACCTGATGCATCTTCATTAAAGTATAACACAGAAGTGTTAGATTCTAGACATATTTCCATTGACATCAAAAAAAATCATGTATGAAATATAGGAAAATTTGCAATATTTTTCAATAATAATTAATTATTTTATTATAATATTTCTTATTCTTATATATGATCTTTTATATATATATATATATATATATATACATAATAATTTAATTGTGTACGTAAATTTATTTAATTTATTGATCAATAAAACATTACAACTAGCAAAAATGCAGTATATCATAATAAATATACAATTTGGCTAATGAGACAAATTACTTAATAAATTTTGTGTTAAGAATATAGCGCATTAATAAACGCATTAATAAACGTATATGTATATGTAATTATTTATGTTATAAAACACAAAAACGATATGGTATACTTGTCCAAAGTGTATTACAGTGTATTCTTATTTCTTTTTTTTAGTATCAATATTAAAATTGAATCTCCTTGGTTCAATTTATTGGAGGGAATGGCCCATATACAATCTTTGAAGGAATACATTTAGCTACATACATCAAGCATATTAAACCAGGACAGCATTCCTCAATTGTGAGACACTACAATTATAATAATGTATTATCCAGTGAGAAATGACCGTCAATTCGATGTCGAATCAACGTCGAAATCATCAATTCAACGTTGAATCGACGTTCATTCGACGTCGAATTGATAGTCATTTCTCTGATTATGTAGCAAAATCTTGCATGTAAATGTACATACATATTGCATTATAAATATATATACGTTGATGCATTATTATATTATTGTATAAATAGCTAAAATGACAAAAAATTCAAAATAGCTGAAGTTATAAAAATATATGTACATTTTTATATAAAAGGAATAAAATGTTGATACAATTACTTTCTATTATACTTACGTATTGGCCGTAGCCAGAGTAAGAATTAGGAGCAGTTGTTATGCTATTGAAAGCGATCGTAAAAACCATTAAAGCGAATATCAAGTACTTCATTGTAATGGAGAAATTTGCTGCAAATGTTTGATAAAAAAAAAGTAAATTAACAATTTCTGATTGCATTAGATTAATAACAGTTGAATGTTCAATATGATGAAATATTAAAAGAAAACTGCAGTATATCTTTCAATGTAATTAGCATCGATATGTACAAAACTTTATTCAAGTAAAATAAGATTAACAATAAATTAGATACTGAAAATTTTCAAGATTCTAAATGCACCTAACTTTAAGAAAACCAGAAATATGTGACGGATTCTTATAAATTTATAGAAACATAATTTAGATAATTTTGAGAAATTGATAATAATTGATAATAATCTATCATTTATTTTTTTTGTTTGTAGATATCTCGGAAAAGATATAAATCTGATCATTTTAGTTGATCTAAATGTTTTCTGCACAAAAACATTTTAAATATTTGATATGATATGATGAAACATTTTTCTATTGATATTTATTTAAAATAAATTATTTAAAAAATTTTTCTTGGTTTTAGAATACAAAAAATTGATCAAAAAATAAAAATTCCAAATGATAGATCCAATCTAGCGGAAGCAAAGAATATTTTTAATTTCTAATTGGAAGTTTTTTCTTCTTATTATAAAATTTTTCCAAGATTATAAAATATAAATATTATTTGAATATACAGTCTAATCTATTTCATATATATTCCGCAAATATTAACATTTATGGAATTCTTACATCACTGTGAGTTTCATTTATATCTTATGCATAGTCTGAATGTTGTCATATTGTATGTATATTATCAAAAAAATATTTTAGTAATTGTCACACAAAGATAATGTGCAAAGATAGTGACTATGTCAAGTCTTTTTAGATTAGTCTAAGAACCTTCAAATACTCTTACTACGCAAATAATTTTTTATATTTTATGGTATATATGTATACATAGTACTTATTACAATTTTTTTATTAAAATTTAAGTTTTTGTCAAATAAATACTATGACGTTTCAAGATTTTTAATTTAGAGACATCTTTATTTTTGATTTATCAAGTGACTTAGTTTAATAGCAATTTATATAGCATCAATTACTGAAAACGACCAAACTTATGTGGTCGAAATGTCTAGATTTTTATTAATAAATATTATATTTTTTACACACGAATAACTTGTGTCAGTTCTTATAGACTTTTGACTTTTTTTTCACTTTTATGATTGTATATCACGCAAGCCTTTACACTTCTTGTATTTTAAGCTTTTTTATTTAAACACACACATTCTTTAAAATGAATTTTATTTCTGCTTTAGTTATTCAATATGTTAGAAATACAATTTTTTAAAAACGTAACACATTCTTCGAAATGAATTTTATTTGATCTAGTTATTCAATGTGTCAGAAATATAATTTTTTAAAAACATTAAGACAAGTATATATTCAAACAAAATATAAGAAAAATAAGGAAAATCTTAAAAGAAACTAAGAATAAAATACTTACTAATTTTATTATCTTATCTCAATAACATAAAATTAATGCTTCTTAGATCCAATTGTACAAAGTTACCTTGACTTTAAGCAAAGCAAGGAAAACTTTCTCTGTCTCTGTTTCTCTTTCACTTTAAAACAAAACAGAGAGAGTTTTAAATCTTGCTTAAAGTCGAAGTAATATTGGTGCAATCGGACCTAAGAAACATTAATTTTATGTTACTGAAACCAAATATACAAAGTTTTGTGTGTGTATATGATGTCGTTAGTGCAGCCGAGCCATAATATGTCTGTACATATTATCAGTTCAATTTACTATAATTTTAAAGAGCCGGAAAAAACCGAATTTTTCTAATTTTTTCCGTGTATTTTCTTAATAGTAAAAAATTCGTTGGAAAAATTCACGCGTGTTTGTAAAACCTGCCTTATTTGTTTCTCGATTCTTTTCGTAAAATTGCCTATAGAACGGCACAACGAAATAATTTGGATAAGTTAACAGAAATTTTGGAATTGCAGATAAAGATTGAAGTTGCACAGTGTAGGGGAGATCGAGGTAGACTATAGGGATAAGTAGAATAATCGAGACTACATTAAAAACAAAACACGCGAAACACGCGTAAACGTGTCTGAGCACGCAAGCGACTGCCGCTCAGTCTGCTATAATATAGATCGTCGAACATATCTATGAATAAAAGTTATACTACAATTTTAAAAAATCGTACACTTAAGTAAATATTTTTATTTTAAAGTTTTTTAAGTATTTTTAAAGTTTTGTTTTACAATCATATATGATTGAGATATTTGATTTCTATGTAGAGAGTAAGTGTAGTTCTTATTCAATAAAGTAACAGATTTTTATTATTTATTTATCTTTGTTATCATATACTATTAATTATCATATACTATTAATTAATTATTTTTTTTTAAATGAACGGATAGTTCAGGACAACTAACATGGGGCTATATGATTTATTTAGTGACGATTCTTATAGTACTTAGTACTTACTCAATATTTCATTTCTTTAAATGTTATAAGTTTAGTTCCCTCAATCCTCCAACCTCGATAAAACTAGGCTCATTCGATGTTTTTGCATGAAATGAATGAATTTAACAAAAAGAAGTATTGTTCTGTCTTATGAAGCGAATGTTAATGTTTAAAATATATTTTTATAAAAGTTTTATTAATATGTAGTCAAAGATGTAGCTTAAAATACATTAATCTTCATTTTAATAATCTTAGTCAAATTATCCCATACAATTAATCACTTTACTCCGATCGCGGGATCTCACAATCAAATGGAATGTATTAGAAAAATGCATTTTTTTTCATAATAGTTATTAGTTTCTTTTTATTATTAAAATATTATTAGATAGTCAAATGTATGTAGTAACTGATATGGAATTCATTGTTTCGATAAGTCTCTTAATTTCATCTATAAAAATTCATAACTGAAAAATGAGTCAACTAGCCCGAGCTTCCCTATTTTATCACAAACATATAAAACATACAAAACATACAAACTATTGCACTATTGAGAAAATTAAAACGAATCGCATAAAATTTTTAAAATAAAAAGAATTACAAAACCTTATCCTTACTCGCAATTTCAAAATTTAATGACATCTTCATATTAATTTTTAATCACTCAAATTACTCTTCTTATTCATCATCTTCACTTTTTTTTTCAGCGAATATATACTTACTTTGTTTTAAGTACAAAAATTTTTAAAGGCAACACAAATAAATATAAGATTTGTTTTTTATTCCTGCACTAGACTGCGAAAGTCACCATGCCGCATCATACAATAACCATTTACGCAATACACAGTCGTTTACTTAAACTTTGCCATGTATGTACCAAAGAGAAGTTAGATTAGGTTTTACTATGAATGTGGAAGGATAACTAAAAAATTTTAATAAAACTAGGATTACATAATTTTAAAAATCGCATTAATTTTATGAAGGAATTTAAAAGTTACGTATTATATCATTTATACATAGCAAAAATACACAGCAATTCTTAAAACAAAATTTCCGGTTTTTTTTACAATTTTTTACAAATTTGAAAAAAAAAATAGTTTTTTTTTAAACTATATATATAATTAAAAAAAACTACTTTTTTCAAATTGTTGTAATAAAAACCGGAAATTTTTTTCATCTATTTAATAATCTAAATAGATGAAATCTCTCTTTTTTTTTCATCTATCTATAATGAGAAAACGATCAAATTAAATCGATTGGAGTAGAGCAAAATGGAAAAAATACATTTAATCGAAAGTTGATTAAATTTCTCCTTTTTCGGTTTTTCTATGATTTTCTTTGTGAATATTAATGAGAAAATGTATTCTGCATAACTTTATCTAATTGAAACGTTTATTACTCGTTTTTCTAACAAAATAAAGGAAATTAAATTTAAAGTTATTTAAGTTAATTTAAATTTTAAAGTTAAAAGATTTATTAATTAAATATACAAAAAAATAAATTATTTCATGAGAAAACACTTTGCTTTGGCATTTATGCTAATCTTGTGTGTCGCGTCAAATCAACCAGCAATATTCGCTAAGTATGTGGCAACAGTCTTTTCTTTTGAAGCGTTGTTTGATATCTTAATGAAAATGCTCGTCATTAAAATCGCCCAAATTGTTGGAAAAGAAATTCAAATGATTGTGCAAAAAGTGGATTTTTAATGATATATTGATTCCTATTTTACGAAATGCAGTAATCATTTCAGTTACAGCTTCTTTATAATTTTCAGCTCTGCTCTTACCTAAAAAATTGTAAAAATAATAACCGCCTCTACAGCTTTCAATGATTCATAAACGTAGTAAGCCTCAATTGGACCGTTAACAACTAACATAGTTAATTTCAAGGAAAATGTATTATGAACCACTTTTATAGAAAGGTTGAAAATTTTGAGCAATTTTTACCATTTTGCTTTGCTTCAATCGCTTTAATTTTATCATTTTCTCATTTATTAATAAAACTATAATAAAGTATAAAATAAATTTGATTAATTTTACTGAAGTACATGGTAAAAATCTTTAAAATATTGTATTGTACCACAACTATCATATTTTCGAGATAAATTTTAAAACAAAATTCTCTTCGTGTATATCTCATCCGTGTGAAATATACAAAAATGCAAAAGTTCCAAAAATTTCTTTTTTTAATGCGAAAAATTAATATTATTTCTGATTTCTAATATTTTTTTCATAGTAATAGACAGTACATTTTGCTGGTATAATTCATTTGCCTTAAAAATAGTAAATAATACTCAATAAATTAAATTTTTGTTAGATGCAGCGTATATACCGGAGTTACCTTATGATTTTCAGACAATCACAAAATTTCATTTCGCACCGAAATAATTTTAAATATGCATAAAACTTCAAATGTACATTATACAAATATATAAAAAAACGAAAACGATTTGATATCGCGGAATGACACATCCTATTACATTTTATCCCAGATAAAATTTTGCTGACATTTTGTTGAAAATTTGCTCAAAAATGTTGCTGCAAGCTATTTGCCAACAGGTGAGTCCTTATTTGATGCAAGCAAAAAAACACAAATTGTAGTAGAGTAACTTTACAGTAACTTTGCGGCAACAATTGTGGTAAAAAGTATTTGGTTATGGCAATATTTCGGCAAAATTAAAACAATTTTACTTATCAATAAAAGTACAAATATTAATTTGACAAAATTATGGCAACATGCAAGCAAAATTTTATTTAGCAAATGTTTTTGCCATTATCATGACAACATTATGACAAGTATTAGCAAATAAATTACACTGCTTTGTTTTGACATGAAATGTTATCTGGGTATTTTTGTGAACA
>NW_012130065.1:165701-186519 GCF_000143395.1 Atta cephalotes
TAAGTTAAGTTAACGTTAAGTAAGTTAAGTAAGTAAGTAAGTAAGTAAGTAAGTAAGTATAAGATAGAAGAAGAAGAAGANANANANANAGAAGAGAGAGAGAGAGTTGCCAGATTTTGAATTAATAATTGAAAAAGGTATGTTTCAGTAAAAAGCAACGAATTCTAAATATTCATCTAATATGCAAAATTTTATTCCATTGAGAACAGAGGTAGAGAACATTTTTGTAAATCTCTTTGGCATTCAGTATTAAGTTCTAATAAAATGTATAGGTCGATTATAAAAAATTTATCACGTAAAAAAAGAGATATGTCTTAATTTTCTTTTTTTATACAAATATATCAACTGGACATACCTATGAATTTATGCGATTTGTCTTAAATTTTTAAGACAAATTAGCCTATTAACTGTGAAAGTGATGTTAATCACGATCCTCTCGAATTACACTCTCTGCAAAACGAACAAAAAAGTTTTAATGACAATGATGCCATCACTTATTCACATACGCAGCTGACAGTCTGTATGTGCAATTTAAAAAAACGTAATAAATACACAGGTGCAATATAATTAGTATAATCGAATGCACTTTTATACCAAAGTGCCTCCAGTGAATGTAATAAAATTTGTGATTGCGATATTCGTAACTAGAATATAGGAACTACTTTTAAGATGCTAGATTTAAGAGCTATGAAAATTTTAATTGACGGAATAAATTTATTGATAAAACTATAGAATCCATTGCGTGCCTAAAAAATCGATTTTGATAATAATAATCTCGTAGCTTAAATAACATACTATCACTGAAGCGCATAATTAACTTTCAAGCATTGCGACGTATCGACTTCCATTGCAAATTACGGTCAGCACAGCGTATCGTGATAGACATATATATTTATAAATATATTATAACAGAACATTATACAAAACAACAAGCATTTCGGCAGTAGCCGCTATTGACTCGATTTCTCTCTTGTAGTATACATATATACTAATAACAATATATATATATATATATATATATATATATATAACATAAGAGTTAACGTCATTTTAAATATAGCTAATTAACTACTAACGATTATCTTACATTGCCATATCGTCTTCTCATTCACGAATATAATAGTAAAAAATTGGCTAGTTTGGTAGATAAAAAGGTACGCATATTCATTGTACATCGTTCATTGATTGACTTTCTTGTGCGCTTTCATTTTCCACCTGCATAAGATGAGGTAGTTCAGCTTTCGTAGCCAACTCCAATGTGTGCATCCATCTATAAGTTTCATGAATATATAATATTAGTATTATTCATTTATTTACACAAGATACAAATTATTCGAACAATTTTGATACTCACTTTTCTTTGTCCTCTTGAGAAGATGCTTGGAGATAATAATATTTTCTCGAATGATGCATCTTAAATGCTCTTATCCGATCTTTCGTGTTCAAAGGGTCTTCATCGGGTAATTTTGTACCTTCCGTAACCATAAATCCCGGCATAGGCGTCGCTGTCATGGCCATACTTTCTGATTCGGATTTGAATGAATACAAAACGAAGTCAACGTGCAATGCGAACCATCGTTTTGTCCAAGGCTTACTGGCCTGCGTCTTTAGTAACAGGTATCCGGATAATACTGATGGCGCACTCGCCGATACTTGTAGTAAACTTGGCACTGGTCCAGACGGTGACGACGGTGATTTGGTGAGCGGTTGAGTGAGCGCGGCATGACATAATCTGCATACTCTCATATTCTTATTGTCTTCAAATAATAATTTCTGATTTGAGCATTTACTGCAAACCACCTGGAAAAAGACAAAATTATCACAGAGATGTTGAATAACCATTATTATAAAATAATTTGTCACGAGAGATTAATCTTCATAATACATACTATTCCACAAGCCCGACAATTGTGCTTTCGCTTCATCACAGAAAAACTAACTTCGCAAACCATGCACCTAGTTACATCATCAGTTTTAACCAAAGAAGTTTTAACATTCCCAGTTTTTAGGCTAGCTTTACGTCTCATGATCTCTTGCATCGTTTGGAACAGTGCATCCAGCCATGCTGCTTTTTCCGCGACAGCATGTGTATATAATTCGACACTTTTATTTTCATCCCTTATATAAAAAGTATTTGCGGTTTCTAGATTGTCTCCCTCAATTACTTGTAAATTTTCCACCATAAATTTAGCTCTTAATCGATACATAGGACCGGGTATCAGTCTTATTGAGCAGAGTAATAATAAATCACTAAACTGGAAAGAAATCAATAGTTGAATATCCATTTTATAAATATTAACATACTTATGTAAAATAATAATTACCAAAAACAAATGTCTCTCTTGATGATCGCCACTACGCGCTGAAATTTTCACTATACGTCCTTCTTTTATTAGTTCGCGAGTCGCACTGACTAGATCAGTTGCATCGTATATACTCTCTTGAATTTCCAGAAGTTTTTTAAATTTATCGATTTTTTTCATTGCTTCATTTGTATGATTTGCAGCGGTTGATACTAACTCCAGAGCCTCTGAAATTTAACATTACAAATATTTTTCAATAAACAATCATAATTCGTAAAAATATAGATTACACAATATTTTGAAAAACAAAAGATATGTATTTTTGTAATTTTACTTACTTTTTGTGTCTTCATAATCTGGATTGTCGTCAGTGAGATTTCGTAAATAATCCTTGAGAAGTAGCTCGTATCGCGGCAGCCTCTGTATAGGACTCAACATATGATGTGCTAACGATAATTTAGCGCATTCATTGAGCTTCTGAATTTCATTAACAATCGCTGCAAATCTGGGAACTTTATTCTGCAATGTGCTTATCAAATTCATGGCATAATCAAAATTCTTTACATACTCTGTATACATTTTAAGAAATGGTGCAAAGTTCTTCATTATGTCACCGATTCTCGGATTTGAATCCCAACATTGCATTCTCTCTTCAAATTGCGGCAATAGAAAATCGTTGTGGAATTTATAAATAGATTTAATATTTGAAAACATGTGTTGGACAGTCTCTGGAGGGAACATTGGATGCGCTCTGTTTTCCTGATCGACTCTGAATTGGAACACTTGATCGATCAGATGCAGAATATTCACATAATTTTTTTCAGTCGCTAGTAACTCTTGTGCTACACGTAATGCTTTCTTTCGTTTCGAATCAGGCGAACCTTTCTTCGCTAGTAGTTTAGGCTCCGATATCAACTCTTCCGTATGATCAGCCACTATGGCAGAATCTGTTTCTGAAGATCTAGTTTCTTCTGACTCTTCTTCACTCTCGGATTCGCTTACCGCGTAGGTATCTAATGTATACTGATGAGACCTTCTTTCTGAAGCTACGTACCTGTATATACATTTTTAAAGATACAAACTTAAAAAAATTGTTTAATCAAAGATATATAAATTACATTACTCTTTTCATGAGATCTTTACACACCTGCTACTTCTATACTCTAGAACACTATGCGACATTTTAATATAAGACGTTTCCGTTGAAGTTTCTTCATGCCTCGTAATATCGATGCATTCAGCGGGTGTGGAAGCGGACATGACGAAGGACTGAAATCGCGGAAAGCCACCGAAACTGGCGATCCTGTGGAAGGAATGTCTGACGTAGCGTTGCTCCTCAACACCTGTTGCTGTATCCGAATCTTGCGAGTTCCCATTTTCGTTGGTTGTGCTCTGTTCCGCTGTTTTGGAATGTTCGTTCTCCTGCTGAAATTCCTGTTTGTCCTCTGTGATTTCTAGATCAGTATAAAATGTGCTAGTAGGCGAGCTGTTTTTCGAACCGAACATTTTGAATCCCTCGGTCATCCGATTACTACCGTCTCCAGGCTCTGGGAATAATCGCGTCATCCAGGATGAGAAGTCCCTCAGCTGACTTCGTTGCATTCTACGGTCAGTGTTGCTAATTGTAGACAATTATCGCATATCTTGTACATAGGAACAATTAGGACACGAACAGAAGAAATGATACGGCGAGAATATATGGCATGTGAATGTTACAATGTATACTATGCGTAGAATTTAGAAATGAAATAAGTATAAAATTAAAAGAATAATATATTAATATTATGGATATGTTTGGCTTTCGTAATATTTCACTAATAGTACAATTTTACGAGCTCTTCAAATAAATGTTGCCACGAATCGTTGCAAATTACTAAGGATACTTTAATACTGATAGTTTCTTCTTTAACTTTTAACAATAAATATAAAGAAACTTTGTTCACGCGCGTGTTGTTTCTTATCGCAATGCTGACTCAATTAATCTACTTGAAACTTTTTTCTTTATGACGATAAATAATGTCGTTAATTCATGTTCATATTGGCATATCGCAAATCTATCACGCTTCAAATTCCACGCTGATTTTCCGGTGCAAACATTACGGAACATTTTATTTAATAAATATATTTTATTTAATAAATACATTTTATTTAATAAATGATCTTGACTCTCTCTAAAATATATATAATATTTTCATGGTGGTTCCGAAAAACGAGTGCGCGATAGATCTCTTTGGAGAGGCTATTTAAAAACGCATCCTCCTCTTAGATCAATCCATTACGCTAAAATTAACGTGCCGGCTCGTTCCAGCGTGCGGACGAGAACGCTCACGTCGGCATCACTAATTGACACTCGGCGTGATTTGAGTAGAACGAATGAACGAATAAACGAACATGCAGACGAACGTGTGCCTGCAAACGAGCGTAAACATACGATTCTTGCAACATACTCGCGCATTAAAAGACACGAGAACGAATTCAAAGAATTTTTTAAAATTTGTTCTTTTTGAATGATACATAAAAAACGTGAAAGTATAAGTCTCGATTGAATATTGCCTCTTCTAACAATTGATGGACTCGAAAATATACGCTCTTAGTATTAAATTTTCAGCTTAATTTGTCGACGAATATCATTGCTCAACGTGCCTAGACTCGCCGTTTTCTGATGCTGCATCTGCGATGTAAATACAGACGACTATTATTATCTTATATCAACGCATCGGTGTCGTCAGACCAGCAGAATGAATACACGACTATCCTCAAACGATTAATAGGCCGGGATTCACTTTAAAACGATCTCAAATGCGGCTTTCCACTTTGCACTTTACGTCCTGTTTCTAGTCACTAGAGAGAAGTGGAGACTTATCTAAATTTATTTATAACGGCACAGAAGCCCAAGGAGCAAATCGTCCCTGTGGAGAATGAAGAACATCGCCTTGAGGTAACATCGAATTAGTAATATTATTTAAAGCAGTAAAATTATTTATTTTCATTCATCGCTGTCTTAAAAATTAAAATTTTTTTTACGAGAATAAAATAATAAAATAAATATATATATTGAAATAAATATAATTTTATGACTCCAAGAACAAATCAAATATAAATAAATTGCCTGTATGAGCCTCCATGTTTATTAATTGTTTGCAAATTTCTTACCGTTTTATAAAAATATTATTTATACATTAACAATCGTGGAAGTTCATATAGCCAATTTCCTTATGTTTAATACAATAAATCCATAATTTGTATGAGATCAAAAAAAGAAACAGATATCTCAAATGAACTTCATAAATTATACTCTTATCTTATATTCATTTGGATTATAAAATCTTAACTTAGCATTTCCAGTAGATTTGACATTATCATACTGATAAATATTAGGTGTGGAAAAAAGTTCGTGGCGTTTTTTTTAATGCCATCTAACGGGAAAAACGCCACGAACTTTTTCCCACACTTAATAGATGTAATAATTAATGCATTTTATCTAAAATCAGATTTTACTGTCTCTAGACTACAATTTAGAATATAACTAGCAAACAGGTACATTATAAAAAATAAATTAATTAAAAAAATATTTTAAAAGATCAAATAAATGTTTGTTCTGCTCTATTTTAATTCTCACTATTAGCTTTAAGTTCCTTTCCTCTTTTTTTATAATCAAGACAATGTTGTGTTTTAAATACAATAAATAAAAAAAGATTCTCGATTTATTAAAATAAGATAAAAAATTTTGAAATTAAAAAAAGATGACACTCTAAAAATAGAAATTATCTATTTACATCTAGTGCACCCGGTTAACACAGAATTGATGGGCAAGACAAGTGGCAAATTAATCGTCTACCTTGAACCTTCAATTGAAAAAAATCAAGAAGAATGTGAATCAAAGTGATTTGTTATTCTCGATCAATTTCGCGGAGCAAGATGTTCCGACTCCAAAAATATCGAATGCTGTAAGTCAAGGGATAAAGGGATGGCAGGTGTACATGGCTTCGTCATAAGGTACTACGCCCTTCGCCTTCTAGTGGGATCCTGTTGACCGGCGCGAATCTATATTCGCGATCTGCATTCTCTCCTACGGTTGAAAATTAAACACGGGATTTACGTCGATGCTGCGCAGCGAGCAAAAACGGAAGAGGAGCACGTGAGAAGCAAAGAGGAAGACACAGGGAAAGAAAGAGACACAGAGATCGCGCTCAAATACCATCATTACCTTTTACCTCGGGATCGCTCGTAGTGTAGCAGAACAGCAACAGGCGCACGCGGATCGGCGCAAGCATAATGATCGTTTAGGCGAAGCGAAGCTTTGATTTAGATCGATATTTCTTTCAAGCTTAATGCTTAACGAAATCACCGGCGTCCATGGTCGAACGAACGGCTGATTAACGGGTTACCGCATCACGATAGTCGACACTGTGTATATATGTACCCGCGTTCGCGGTAATTAACGACGTGACTGACGTGAGGTTGACGTAACGGAGCCGAGCTTGAATGCGCTGGGACCCGATTAGATAAGAACAAATCACGATGGAAACACCGAAATGTTGTTTCAAGTTACACCATGCACTTGCCGAAACGCCGATGTAAATTTATAACGCCAAAAGGTACCAGCGACAAGGTATGATGATTTAACACTGGTTCGTCTGGGATGTCTGAGTTCGTCTGACGGATCGCGTCGATACTCGCCACTCGGTGATAGGCTGATGAATCTTCGCGACGCCAACGACGTCGACGACGATACGCATAACTGAAAAATCATTTCGTGATAGCACAGTTAGATAAGTAAGAAATTTCATCAATTCTCGGATGATAACATAGATATCATTCACAGATAATGAAACAAAAGATGCAGAAGTTTTAAATTAAACAAATAATCGAACATTATTATACATATTATACACATGCATATACTATAATAAATACTATAATAAGAATAATACGATAAGAAAAATACTATAAAATTAATATTATATATATTTATGCTACATATTTTATACAATCTTTATAAATCATAAAATAACTTATTAATCAAATTTTTCCAGTTTTAAAGCTTTCAACATAAAATAATAGTAAAATATTAAATATTATATTTTATTTATTTATTTTTTTTGTTTGCAATAAAGCCAATGTAAAGGATTTTTCTGTAAAGAATAGACTATCGCGTTTAGTACATATGCAAAAATAATTTACATCGATTCAATGTAGTATCTCTCGGCATTGAAAAAAATGCATCAAGTTAGAAAGATGCATATATTTTTGACTCTATATAATAAATATGCAATAACGATGATCATAATAATAAATCATTTGTTTCTACTTGCATAAAAGTTATCACAAAATTCACAATAAATCATAAGATAGATAATAGTCGCACAAGAAATAAGTACTATAATCAATAATACGAATATTGCTGCGAGACTCGTGCAACACGCAAATACATACGTATCAGATCATAGATAAAAACTTAAAATAATTCACAATAGAAGAAATATTTAACAACTCATATATACAATGAAATCTAAAGATATTAATAACACAGTCTGTAATATTGTTTCTCGTAGTTATTAATTATATATTTTATTTAAATCGCTTTCTCTATTATTTATACAGTGTCTTCTAGATTTTTTTGTACCCTTTGCCACTTCGCCACCATACTCGACATCTCCTTATGCTTTTTGCTGTTGCTAATCCTCGCCTAAAAGTATGAATTTAAATATTTAACTTATCGATCGATATATGTTAATTCATTTGACTTTTTCATCATTGAAATATGTATACTGAAAGAATTTCTGAACAATTTTATTGTTTTAAAAAGATTTACTTTGTTGTATACAAATAATTGGATAACTTTCATTTGCAAAAATTACTGGATATATTTAATCTAATAGCATGAAAAATTGGAATATGTAAAATTCACTTTTTCTATAATACTTTTTACTACTTTTATGCCAGGAAAATGGTACCGAAAGAAATAAATATGATGAAGCAGAAGCGCTACCTTTTTTTTCTTCCGTTCTTTCATCGTTATATCGTTTGGCATAGTTTCCAGTTCCATTTCCGGCTTTGCTTCTTCGGTCGAGATAGATACTTGCTCCGTTATCGTAGCAGCGATATCCTGAAGTTGTCCTGTTCGTTCTGTTTCCGTCTTCTCAATACGCGCAATATCGTTGTAAAAGGAATCAAGCGCAGATCCCAAAGATTCCTTCGAGGCCTTGACTGGCGGTTTGGCGATGATTTTGTTATTCGTGTAAATTGGCGCATATCCCACCATGAATTGAATTGCACTCTGTCCACTGTGTTTGTTTGCAACTGCGATTGTCTGCTAACAAATAAATAAATTATACGTACTTGCATAAATAAAACTCTTTCACATGTACATTTATATACATTCTATACTTGTTTTTCTTATGTTTGTTATATTCCTATTATATAAGAAAATATATTTAATTGTATATTTATCAATGCATTTTTTTTCATATACTTATATTTTGTTGCATGATATGTAATATCGTATTTCTTGTAGCATGTTTCTACATGACATCTAATTATTAATATTCAAGCATAGAACTTACGTTATGTAAATGTTGATGAAAGGTTGGATAATGAACAAATGGTTCCTGGAGCAGACCCGCCTGATGGCTTAGAATAGGTATTGTTGGATCACCAATCGAAGGTGCGTAAATCGTATTACTTGGTTGCGATGCCGCATTATATATTATCCCTTTCAAGGTAGCAGCTTCATAGGATGTCTCCGGCAAGTCCACTCCAGGTGGCAGAGGTTCCATATTTGTGTGATTCAGAGGTATTGAAGTTTGAGATGACACAGCTACCTGTGGATGTGCGTAGGGTAAAGATTCTAAGGCAGGATTTATCACCTGTGTGTCCGTAGTAATAATTCTGTCTGTAAACAAAAAACAACAAATCTTTCAATTGTATTTTACTATAATTAAATTATATTTAAGTATTAATAATTATATTATTTTCATAATATAATTTTAAAAAACTAATTGATTTGCTAATACATACAAATAGTGCTATAATACGAATAATAAATCCCATTGTATTAATATTGATAATTCATTACCTTTTCCTAAACGCTTCCTCTTTGCGTCCAAAAATTTATCGTCGGACTTGTCCCTTTTCCTTTTGTCCTTCTTCAAATCTTCCGCAAATATTCTCGGAGGCGGTGGTGGACTTGGATTAGATATCTGTGGAGGAGGTGGTGCTTCCAAAGTTACAGGACGTCTATCTGCTATATTTTCTTCATCTGCTTTATTATCATCCATTTCTTCAGTTTGTTTTTCCTTAATTTTTTTTGTCCCAGGTGATTCTAATATAATAGTGATGAAGTAGGTTAGATAATTTATATATTTCTATTGTTGTAAAGAGTATCTTACGTCCATAAATGACATACCTGTGACTAATAATTCTTCTGACTCTGGTGGCGGAGTAGTGCATAATTCCATCTCTTCAGTACCACCGGCAATACCGGTGTCAGGATAAGTCCACTGTAATGTCCCAGTGGATGTATTGTGATAGTAATACCGCTTATGTGACCTAGAAAAATCCCCCGACCAAAAATGGAATACATGAGACATCAGTGATGATAATGTAATTTCTTATTGTAATTCTCTATATTACATGACTCTATGTTACATTCAATACACGCTTAAATAATGTTTCCATGGTGAAACATTCGTTGCGGTGTACTCGCATCACCGGTTTCTTAAACGAAAGCAAAAATTAATAGAACATAATCTAGTAATCACTCCTACCTGCAATGTCGTATCTCGTTTTTACTCGACGAAGGCCTTTCTTTACAGGAGAGATGGGAGATGTAATTATGTAATTATCAGAGTATGTTCTCTCTCTCATAAGGGACATTAATGAGAGATTACAGCAAAGTGAAGGAGAAGTGAGGTATCATGACTGAAGTGCAGGGAAAATAATAATGAAAATTAAATCCTAATATCTGGTTTATTTGCGATCAGCATGTTCCAAGGATTACCAGATATTGATAAATATAATAGATAGGATAATACTTACATTGTTAATCGTTGTTCATTATCAAATAGATTAACGGATAAAATTAATGTCAGATAAATTTCTTATACACTTTGAAGCGTGTGCGTAAACATAACATAGTTTTTTTATTTCACATTTTATTAAAAAATTAAATTTAACAAGATAAATATCTTATATAATTGTATTCATAACAATATTCGTTTGCTTTGATAAATAACACAAAATTAATCTTTATATGCATATAAATATAAAAAAAAATTTTCTCAATTAATAATTCCCTTTAAGTCACAATAAAAAAAAATAATTTTTCTTTTATTTTAAATAATTATCAGTCAACAATAACATAAAATGTTCTGTTAAATATAATTAAATGAAAGAAAATATTTGGTTGAAGCGGATCTTAGTGCTTAAATACATATTTCTTATGTGAATTTATACATTCTGATTCTGCATATCATCGATACTTCATGCGCGCCGAAATCTTTTTCGGTCTTAAAACGCATCCATGAGCAGAATCAGAATAATAATATCACTTATTAAATTGTACAAGCAATTTAATAATTTTTTGTGCTAATAAGCATCTTTTACAAAAATATTAATCGTCATACGTTAATGGATTCGGTTAAATATTTTTATAATCATTCACTAAAGCGATACATTTTTTGCTACGTATCATTAATACATTATTATACTAAACGCGAATTATTTCTGTTGTGATCAAAGAATGAGAGTTCTTTCACTTTTTTGCGTCTTCTTGTCTTCATTTTAATAAATGTTACTTTAACCTTGCACTTCTCTCAAACTATTCATAGCACAAATATATCCTTAAGCCAAGTAACATACTTGTTACTCGATTATCGCTTCTACTATCGTAGCATTATGTTAAAAATATGTATCACTCAACACGTATTAATTATCACATTGACAGTATCACAAAACCAAAGACTTGATTCAGCACTAAGAGGAAATGTTACACTTCGAGACCGTAATTTTTACGAGCTTTGCACCTTCACTTAAGCTAAAATAACTATTGTGTATGGAGTAATAAAATGTATCATTGCTGCATCATTGTTCTAAATTAAAAGAAAATGTATCTACTGAATATTAAGACTGTATACAATCATTGTATATAATGCAACATTGGTTATTTATAAATTAATATTTACTTGAATATTACTAAATTAATATTTATGACCTATTTTAACTTGAATTAATTTGTAGAAAAATATAAATTGTATGAAAGTAATAAATTAAAAATATATTTGAATGTAAATTAGAACTTGTGAAACGTTCTAATTAATAATTAATAATTAATAATAAAAAAACGAAATTTATATAGTGTGCATCCTACAAAAAAAAGTCATAAATATTAAACTGTTCAGTTTTTTTTTAATTAGTATATTAAACCTTTTATTAATTAACTAATTTGCACTTAAATTCTTACTAAAAATAAACTTTTCAATGATGGATGAAATTATAACAGTAGCAGTACATGGCAATTGTATATGTATGTGAGAGTTTGTATAAATATATAAAAAAAATATATAAATATATTTCGTTGTATAAGTTAATGATACATTTAAAGCCATTAAACATAAATATCTCCCTTTATGAGGTACCTATATTTATATTAAAAAATGCAAATTGCATACGGAATACCATACCTATCCCATTGACATAGCCAACCAGCTGGTGCCGCATCTTGCTCTAGTCTTTCCAATTCATGATTTGTATTAGTTAGCCATTTTTGAAAGTAACTGTCATCTAAGCTGTTTGCCATCCATGCAGTAGATAATGTCTATAATAAATACAGTAATTTATATTAATAAAATTCATATCAATTGTTAAATGATTAAAAACAGTGTAATATAATAAAAATAAATAATAAAATATGTAAAAATGAGCACTAACTTGTAGTTGAATTTGCATTGTTTGAACAGCAGAGACACTTTCTCTTCCTTCGGAAAGAAATTTCAATTTCTCTGTTATAATCTGAGACAAGTTATTCAGTTCCTCGTTGGCTTTTTCCCCGATAACGTTCGATATTGTTTTGTGTTCTACAGATACTTCCGAATCGCAATCTTCGATTTTCAAACTGATCTTTTCTTCAGTTTTAATACTAATGCACTGCTCTATTTCCTTATGCTCTTCATTGGATTCTCTTTGGTTTTCTGTACAAAATTGATTATTGATATCCGCATCACCATCCTCGGCATTGTATGAAGTAGTTTCACTACTCATAAGATCACTGCTGTTATCATCTCGAATTGTATTTTCCTGATATGTATTATTACTTTGTTTAACTTTAGTGGATGTAACTGAAATTATAGAGAAAATTATTTATTTATGTAAAAATATAAAGAGATGTAAATTTTTGTTATATATAATTACTAAAATAAAATTAGATAATATAATTGATACCATCAAATGCTATTCGCTTCTTTCTTTGGAAAGCCTTGCCACACACTTGCATATCTTCCAAAAATATATTTGTCTTGGCTTTATCTTCGTCCGGCTTTAATTCCTTTTCCTCCATTCTTTCATTATCATTTTTTGTCTCTTGAGTATCTTCATTATTATCACTACACTGATCGGAAGCTTGTACATTGCCAGAATTTTTTGCGGGAACATCATGGGTATTTTTTAACAAGTTCGTTACATTTACGTATTCTTCATTCTGTGCAATCGGAAACAAAGGTTTTGTCTCTTGCTTGGGCCTAACTTCCTCTTCTCCATCTGAATCATCTCCATAACCAGGTACTAAAGACACGTGAAGACCTAATTTCGGAATTGTGTTATGCACATTAATATCCTTCCTATTTTTGTTTTCCATAAGGAATTCTTTTTCGCCTTGAACTACACTAGTCTTGCTGTCAGATTCAATTATTTCACGCTCGTCAAGTTGTTCAAGATGACTTGTAGAATTTGATGTATCAATCGAATCAGATTTATATGAATGAAACAAGTTTTTAATAGGTGATTGTATTCCCGTTGGACAGAAAGCAGGTCCAATTTCACCACTTTTTATATATGATGTTGAGTTGGACTTTCCAGATTCAGATAAAGGTGTTGAGATCTTATTTTCATCTGAAGAATTATTTTCATCCTCCGAATCACTTCCATCACTACCGAAAGATGTTATCATTTCTATCCGTCTATAAAATTGAAATGTTTTTAAAAAATGAAATATATTTTTTAATTGTGTCAAAATAGTATAAATCTATTTGAAATATAATTTTTGCTATACCCATCGTCCGAATCATCGTCCTTTGTCGGAGATTCATTATTGATTTCCGGTATGCTTTCCGAATTACATTTTTTAGAAATTTCATTATGCAGAAATCTGTTGCGATTCCTTGCTACTACTTCCTGTGGTATCATGCCTTCCGGTATATTTGTTTGGGATTGCCGATCTGCAACAGATACTCATCGATATCATTTCTTTTTAAAATATTAAAAGTAGAAAAGTTTATAAATGACAATTACATTTGATAGATGAAAAGTCGACCCAGTGTGGTCCCTGAATAGGATGTTTTGCTGAGGGTCCTACTTCTGATTGTTTTTGTAAGCGTAATTCCTCTGGCATGTCCCATGTTACCTCATTAGTTTCAATATGCCAATAATAAGGATAACCAGAAAATTTGTCATAGCATTCTTGCCACACTAAAATACAGATATTCAAATATTCCACAATAATATTTGTAATATATAGTCTATCATTTTTATTTAAAATCCTTACATGTTCGTTGACTTGTATGACATGCAGATCGTGGAACTGCTTTAGTAGCTAAACCTTGTTCAGCAATGTTTGGTACAGGTTGCTCAGGGGCAATAAGTTGAATTTCCTATAAGAAACATACATAAATATAATTTTTTATACAAAAAACTTATCATCAGTAATACCTTAAGGAAATCGTTGACTTGATCATCCAATTTATGTGTATCTTTTTTGGGATCTTCTGTGTCACTGTCAGAGTTGTACTGGCACAACATATTAGCCAATGGATTATTGGCTTCATTTTGTACGGGTTGTACACTACTTATTGATTTACACTTGCCTATAATAATATAAGGTAAATAAGATGATGGCACACTATGCATTAATGCTCAATGTTTTATTATATAATAATTAATTTTAGCAAAGTAAAACGATGGGGAAAAAAATTAAAATTATCACTAACTATAATTAGTACATCAACTAAAAACAAACATTGATATTTACTTTGCGAGTATTCGCCATAACTGCCTTGCGGCTTGTTGAATGTCAGGACCGGTCTTCTTTGACGTCGCTTCATAATACGAAAAATAACGATGTAAAGGCAAAATGTGACTGCGATACAGAATTCCGTAAGAAATTTGCAGTACACAATGTGCGCTTGATCAACCTCTGTCCCTACTCATACACGTTTCTACGTAGAGCCATACACGTGCACGTATCATTTATGTGAAATAGCTAATGACGATGCGTTTTCCCGTACACGATTAAATAATTGAAAATAATTATCACACAAACTTTCAAAAACTATGATACTCTAAATATTGCTTCATAAATTTTAAAGCTAACCTAACATCCGAACGATCGAGTCGTTCTATGTTCTATGTTGCCCTCTGTATAATGTATTTCAGAAGTGACCGAAGCGACGAAAATGGATGACAATTCGATTAATTTACAACTTTCGGATGTCGAGGCAGGGCGCAGCACCTTACCGATTTCTGATTTCTTATTCCGAATTATGTTGAATCAGCTGAATCCGAATGATAATCATCTGACAGCTGAGGATTAGAAACTTCTGCACAGTTATAATAAATTAATACATTTTCTGTTTAATTTTAATCCTAAATATATTGAAGTCAATAACGTTCTCTGAAAAAGCACAATATGCTGAACGATATGCCGAAAAGATTATTAAGAAGTTCTGAAAGTACAGAGGTAAAATATTTCAACGTCTAGTTATCAGCAATAATATTAAGTTAATCATAAAAATGTTCAATGTTCTTAGGTCGATGTACGTGAAGATGAAGAACAAATCACTAAATTTCAAGAAATTATTGATTTACTTGTCGCTGCAGGTTACTTTAGAGCACGAATAAAAGGTTTATCAAATTTCGATAAGGTTTGTGATCTTCAATTTTTATTTTACTTTTATTCAATTTATATATATATATAATTTCAAAAATAATTTATTCGATTAGGTTGTCGGTGGTATGACCTGGTGCATAGAGTCATGCAATTTTGATGTAGATGTGGATTTGCTTTTTCAAGAGAATCTTACAATTGGTCAAAAAATGTATGTATTATACATCATGTTAAATATATAAAATATAGATTTGAAAATATAGATTTTATTCAGGATATTAATTTCCTTTTATAATGTGTTATAACAAATCTTTTTATTTTGTAAATTCTGTTAGCTAAAAAATCTTTTCAATAATAACTTTAATATATAATTGTATAAAATATATATGTGTGTTGCAGTTCCTTGACAGAAAAAATTGTAGTTATGCTCCCCAAAATGAACTGTCCATATCGAATAGAACCACATCAAATACAGGGTCTAGATTGTATTCATATATTCCCAGTTATTCAATGGCTAGTAAAGCGTTCTATGGAAATGCGACAGGAAATGGCAGATTTTGTGAGAGCTTTTGCATTAAATCAGTTTCATAAAAAACATACTTTTAGTGAAGATTCTGAGATTGGAGCAACAGCTAATGACAACATTATCAAAAATTTACGTTCAGTTAAGGTATAAATTATTGTTCATAAAGATATTTGTAAAAACGCTGTGTAATTGAGATGCAATGTTTTTTATATTCTTTAATGTACATTAGAAAGCTTATGAACCACGGCGTTTATTCAAACAAAAAGAAGATTTTGTAAAAGATGAATCAAATAAGTTCATTGGTACAGTATTAGAATATGAAGCACCATTTGAGGCTGTTAAAAATACAACAATAACAGAAAGCAGTAATTCAAAAAATGAATCAAATAATGAAAAAAATGAAAAGGTATCATTTATTATAAATGCATCACTTTTAATTTATCCGTTTGAAATATATTGATATAGTAGAAAATTCATGCAATACAATTTACATTTTTTAGAACACCACTGAACAGATCACCGCTGCTTTATCCGTCATAGAAGAAAATTCGGTACGTAGATTTTTAAAAATGCTAAATTACATGTTAAGAGAGAAAAAGTGCTTTCGAGACTGATTCTAACATTTTTTATTAAGGGCAGCATATATATTTGCACATTTTATTTGTAATACTTTAAAAAAATATATTTAAAATTCACATGAAACGTATTATTTAAAATATAGTCACACTAAAAAATTATCCTTTTAATTATAAATTTTATAGTATTATTATTATATATTATTACTATTAATTTTTCATACAGATGCGTTTAAATGTATATACACTTGGAAACATTGTTGGTATACAAGCGCAAGAAATTGCTAAAGTGGCAGAAAAATATGCAACTATGACTACTTCTAAAATAGAGGTAAATGTAAATAAAATATATTTTTATGCAATATAATTAAAGCATATATTATTTTACAATGTAACGTTTTTATTAATACAGGATGGTGATGCAACAAATTCGTCGCGCGCTCTAATTGCATTACAGAAACAAAAAACAACATTGCAATCTAGAGTACGTAAGTTAACAAAAGAGAGAGATAACTTATCTAATAAACTTACTGAAATAGTAGAAAAGGTGAAAGAATATCGTACGAGAAAAGAAATCATTGAACGCTCGTTTAAAAAAATTCGCGAAATTGGAATTAATGATAATGACAGGTATTTAGCAGTAATAAAATTATAACTAATTATAAATAAAATATATATTAATTTTTTAAATATTAATAATTTTTCTTTTCGTATTAAATATGAAATATTTAATACGAAATATCACTTAAATATGAAATAAGAATTTTTATTCAACTTCTAGTACCTTCAAACGATTAGAGGAACTTCTATCTGTACATGAAGGATTAAAGGAACAAGAACATAATTTTCGAGAACAATGTAAATCGGACTTGAATCTTCTTCGAGGTATGTTACAAGAAATTGAAAACGGTGCTCCGATGGAAGAGGAAGATCGTGTCAAAGAATATGAAGAACAAAAAGAAATTATAACACGAGTGCGATTGCAATTGGCTAAAAAAAATAGAATTATTGCATCTTTAACGAGGCAATTAGACGATGTTCCAGGACGCTCTGAATTGACACAATATCAACGACGTTTCATGGAACTCTATAATCAAGGTTAACTGGATTAATTTTTATTTACAGACATAAGAACAATTCTATAATTTAAAAGTATCTATTTTGCAAAATTTAGATTAAAGAAGCATATTACAGTTTCAGCTAAACACAAAGAAACTAAACAATATTATACGTTATACAATACCCTCGATGATACAAAACTATATATAAGTAAGGAATTGTCGTTGCTGAATTCTATTCAAGATAATTATAATGAGTACGTATTATAAATATTATTTGTTTTAAAATATTCAGAGTCTTAATATATATATATACATATATATATATATATATATATATATATATATATATATGTGTGTGTGTAACTTAATATGTTTTATGACAGAGCTATGGCATCAACAAGTGGCAAAGAACAGTTCTTGAAACAATTTGAGACAATTGTTGCAGGAGTGAAGCGCAACAAAGCGATGGTAACATGAAAAAACAAATTTTCTCTTACTTCTATTCATATTCAATAATTCATATTCGATAAATTCTGCAGAGTCACAAAATAATTTGAAATAATTTTTTATTTAGGTGGAAAAACGGTGTACCGATGAAAAAGGAAGGCGAGATACGCTTAGTCGACAACTCGTCACTCTCGTAGAGCAGCAACGCAAATATGTTACGGCAGTTAGACAGCTTACTATTGAATGTCGCAAAAATGAAGCTTTATTGGCTCAACTTCGTGGTCCGTAAATTTCTCTTCATAAATGGAAAAATATTTATTCATGATATGAAATTATGATAAACTACTTTTAAATAATTTTATCTAATAAAAATTTAGCTGTTTGGTCCTTTCGTTATGTACGCAATGAATATATAATGAAAATTAATATGATGCCAGAAATACTTATAAACATAATATGTAACAGGAAGAGCAATAAGTCAGTGTGCAGTTTTTGATATTCTAAAATTTTTTAGCGCATCAAAAATCGTGCACTGACTCTTATTATCTTTCCTGTTTCGATTATTTTTCCGACAATTTTTTATGTATGTAGAGATATGGCAGTTCAAGAATTTCTCAATGCTATATATTGTAAATACTATACTACACATATATTGTATCTCAATACTATATATTGTAAATATATTTTTTAATGATATTCAATATAGAGACATCAACGAGATACTATTAAAAACTTACTCAATTTTAAATGGCAAATTTTCGGAGGTGTACAAATTTATATAAATTATCGATAATCAGTCAGGATTGCCACAGATCTGGAAAACCGGGAAAAAGTCAAGGAAATTACTTTATAAAAAAGAATTCATATAATCATTCAGTGGAAGCTCGAAAGAAAAAGGAAATTAATTGCAAATTATTAGTTTATGTTTCAATAAGATGAAGGAGGGCCTCTCATTTTTCCTAAATTAAAGTTTAATGATATATGATCGAAAAATTTGAAGTGTATTCAAAGACTATAATTTTGCTAGTGATTATAGAGACTTTGAAATATACTTACAGACTATAATAATAATTACGTTTGATAAAAATGGGCTGAAAATTTGCATTAAAAAAACACAACTAATTTCATTTTTATGCAGACGCATATTATAAGACAAAATTCGCTAAATTAACTTATTTGATATTCAAACATCCACTTCTTCAGAGATCAGTAGTGCGCGGGAAACAGTTTGCAGTTACAGGAAAAAAGCCCTCATTATCTTTGTCAGGTTTCTCTTTGGTAATGTCTATAAACAAATGATATATTTGATTTTTTCCATTTTTATTTTAGTATATATTTTATGTAAAAACACTGTTAAAATATTTGCTTTTTTACCCAATGAGACATGACAATGGAACCGATGTCAAATCGACGTTGATTCGATGTCAATTTGTTGATTCGACGTTAAAGCGACATTGATTCACTATCGATTCCATTATCATTTCTGGGTATATTTTTAATATTTCTTAAGGTTTTTAAATTATTCCAATTTTTAATTACTATATTTTTATGATGCATATTATATTATTATATAATTACATAATTATATTTTCATCGTGTTCCTATATTCACTGCTAGTATTGAAAATTTATATAGTATAACATGAATTATTGTTTATTATAAATTTTTCTGTACTGGTACTATAACTGACTGAGTGTATAAAAAAAAATATGATCTTTATAGACGTAAGGTGCATTCGAGGAAACGCTATTGTGTCATTCTATTCTTGTTTTATGCCTAATAAATAAGATAGACAAAGTAGTGCTAATAGCGTCTCCCCAAACGCACCAATAGCGCTGAATAGAACCAAACAATATAGGTAACACACAGGAATAAAATCGAAAATTGTAGATATATTATCCGATGGAAATATCCGTGGTTGCTAATAGTTCTAGGTATATACTTTGTGTACATAGTGGCGCCAGTAACGGCTAAACATTCTCTGATCTATCAAAGCAATTCATTAACGTCTTACATTAACACTTCGATTGTATTTACAACGTGAATATTTATTTTATGAAACATTAATGATCATTTTATAAAGTTAAGGAAGAGATATATATTGAATGATAAAATGGATATATCAGAGTTTTGCCGAAAATTGCCCAAAGTGGTAAGTATATTTTAAGTCAAATATAAGAACAGCGCTTATTGTAATAAATGAGTATTTATTTTATTTTATACTTCATAATCTTATATATCTTAATATACTAAATAATTAATTTTTTCTAATTATTAGGAACTTCATGCACATTTAAACGGTTCATTAAGTGTAAATACATTGCAAAAATTATATAAAATGCAACGCTCAGACACTACTTGTGATGAAACTTTTATGGATCTGAATACTACCAATTTCTCATCTTTAAGCG
This sequence comes from Atta cephalotes, assembly GCF_000143395.1. Lineage (NCBI taxonomy): Eukaryota > Metazoa > Arthropoda > Insecta > Hymenoptera > Formicidae > Atta > Atta cephalotes. The sequence continues at coordinate 186,121 of NW_012130065.1, forward strand.
AGTACATAGGCTTTTTTTTATTTTTCTATAAAACATTGTGATTTGAGGTACTATATTGTTTAATAAAAAATGTGCTACATATTATTATTTTCTAGATGTTTTAAAATGTTTGACATAGCTCATGCACTAACAATTACACCACAAGCTGTATTTGTTGCTACTTGTGATGTGATAAAAGAATTTCATGAAGATAATGTGATTTATTTAGAATTAAGGAGCACACCTCGTGCTGTAAAGGATGTAATGACAAAAACAGAGTATCTTCAAGCCATAATAAAAGCTATCGAGTAAGTAACTATTCAATAATGTCTATATATTAGCTTGTATAACAGATTCTGATTTAAATGTATGTATATATATATATATATATATATATATATATATATATATATATATATA
>NW_012130065.1:186539-190485 GCF_000143395.1 Atta cephalotes
AATTAATCGAAAACAAGGTTTCGAATCTGCAGAAGAAAATATAAATCTTGCTATACAGTTTATGGAAAAACATCCAGAACATGTTGTAGGTATTGATCTTAGTGGTGATCCAACAGTGGGAGATTCATTTTTAGAATTATTAAAAATGTCTAGGAAAATAGGTCTTAGAATTACAGCTCATTGTGCAGAGGTGAATTATCTTTCAAATAGAATCAATTGTCTCTACATATAATAGATATAATACATATACATATAAAATACATATGCAGGTACCAAATAAAATGGAAACAAATGATATATTAAAATTTAAACCTGATCGTTTGGGACATTGTACTTGCATTCATCCTAGTTTGCAAGGTTCTCAGCAATTGTTTGATACATTATTGGAGTCAAAAATTCCCGTTGGTAAGAGATCTTCGAGAGAGATAATTCTTCTTTTCAGAAAAATATTTTGATGAATGTTAAAAAATGTGTAAACATATTTATTTTTCCTTTTAATCTAGAATTATGCTTAACATCAAACATTAAATGTAAAACAGTGTCATCTTATATGTATCATCAATTTAAATATTTGTACAAAGCTGGACATCCAATAGCTATTGGAGTAAGTATAAAAAATAACATGTATTGTTTAAAATTAAAAAATTAAAATATAACTTTTTTTTAGACTGATGATAAAGGTGTTTTTAATACGTGCTTGTCAAAAGAATTGGAAATATTAAGTTCTGTTTTTAATATTGGAAAACAACAGCTCAAAGAATTGTCTGCATTATCTGTACAATATAGTTTTGCAAGTATAGAGGAAAAGAAAAATTTAACAGCAATTATTGAAAATTTTGATTGACATGTATACATTTCTCTTATTTTATAAGTATCAATATTTTTAATCATTTTTAACTGAAAAGGAACAAATATCTTGATATTTTTTAAGATTATATAATCGGCACAGAAATTCATAAATTAGTATAGCATAGTTATGTTAAGAATTTATATATCATTTATTTAAGCTATGATTAAATCGACCGACAATCTCGAAATATTTTGTAATTAATGATATTACATTTTATTATAGCTATAACCATTTCTCTAATTACAAAATGTATTATTCTGTTTTTTTAATATCTATGATATTTCTTTACATACTCTATCATCTATCCCTACATATTCCTATTTATTTAGCCTTTTCTTATTAATCATAATTCAAAAAAATATTTTTTTATAATTTCATTTTATATGATAGAAATATTTTCGTCTTGAAGATTATTAAAAAGATTAATCTGTGTCATTTTATACCTTAACAAAAATTTTAAATTGTGTTAGGACCCGTTTGTTAGCACACGTTTGACCCTTTTGAATCTGGCTAGAGCATTGCCAGGCTCACTCTGCAATCCACCAAAAGCCTCTTTGTATTCTTTTTCTAAACGTGGATTTAATTCCTGTGAACTTCCAATAAGAGGTACCAAAGAATCTGACTGTTCTGCTGTAGGATTCTGTTCTTCTTCGTTATTTTCATCTTCGCTGCCAACTAGTGAAGATTTTTCGAGCTGCAACAATTTTATTATTATTTTTATTTTTATATATGTATATTTTATATATATATTTTAAGTAGTAGATGTATAATTTTATTTAATAGCAATTTGTTTTATATATAATATATCAATCAATTTTTAATAATATATCGTTTAATAATAAATGATTTTTAGTCTGCTTTCTGTTAAGCCTCACCATTCTGTTATCCATATGAAGATACGAATTCAGTTTGGGATTCATAAATAATTCATCTTCGGATCTGAGGACTGCCTGAGCAGGTGACTGTGAGTAGCTTCTCAATTGTCTTCTCTTTGTCTGATGCTGATCGTTATTTACCAAAAAAATTTGTCTAACACGCTCACGTTTCTTCTTGAAAAGCTCTTTCGAAGGAACTTGCTCAGAAGGCTTGTCAATCACTTGTCTTTTCAGATTTTCATCCTGCTTTGAAGTATCTGATGTACTGATCTTATTAGATTGACGTTGCCGTTTTTTATTCTGTTCTTTTTTCAAAGATCGTTTCTTCTCACTTTTCTCAGAAAAAGTGATAGCATCATCAGCAATCTCTTGTACAGATCTCTTGGCTATAGTTTGCCGTTTTTCGATTGATTCATTTTCAAAGTTCATTTTCTGTTTTTCTTCATCCTCATGCTCTTGATCTTGCAATTCGTCGAATTTAGCATTATTGTTCTCGATATCTCTTATTCGTTGCTGCGCTTCAATATCTCGTTCAATTTCCTCCTTAATCAAATCAATCTTCCGTTGAATTTCCTCTTCCACGCATTTCTCGTATTCTCTGTTTGATTCGTCTTTCTTGAGTAGAGCAACTGTGTTTGCTAGTTCTTGGATTTTGGAAGAATCGCTCAACTTTGATATCACGTCCTTTGATTCGGAAGTTTTCATCGTGTTGGGTGCAGACGCTTCGTTAAAACTTTTCGAGAATTCGGTACGAGAAACTTCGTGTGAGTAAGGATTTTTTTCTACGATTTTTGATTCTTCTAACTTTGGTGGATTGTCTACATTTGATCTGGATTTATCAAGTATTTCTGAAATTTCCATTTGGTCTCTTTTCACCCGAGTATCCTTCTGTGCTTCTCTCTTTTCGGCTTCATTTGTTAATTCTTGCACTGCAGCCATATCTTCTATTCCTGGCAAGTCGTCTTCCATTTCCTCATAATCCTCTGAACCACTTAAAACACCACGCTTTGCGATGTCTTTCGCCTCGTAATCATCGTACAAACTCGATCTCTCATCCTGATCGGTATATCTATTGAAGTCATCATTTATGTTTCGAGATAAACGGATGAGATTGCTCGCTTTTTCATTTTTATCACGTTTTTGTTTTGTTTCTTCCTCCGCTTCTTCTGTTTCTTCTAAATCCTCATTTGAGTGTTGTGAGTTAAGGTAGCTAGGTATATTGTCACGATTGAAAGATTCTTCGGCGTTTGATGAGTGTAAGTCGGAGCTCATGAAATTTGCAGCTTTCTTCGAAATTTTATGTTTCTTACTTATATCACCTTGATACATACCATCTTCTTCAAGTTCATTATCATTTTTCTCTTCATGTTGCAAATTTATTTCTTTTGCATAGTTGGTGTCTTCTTTTAATTGTGATGTTTTAGCAACAGATATCTCTCGTTTTGTTCTAAAACCATATAATCTTCTAAGCAATATAAAATATTAAAAAAAAAACTTCATACAGTACGGAAGCTTACAATAACATTGCTGCAACATTTCCAATGTTACTGCAATATTGCTGGAACGTTGCAATTTTACTGAAATGATTTGTACAGTATAGGATTTTACATACAGAAAACAACACATAACAGATAATAATAAGTGGAAAGTGTAAAAAATCTCATTAACAAATTATACGAATTGGTGATACAGTGTCTAAGAAAATTACTGTTCCCATACAGCAAAGAATTTGCAGCAATATTGTTGCAAAATCTCTACAATATTGCTGCAACATGTAATATTATTGCAATGTTGCAGCAGTGTTGCTGCAACTTTTGTGCTGTGAGGGTCAATACCTGCGAGTATCACTGATGATTTTCGCGTAACCAATTGACGATTGCAATATCTCGAGCACGACGAAAATGCAGATGTAATCGTATAAACGATATTTCATACTGCGGCGTTCTCGCGGCACATGGTCAAAGTAAGCCTGTTATTGTAATCGTCATCACATTTGTGTTGATTTGTCAAATCAAAACGCTGAAATAGCATATTATGAAGACGACTTCATAGTACAATTAAGTACAATCATATCGAATGAACGATCATTTGCGATCTCATTACGCTATCTTCTTATGTTATATAATATATATTAATATCAATTTACATGACAACTACTTAATGTCAACACAAGTGTGTGTGTGTGTGTGTGTGTGTGTGTGTGTGTGTGTGTGTGTGTGTG
>NW_012130065.1:191371-196547 GCF_000143395.1 Atta cephalotes
GTGTGTGTGTGTGTGTGTGTGTGTGTGTGTGTGTGTGTGTGTGTGTGTGTTTATATCTCTTTCATTTGTTTTACGACCAAACTGATCAATCATAGCTATTCCTTCTGAAGAATGGAGTGACTGTGATTGGTTAGTTTCTAATTACGAATGTTAAAACTCGATTATTAAAGATAACTATGTAAACGTAAATAATAAAACAAATATATATACAAAAGAAAAAACAGCCGCCTCGGGGCTATTTCGATAGTTACGATTCTCGAAACTTTGAATTTCGATATTGCGATTCTCGAATCTGTCATATCAGTTACGGGACATTTCGGGACGTGTACGGACTTGTCTCGTATTTCTCGTAACCGTTATTGCTCAGAAAGAGTTGAATAGTGATCGGAAATGTCATGTGAAGTATCGAGTGATCATTTTAATATAAAATATTAAATACTATCACCATTATGTGCTTAATAACAAGATTTCGAGGAATTTCGCAGTCGACGGTAGGCTCGGAAAGTCAGAGTGAATAGTCAGAGTCTGGATCTATCTTTGCATATTTCGTCGCTTTGCATATTTTTTCGCTCAGATACATCGAAAGTGCAACAGGTGATTCATTATTGTTAGGTATGTGTATGTAAAATTGCAAAATTAATTACGTCGTCGATGAATCATAGTTTTTAACGAATTCTGTGACGTGAGCCAAAGATCCGTCAAGTAAACTTCGTACGATCATATCATACGATAACATATATCCTCGTGATCATCGACCGGTCGTATTGTGAAAAGTAAGGAACTAATCAATCCGTAAAATGATAATAGAAGATGGTAACAAGGGTAACGGAGATAATGGAAGAAATATCCTCGGAGATACATCGAAGTAAATATTAATTATAACATAAATATTAGTCAAAATATTAATTTAAGAATTTTAATTAATTTTCAAATACAATTTAAAAAACATATCAAAGATTCATAAATTATTTATAAAATTTAAAGCACTTTTTAAACTACTAAATGTAAGTAAAAATCGAATATCGATCTTGTACACAACTAGCATACTATAACAGAAAATATTGTGTGTGTTATTTGTCAATTATTAGACAATTTTACACTCTAATTAGTTGTGTATTGAATTTTACGCATTTTATGCAAAAAATAAATATAAATAATAATAATAATTTCGATTTTTACATGGCGAGGTAGCAAGCGTTCAATATTTTCTTTCACAAAAAGATTTTTATTAAAAAACTGGTATTTGGTAAATAAAGTTTGTTTCTTCCTCTGCGTACAGCGCGTAGTAGTTAATCGTACAGTTAATAATAGTAAATACAATTTTTAATGCAAGATAATCTAAATTTGTCAAGCGTTGCCCGGGCGCAGTCACATCAATACCTTCGAAGGGATGCGCGACGGGAGGGAAGATGGAAACAGTTAAAGATAATACAGTGACAGATAAGGGGTAATATCTGTCGCCCTAATCCATAGCGCGGTCCTATATTCTTACAATAACGATATTAGAAATTAAAGTTACATCTACGACTATCTGTAGCAATGGCTGTGCCTAGCAACCATCGGCTTTTGTTACTGACTCCGAGGTGCATTTCGGTTTTCGTTGCACACACGAACGTTTTATCATTATTTATATCCCCGTATTATATACGTTCGTGCGACACTCAAAAGTGTAACTTACAGAAGAAAATAGAAAGTCATCGCACTATTAGCGCAAGCAACAAAAATTATCCTTAATCTCTAGAAAGAAATAACGCCTTACTAATTCGTTAGTGCTCTCGCTAAAACACCCAATTATCTGCTACGCTATATCGTATCGTACAGCGAAGAATCATTGAATTTCTGTATGACGCTCGATAACGTTACACGCAAAATTACAAATATACAAGCGATTACGCGTAATACGTCGAGGCGAATAACGAAAACTTAAAGATGACGGGTATCTTATCCGAGACGAAGATTTTTCAATTCCGAGATATACTGATATTGCGGGTTTATGTTTCATTCATACTACATCTGTTTTGTTTCCTTTCGTAGGTTTGTCTTTCATTATGGCAGTGGCGTTTGCTTTAAACTCAAAAAGAAAATATATACTACATTCGTGCGCGCGCGTGCACAGCATCCAAAAAAAAGTGTCTAAGCAAATTGTTTGCCCCCGTAACGTGGTATTTATTAATTTGTGTTTCCTTATGTAGTGTATGAAATGTTGACGCATTCTCAAAGTTGTGTAAATCCGCATGTTTTGAAAACTCTGTTAAAATTGATCTATATCGCTTTACGTTAAATAATATTATTTATAGATATATTAATCGATTTGTATTTCAAAACCACCCTATACAACACTTTATTGTGAACAGTGCATGTATCGTAGCATTATGCACAATTATTAGAAGACGTTAGGCTAATCTTTGATTCAATATCCTTTTTCGTCCTTTTATGAGAACGAATTATTTATTAACGCGTAACATTGCATCGGAAGTGGATAAATCCACCTAATGTGACTATGATCATTAACAAAGGACTCAAGCATACATCAGCTCCCTAGAGATCGATGTTAACGATAAAATATTCTTCGGCATTAAACTTGTGGGGGAAACAACGAGTATTTCGTTTTTTTTTCTTTTTACATTCGCACTTTGTTCTTAAGAAGCTTTGCATATAACGCATACGCGTCTTGTCAAGTAATATGTGTGCATTAATTTTTATTTGACATACTATAAACACACTTCCGTTCATCGTTCGTCAAACGCATCCACACTTTATAGCCGAACATTATACAACACTTTGTCCAATACATATTTGCGTAGATTTTTAGACAAAAATCAATCGAAATACTATTTACAAGCATTTACAGGCTGAACCGGTGCACAAAACATCACCGAAAAGCGGAAATAAAAAAAAAGAAAGCTTCGCAATTTATAATCTCTGCACATCTGTATCATAAATAGCTGATCGCAAATTGTCCAGACAATTTTGCTTTTATTACATTTATAAATTAGCAGCTTGGGCATTAGTGTATGACCATGGTCCGTCTTTAGCAATTTTGATAAAGTATATTTTCGTTTAAATAAACAAAATATTCTGTGTATAATTGTCAAAAATAAATCTTTTTGTCTGTATACTATCGTAATATTGTGTAAATACAATGAACAGTTAAAGCATACGTACATTTACTTAAATAAACGTGTTCTATAAATGATAATTCTATGATAGACACAAAAAAAAACATAATTAACAATATATATACATATACTAGTTGTCATATAAAACAATTTAATAAAAAGTGTCAATGTTCGTAGAATAGGAACGATTGAACACTATGCGTTGTTAAAATACGCGTAATTCCAATCAAAAACTAAAATGATTCTTGAATCTTTGAAAAATTTTCTAAATATATAAAGAGAACATAAAAAAGTACAATTATTCTGAATAACTTTGTAATACGATTCTCAGCTTTAATTTGTTATCATATCTTTAAATGTATCTCTTTTTTTAAACTTTTTTTTTTTAAATTAATGTGACTTTCTTGAAAGTCTATTATATGTATAAAAAGTAAGATCGTATCTACTATAAAATAAATGAAAAAGATCAGACTATAAAATAGAACTTGTTTCATGAATTCAGTTGAAATAAAAAGACTTTGATCTATATTTTACATAATATAATAATATTAGTTTTACGGTATTATCTTACTGTCACGGAAGTTGAGCAAAGTAATATTGAGCAGTTGTACAGTCAACCAACTTATTTCGCAAAGTGAAAAGTAGTAAATTGACTAAATAGTGATAAAACATAAATATGATTTGAAATGATGTATTAGCATATATTGATATATAACACTATATGCAATATTATACAATGTTGTATCAGAGTTTTGTCTGTTGCGCATATAAATGTAGCAATGATAGGAACTGTGAACATAATTATGAACAAGATTAGATTAAAGAAGACTGAATAAAAACAGCGTGTGGGATATTAAATTAAAGTCATTACTATCGTAATAAGAAACCTCATGATGGGGATTTTGTTTTACTGTAAGATTTTTTTATTAGATATATATTCCGAAAAAAATTATCCGTAACAAAAGAATCATATATAACAAAAATATTGAATTGCAAAACGTGGCTCAACATATTTCTTAATATAAAATCAATGCGGTTTTCAAATTCTACATGAGATATTGATGTAATGAGTTCGAAATACAAAAGACGTAATATCGATTGCAAAAGGAATTGCCGCCTTGTAATGCTCATATATATTTGCTAAAGTGCAACGTACGCTATTAAATATCAACTAATCAATAGCGTCTTAAAATTGCGTTTGCGCTAAATTCATCTGTTTCATGTACACAGAATAAATACAAATAAATTACAGATCGAGATGTAGGGTCCTATGTCAGTGTTTCTCGACGTTGAGGATGAATAGAGCTATGCTTCAGTCTAAGATCAGCGGAGGACTTAATTATTCACGTGACGCAGTCGGAGTACGCTTCACTTAATATTTACGATAAAAAGTAAATGTTAATTTTTACGATAAAATAAATGCTGTTCTTCCTGCTCGATATTCCTTGATCTTTTTCGACAATGATACAGATGTACATTGATCTAGCGCCCAAACATCCTTGAATCTCTGCTTTGTGATTTACGTTCAAACAGATCATACTTATCAAATGCGATTAATTGCGCGTCAACAGGCACACTGTATAGTTATACACATTTCCAGACATGATTACTACCTTAAAATTTTTTCAAGTAACTAATATATTACAGAACTATTAAACTATAGGCCTAAATTTTAGCGATCGCGCGCCGTTCTTATAATACGGAGACTTGCGGCCATATAGGAAACATTTCGTGTTAATCTTACGATACTTATTTCATATATGGTACATGTACATGGTCTAAGCGTTAACTGTGTTTGTTTATTACTATACTAAATATTTCACAATACGAGCGAGGCTTATTATTACGATACATCGGCCGATAATTTATCCGTCATTAGTCGTGTTCCTTCTCTGCTTAATTCCGGGAATTCCGTTTAATGAGTACATGGGTTTTTGCCACTTTTCAAAACGCGCATTTTGCGCATATTAAAACATTTTGCTTTTCAAGAAAGTTTAAACTGAACAAAATAGATTTATATATATATATATATATATATATATATATATATATATATA
>NW_012130065.1:197373-212571 GCF_000143395.1 Atta cephalotes
AGTTACAAAAAAAGTTTAGCGTGATGATCCAAGGCTGTAAGTACATTATCCCGATATTCGATTTTTCGTCAAGAATTCCAAATGCGTTATGCAATTTGGTGTATCAATTAGAGATAACAATATTCCAATAAATAAATGCCTAATCATTTAGCTTGGCACATTGGAAGTGAACAAAATTTCCGGACACATAAAAAATAAAATGTAATAACTACGGTTTGTTAAGTCTAGAATTGCTAAGAGCGATGGAGAAGAAAAGGTGTTGAATAGCAGATACTTTTGAAAAGAAAAATCATGTCGTATAAGATTTTTTTCTTACATATTTTATCTAATTACATTTTTCTTCACATTTCTTGCATCATCTTGTGTCTGTACACAAGCTATGTTACAATTTTTTTGTATTTGATGTATTTGTATAAAATGTTAGAGAGAGGAATAGCATTAGATATTTGCTATTAAATCACTGGTACTTCATTCGTTGATATATAGGGTATCCTAAGACTGAAGCATTATTTTTTTTACAAAAAAATTTTTTGATAAATTCGGGATTAATTTTCCAATGGATAATTCTAAGGAACTTTGAAAAAATTTTGTACATAAATTAATGTAAAAATGATAAAATAAAATTTTAATATATAAAATAGCATACGTGTGTATACATATGTTATATAATTATTTTTCATTTCAAATTGCATTTTAAAATCATTTTACTTATATATTTCTAGATATTGTAAGAATGCAGACAATAAGGAGAAATCTTATTCATTTCATTTTAATAAAGATCTGATTTTGAGAGTGACAGTTTAATGGATTAATTGCGAAATATTTTACACAAGCTAAACGACTTCAATGAGAAATAATATTTTTCTAAATAGCATCGAGATTAATATCACACGTGAATTTATCAAGAAATCCATTACGAAAAATTGTACAATAATTTCAGATACCTTATATATCGTTTTATCGCATATTTGTTCTGATAAGCATCGAATCAAAGTAGCACGACCATATGTACGCGACGTTGTAGGAACGAAACAACCATGGATCGCATTAATAAATCTCATAATGAACTAAATACTTTCAAACGGATGCATGGTGTAAGAACAGAACAAACGAAATAAACCATCAAAAGGAGGGTATTTGCGGATATGGAACAATCTGGAACTTCTACCATTTTGTCTTGTATCTTTTAACTTACTGAGAGATTACGGATATATAGTGGGATTAGCTAATCAGTCTTGTGTTAGAGGCTCGTTATGTCTAGACTCAACTGCATTACATTGCGTTACTCGTATAATAACTCTTTTCTTAGCTCATTCCATTAGGATTCATCCAATATTATTCATTTTGCGACTGTAACGATTACATGGATTCAACCTTTTCTCGTCCGTCGTTAATCTGTTTCTCACTGGGCTCTAAGACAGTCTACGTTTCTCTCGTCTCTACTCAAAAGCATAGTGCATGCCTCTGAATTTCATAGTTTATTTCGTGGAGCAACGCAGAAACGATTACGCAACGGATTAAGAGTGATATCTTATGCCGCGAACTATTGTAGCCGTTTACGATGTATAAATAAAAGTGTGGATGATCCTATTGCACTATGGAGACTATAAACTCATGACTGTAAATTGCACGATGAATCTTTGCAGAATATGTTAACTTTCAGTCGAAAAGTGGTATTCATTCGCAGTGAAAAATATGCTATATCTTCCTCATTGGAAGATGTTTTAAGAGGCATATTACAGGAGACAAAGCGCGATTTCATATGCCAGCTCCACGAAATAGTACAGTTACGTACACAGCATAAAATCTATGTCATACGTACAAGGTACGTCGGGAAAATTTCAGAAGCACAATAGTAACATAAAAGAAATTTTGATAGAATTACTTATTGCTTGTTTCGTAAATGTTTAATGCATCAGGTTCAGTGAAGTTCACATTGGAATAGATGAACATCTAATCTTTTACACATCATTGATAATATATAATCGTTAATTTATTTAACCATGAAATATATAGCTTTCTTTTATGTTTTCTTTTATCTTTATATATGCAAGAATAATATCTTTAAATAGACAGAATAAGAAAAACAAGGCGCCGTTTAAATTAATACCAGTGTTTTTATAAACGTAACGCATTTGATCTCGTGATAGTATTTTGAAATTAAAATATAATGTTAATATTAAATTTGAAAATTAGATCCTAATTGTTTTCACATTTAAGATTTCATTATATAATTACAATAAAAAGATTAAAATAAAGATTATGAACTTTTGCAAACTACTTTGTATGTATATATCGCAAATGCTCATCAATCATTATATATATATATATATATATATATATATATATATATATATATGGTCATTACTGAAGCCTTTTAATTTGAAAAAGGATCCTTACTTTCTAATTCTTCTACTATGTATCGAACAATTGGTGAATTCAGAATTGTTAGATCAACTGATACAATAAAGTCAAAAATATTAAAACAATGTAGAAAGCATAAATATAATAGAAATTTATAAATTAGAGGAACGCGATATATTTGCTAAGTCCATACACTTATTCTGAATCACCCTCTACACATATACTTTCCAACATATCTATATCACTATACGAGTTCAAAGCTTAAAATCATGCAAAGTGGCGACTAGGTGTAATTCACAAAATTTATAAAATATGGTCTTTTTGCTGTGAACAAAATGTCGTACCAACGCGGTAGTCGACCTAATTGCCACTTTGATTTACCATATTTACTATAAACTCGAAAAAAAAATAAACCAATGCTATACAAATATATAGTTACAGCAGAAATCGCACAAAAAGCGCATCTTGCGACTGAAAATGAAACAGAAAGTCTATGATATAAATAATAAACTTGCTTCTTTGATACACACTTACACACTAGATGGTTAAATGGAGAGAGAAGTTATTACATGCTTGTCAGATAATGTGCATTGCCAATGGACAGTCGCATGTTTCTCACGGTGTACGCGGCCCAATCTTCAGGAGAGACATTTGACTTAAATCGCAACTGTTTGTAATAACTCGACGATAAACGGCGTCTTTAGTATAAAGTAAACTCTCCGTATTAACATATACTATAGCGACAACTTCAAAAAGACAGTATCTGATATAAATATATTCGCTGCTCTTTTCCAACATGCATCGCAGCGCAACAAATATATAATTAACTGTACACGCGTAGCGATAAATTACATTTAGAGAGACGGAATTAAGACATGGTAACACCCGTATAAGGAAACTCCATTTGTTTGTTAGGACCTGTACTCTTAGTTATGTCTAGACGTTTAAAATATAGACTTACGAGTATAACTTGTTTGTTAGAGCTAGAACACACTAACATCCCTTCCATATATAGAAAACATTGTTCAATGTTAATCCTTTCAAAATGATAATTCAGTATGCTCAGAAATTTGGCACAGACACTGCCTTTTTGTTGGAATATTCATATCCGATTCACTCCAAGTGATAAAGTTTCGTACAGCGAAGCTACGTGGTCGTATTACTGATGTAACCATTATTCAACATTTCTGATTTATTCATGTAATCTCCCGTGCGTTTGTTGTTTTCCGTTTTGTCACCATTGATTTGAACGTCCACTGAAGGAAATTCTACGTGTAAAGAAGTAATTTCCCTTTTTTCAATGCCTGACATGATTTCAGGACTCCTGTTTTCGTAATCGGGATCATCCTGAAGCTTAGACGGATTTGGGCTATCGAGAAAATTTCGTTTAACTAAACTTTGTGGACTTCCAGATTTTCCTAAAGAACCTTGACTTACGTTACTGCGGGAAGTACTTTTCTTATATATAAAAGGCGAGCTCCTGACTGATTTAAGGCTGCCTTCTACAAAAGGCGAGTTTAATGTGTCCTTACTAGATACGAGCGAATCTCCGGAGATACCGCCAAATTCATCAAATCCAGCCTTGGGTACTTTTATCGAGTTCATGTCATGGAAATTGGAAGCTTTTGAGGTTTCGCCATACGAATCTGCTCCGTATCGTGGACTTAAGGTATTTTTACTGCGAGGTTCAAAACTTGCAAAGTCACCAAAGTCTTGACGCAGCGGCGAATCTTCTTCTCCCTCCATTTCTTCCTCTCGTAAATGCTCTTGTAGAGCAACCATTTCTAAATCTCTGTTTAAATTAAATAATTAAATTACATACATTTAATTATCTAAATATTAATTGATATGAAATTATATACTTACTGGTCAGTTTGTGGTGAATGCGAATTATTTTGATTTCGAGCTTCGATTCCTTCCGGACTATGATAAAAACTAACATTCTCAAAGTCTTCTATACTAACTTCTTGCAATAACTGCGTCTCGATGTCTATAAAGGTAGGTCTTCTCGTGGCTCTATGATTCCAGGTACGCCTCATTAAATTATACAGTGAATCAGGACAATTTTCCGGTCGTTCCATAACTCCCCCCTCAATTACATAACGCAATACCTAAAAACAACACAATAATAATTTAAAGAAATGTAGAACAACCAAAAATTATTTTTTTGAACAATTTGTATATTTACCTGATCATTCGACAAGCCTTGATATGGCTGCGAAGCTAATGTTACCATTTCCCAGAGAACAACTCCGTAGCTCCAAACATCAGAAAAACTAGTGAATACGCCATCTTTCAAACTTTCTGGTGCCATCCACCTGACTGGTAACAGTCCTTTGGACCCTTTTCGATAGTAATCGGTTTCATATATATCTCTTGTCATGCCGAAATCACCGATTTTTACAGTAAGATCTTCGGCTACCATACAGTTACGAGCAGCTAAATCTCTGTGGACGAATTTCTTTGCGGCGAGATAAGACATGCCGTCTGCAATTTCAACTGCCATTTGCAAGATATCTCTCAATGTCGGAGGTTGTTTAGAGTTCTCGCACACATCCGGTCGGTGACTTCTCAAATATGTCTTTAAATCACCGTTTACCATCAATTCCATAACTACCAATGTAGGTTGACCTTGCGACACTACGCCCAACAATCTGACAACGTGATGAGTATTAAAAGCCCTTTAACAAGAAAATTATAATAAGTTAGAAAGATAGAAGGAGATACATATTGTTAGAGAGGAAATAATTAATTCTTACTTCATGACGGACGCTTCGTTAAGGAATTCTATCCGTTCACGGTCGGTTGCGTTTTCATTTACAGTTTTCACAGCACACCGTACTTCCGGTTTGCCTTTCACGACATCCCTGGCCAATCCTTCGTATACCATGCCAAAAGAACCATTTCCTAATTCCCGTAATAATTGAATTTTCTTTCTGGGCACTTCCCATTCGTCCGGTACATAACTTGTGCTTACATATTCTGGATTCACTGTCGCGATAAGCCGCATACTAGGCACATTTCGCATTGATCTCTTTTTAAATACGTACAATATTGTTAAAGAACTAAACGTTATGACAATACCCAATATCGACCAGAATAAAATCCAGAATGTACCAAATGTACCATATTCCGGTATATAAAAATATTTCACTTCGGTATACGCGCCATTTCCAGCTAAACTCGTAGCTCGTACTTTTACAGAATAATTTCCAGGAGAAAGTTCCTTCAAGACGTATGAGTTGCCCATGTTAGTAAAATCGCGTCTTGTGATACATACCACTGTTGCTTGTATCTATATACAATATACGGAAATGAATGTATTACAGACGATAGCATGTACAAGATACATTCTAAATTATAAATTACTTCCCTCTTTTTAAGAAATATTTTTTACATTAAATTCTTTCTTGTTTTTATTTCAGAAACACTTACAATGTAAATAAAAATTAAAAATTGTGTATTACTCACATTTTTTATGTCAATTCTTTTATACTCAATCTGATACGTGACTATTAGGCCATTAGGTTGAGGTGGTTCGTCCCAAGACAATGTAACTATAGTGAAACTGTTATTCTCGCCAGAAGTCTTTAATTCAAAAGTGTTCGATGGAATATTATCTGCGCTCTCCATAGATAACGTACGGTACGTTTTCATGCTCTTCGTCGAACAATTCTTACTCTTCGTATCATTCCCAACACGTTCTCGGCAAGCTTGAACTTCAATATTGTACGCAGCAAAGTGTCGAAGATTTCTCATAACGAAAGTAAGATTGGTGCTGGGTATTAATCGCTCGAATACCGTGAATGTACCATTCTCCACTTTATCGTTAGTACTTTCTCTATCCTAAACATGAAATATTAAGAGTTATATTCAATTTTAAACGATAAGATAAAATACTGTAATTTTACGTAATTAAATGCAGTTAATGAAATTACTATTGATTCATTTCGCAGTATTAATATTTTCACCATTATTTCTGTGGAAGTTAAATTAATCTTTTAATCAATTTGAATACAAATATACGTGATATAAAATACAGAAAGAATCATGTTCGAAATATCACTTATAATAAATAAAGTAAATAAGTAAATAAAGTGCAGTACTCAATTTTTTTAATTTTTATATTTGTTTGCTTATACTTAATAATCGTTATTGATAGGGAATCTGAAATTTTACCTGATCATACGTAAACTCTCTGGCTAGATCCGCTGCGATTAACATTTCACTAGTGTGACGTCTTCTACGCTGCTGCGATAGTCGTTTTACATAAACCTGATTGTGTAGCGCATTTTCGAAGGCAATCGAACTGGAAACTTCTTTTTCACGCATCGATTGATCCGTCGTTTCACGATCAGAACAGATGCACGAATCAGTTTTTGCGAACTCCTTCTCCAACTCGTTATGCTTTTTTTCTTCCTCCGCTATAACTTCCTCTGGTGGTTTTGCTTCAGGTAACGGCATAGCTGAAATTAGTAATTGATTAATAATGAATTAACTGTATATCGAACTGTAAAAATATTTACAGTGCAATAAAAAAATGTAGCACATTCATAATAATTATTATATGACCGTGACAATATACTCGTATTAGAAAAGAATTTTGTTTACATTATTATATTATTATATATTATTGAAAAAAATGATTAAATGATTTAAATTACGTTCGTCACAATAATTCCTCTGGTCAATGAAATTCGGGTCATCGGGCTCCCAACGACCAACAATGCGATAATGCGTTAGATTTCCATTTTTATGAAGTGGTGGAAACCAGGATATAACCAGCTCGTTGCTAGAATTACTCCAAGTCGATAAGGCTCTGGGAGAGCTAGGCGCATCCGGTAGCGTCGTAAAGTACTTGACTTTACTTTGGGCGCCTGACCTTTCCGTGGCTATGGTGTAAGTCTTTACATAGTAAGCATACTGAGTATACGGCTTCAGTAGGGTCAGTATGTGAGTGTGATAAACAGGCTCTTGTGATTCCGTGCCGTTGTGGGGCTGCGGCGTTGTGCTCTCAGCGGAAACGTCCTCCACCCGCCAGCCATCACCACCACAAGCATCACGGCCATCGTACATAGTTATATTCTGATTAGGCGCTTCGATAAAGTAAACAACGTAACCCAAGAGGGACCTGGTATCGTGATGCGTAAAAGCCTTCCACTCGATAATAGCTCCTCTAGATGACTTCTTAGTGACTTTAGTCTTTAGCTCGGTGACGTTACATGCAACTTTATCTCCATTGCTGCTGGATGCTACATCGTGATCAGTGAATTCTTCCAATTTGGCCTTCTCTCGTAGTTTTTCGATTTCGTGCAGACACAATTTAGGATTAAAATGAAAGAAGAGCTTAGCGGGGCCTCCACTGGACAAAATGGTAATATTCGGGTGCGTGTTCCAGTCCCAGAGTTCTTGAAGATTCTGATTATCGAGCACGGCGAGACTATACTTGCCATTCTCGAGTGTTTGACCGCGTATTACGCGCAGATTCTTCAGAAAGTTGAGAGATATCAGTGGGAAGCTGCGGACGATCTTCAAATAGCCGTCTATCTCCTCGATCGTGCTTAGGCTATCCTCGAGTTCTTTTACGATGTTTTTGCCACCGCGTATCTGTATCTCGAGGCTACCTGCGATGTGTGTACATCCGCGTAATTTCTGTGCCGAAGCGATGCTGTCCACATTTGCACCAGCACATTCCTTTAAGCACGACGGACCTTCACACTTCTGGCAGGTTGGGGGCTTACCCTTCTTCTCTTCACTCTCCATGTAACCCGGAGGGCACTCGATTACGCAGGTACCATTGAATGGCTTATACGGGCGTGACTTCATAGCATCTGGCGCTTCGCGCGGCTTTTGCATCTGAAGGCATTCTTGCTCTTCGATGCAACGTCGATTCATAAATTCGTACTTGCCTTTTGGGCAACGATCTTTACACTCTTTATTTATTATTACATTTTTGCAAACGGTACAATCATTGGCCGTCGGTCCTGTGCATCCACCTAAACAGAACGGATGACAGCATTCTCCCGTACTGTTGCAAGCTCTATTCTCGCATTTCCAGTCGCATACTATAAAGATAAATCGTTACGTTAAAGTAAAACGCTATTTATCGCATTTTTTCGCGAATTAAATAGATAATAACTTACAAATTATGCTGATAGATTATTATTACGTACTATTAATTATACATGCTATTAATTATATGTATGTGGAGGTATTCTAACTAGATGTATTTATATACGACACTCTTAAAAAGATGAAATAAATATGTAAACTGGAAATTTCACATGTAGAACAAGTAGTTGTATAAGAAGTAGTTGTATAAACTAAACTCTACTAACTAAACTCAAATCGTTTAACTACTAATTTCAAAAAAATTTAATATCGTTATCTGTGACATTTTTTTTTTTTTTAGGAATCTGGTTCAAGATTCGATGAAAAATCTGCAATATATTCGTGAATATAATCAATCGTAATAATAATTTACTTTGTTGGCAGTGTTGTCGATTCCAGCACAGAGACTGATCGAATTTCGTCTGTCTTGTTGGACATTTTTTGTCGCACACCGGACAACCATTTGTTGGTTTGTTATCCTGTAAACAAAATACGAATGCACTGTAACAGTTCTATTTATTTGTGCATTTGCACGTAATTCCGCTTATAATTTCTCTCAAAATTTTATGTTTTTATTTCTGACACTCTTCATATGCGCTTCATATCGCGAGAAGTTTCAAGTAACTCACAAAAACAAAAATGCCGCTACAGAATTATGACTTTTCAACATGCTGTTTAAAGCACAAGTATTACAACATGTGAAGCAATGAAAATACATTTCTAACTTGACGTCTTCTATGTAGATATATTGACTATCGTCAAAATCTAATCCTGTCATTTTATTGCCATTATTTTTATAATTGATCTTATTCTATATTGACATATCTCATTTTTTCAAATACCACGTGATCAACGAAATGTAATTTGTATGTATTTCAGAGAAAAGAAACGGGCGCGATAGATGTTTTTAGCAGAATATAGGAAATTCTTTTACCGTGCGAAACTATGTGTAAGAAAGTAAGAGAAGAAAGACTATACTACGTCGAAGCCGAATACGAAGGTCGAAAAACACATTGCGAAAGGCTCGTATTCGATGATCAATACCGTTACCGTTTCTCGCAACGATATGCTTTTCAGAAGATACCATTCGATACTATTTCTGAGTATAAAACAGAGCGAAAATGATTAATTGATCGTCCAAAGTCATCAGTAAAAAGGAAAATTTACATATAAATGATTTCATCGTCATAGATATTTATCATATTGTATTCGTATTATTCGATCATAAATACGCAGTCCTTGCATAGTTTTACTCACATGATGTTAAAGCGATTTGGACGCTTCAGAAAGTGTATATTGTATCATGGCTAAACATTGTATCACCATTATGTCATTTCTAACGGTTTCTTTATAGAGTTTCTTTATAAGTTTCTTTATAGAGTTTCTTTATAGAGTCTTTTCACGGTGCATTACAGCACTTTGCATAACGCGTTTCATTGTAAAATAAATGAAGTAATTTACCTCTTCCGCCTGAGTTCTTTTTATCTCTTAACAATTCGTGATACGAAAGATGCTGCCAAGCATGATGAGTCGCGCACGTTGTAGTACACTGGTCAAAAATTGTAACTATAAAAAATTCGTGCTATCTTTTCAAAAGAATCTGAACAATTATCGTAAGCCATTATGCTATTTTGATGTCAGTTGGATGTTGCTGATGCGAATTGTTCGTCGAATAGCGTCGAATAAAGATAGGATTCTCGGCCGATTCGAGTCTTACAAATATACTTATCTTGGCCATCGAATCTTTCTAATAATAATTTACCGTTTAAGTGCGTTGAGATACAAAAATCGAAGATACTCACCTTTATGAAGTGCCCTCCCTTGCCAGCTTTGGCAATGATATCCCAATCGATGGTATCGACGTAACATAACGTCGGATTCTTTTCGAATCGGACGGATCCGCGCAAAATGCTGGTTAAAGAGTGAAGACCGATTTCTTGAAGATGCATCATCTCGAATGCTACGAGGGCATAATTGATAAAGAGAGAATGACCGCGAATGACCGTTAGATTCGGAAACAAACGACCGACGGTCCTCAGTCCGCTTACCCTAGAAATACAGCAAGCATAAGTGCAAAGTTAAAATATGCGAATAACCATCGCATAGACTGTCTGCTATGCTAATGGGAAAATGTCTCCTTTAAAAGCTACATTATCTACAATATTAACTCTCCCTCTGCAATTTTTGAATTTTTCTGCGCAAGCAAAATTTTACTCTCAAATTTCTCCGAAATAAAAGAGGGTAGAATTCAGTTTCTTCATTGCTAAGTTATACATTTTTAAAGAAATTTCCATTTTTGTTCAGTTTCCATTTTTATTAAATAAAAGTTTTAACATTTGAGTTAAAAAGACCCAAATTGCAGACGGAGGGTTAAATGATTGGTAAATAGTTGTACCTGTATAAAATAAGATATCCAGTGATCTCGACCAGATCGGGGAAGCTGAGATTGGCGTAGGCCGACTGCTCTGCTCGATCGATCAAGAGAATTTGTACGAAACCTTCGACCACCCGGCATCCTTCTAGTTTTGAGAATTCACTCACACTATTTCTTATGTCTATACTTTGGCACACTGTAACAGAGGAAAACCATATTGTGACGGAATTAATAACGCAACAGAGTTTCCTACTATTAACTATACTCTGGATCAATAATTGCTATCATAAACGCTATCATTGACAAATTTGAAAGAAAAGACACTCGCTAGACTTGACTACTACAATCGTTTATACTGAAATGCTAAACTGCAAAATTAAGAAATTATGTTCATCGTATGTCAGTTATTTATCTGCAAGCCTTTGAATTTTAAGAATTTTTAAGCTAATTGAACATTTATTCTCATTTAACATATATACTTTTTTTGAGTTTTTTCCAACTCCATACGCACGATATTGGAAAACTTTTAATTATATATAGTACTAAACGAAATCATAGAATGGCTAATGGAAATTATTTTGTGTTAATCCGATAAAAATCAGAATTGAAAAATCAGTGTAATGTGATTTTTGCGATTCCGAGCGTGTTCTACAAGTGCCAAGTCACGTCTGGCACGCGGCAACAGCAACGTGCAGCAGTTAAGCCGGTGCATTAAACTGCAGCTTGCTTCCTTGGTTTCGCTAATCATCGTATTGGAACAGGCGTAACGGAACGTAGTCGACGTGCTCGATTTCAACGAGAGACGCTAAAAATACTCGCCGCGCCATCAGCTGCCGTCGAAATAAACAAAAGAAGACGTCGTTCCTCCACTATTATTCGCACGAGCTATATCATTGTCAGAATCGCTTTATCAAGATCATTTCATCCTAGAGGGATAAGCCACGTATCTGCGAAACGCAAATTCTCTAAGCTTTTACCTTTACGGAATGATTTTATAATACACGACGTCTCTTCTAGTCAATGATTATCTCGTAATATGATTTGCATGAAGAAAGAAACACTAAGATATTTTATGTTATGTGTACACGGAAAGAATTTTTTTTTTATCCTGGAAAATATGGTTATATATTTTTTATCCTGGAAATATGGAAAGTATGGTAGTTGTGATATCTACAATACATTATTTTAAAGATTTTTACCATGCACTTCAATAAAATTGATTAAATTGATTTTATATAATATTATAATTTTATTAATAAATGAGAGAAATTTACATAAAATTTTTCGAAATACAATGTTGTCTCACTATCATATTTTCAGAATAAATTCTAACAAAGAAACAATTCTCTCCATATAGCATCAATTTGTTTGCAGAAATATATTGCATACTATTCGAAAAATAATAGAGAATAATAATGTTATCAGCAATGACTTTCAACACTAACGATAAGAGGAACCAAACTTATAAATTATGTTGTACTCGAGACTAATTGATGACATGTGTTACTGTCCTTCATGAATTATCTATTCATAAAATTGTCTAGTCGAAGTATGACAAAAGTCACGTCTTGCCAAACTACTACTCTAGTCATACGTTTTTTGGCAGTGCATGTTACCAAAATACGTAAACAACGCACGTGTTAAAATACAGTAATCAACATTGTCGACAGGTGCACTGGCAGTATTATTACCAGACATTTGTTTTCTGTCACATTTGTCGGTTCAAGCATTGTCAAACTTCAAGCATTGTCAAGCGATAAGCGTTGATGAAGCATCGGGGAAATGTCAGGGAAATGTTTATTCATCTTATTTACCGTTCTATTAATAATTTTATTCGCGCATGTATGCGTCTTTCATTTTTGAATTATGACATTGAACAAAAAAGGGGGGAGGAGAGGAATATAAGATTTTTTTTATTAAGATATTGGTCTTAATTACAGTCGCGACTTCCTCCTGAATAAAAATAAAAACCTCTTTCCCAACTGCAATTCAGATTTATAATTTTCATAAATTTTCAACATAAAATTCAACATAAAATTCAACATAAAATTCACTACTGATAATTATCAAGCAATTAATTATATGCGAGTCTCATAATTACTTCATGTAACATCATATACGAGAAAGCGTAATGTCTTGTCGCATCGCATCAAAGCTGTTAAAGCCAACAGCTTCGTCGAAGCTGGCGACGAAGCGAGACGAAGCGAAGCGAAGCGAGGCGAGGCGAAGCGAGGCGAAGCGATACCGTAGAAGATGCAAAGGTTTCATTCATAACGAATTGCACGAGTTGCAGTGCAGGCGTACTGGAAACGAGTATACTATTTGCGTGCATATAATGCGTAAATAGTACAGAGCATCAAAGCGGAACAACATAGACTATAATAAACAATTTGGCGTTTTAAACAATCGAGTTAGTTAAGTTCGATTAAGAAAAAAAGCAAGAAGAAACTTTATTTTCAGCCTACTTTTAAAATTAGCGGTAAGCAAGAAAAAAAATTTTCAATATTCAATTTTTTGTACCATATTAATGCGTGCATTATCTTTCATCTAATTTTAACCGCCTTGTCTTCGTACAATTACAGTTACCAATATAACGAATAATTATTATCTCAAGTTGACGTACACTCTTTTGCAAATAGTAACAATTAGCGTAGCACAAATATGCAAATATAGATACGCAAAAACAAATGGATGACTGTTATGTATAATCAGATACGTTAATATATAAGGTGTTCAGCTTGTTATATATAATCAGATACGTTAATATAAGGTGCTCGCATTCATGAAAATACTTTGCGATATGCTATTCATCGATTCTTTTCATTTTTTGCGAGCATGAAGCGAACATTGAACCAAACAATTAATTATGTAAACGAAAAGGTGCGCCTTTGGAATATTACAGGAAATTTGATCGCGTTGAGTGCAAGGCATAATTGTACATTTTTCGCTTCGAACAGCCCGGGTTCCGCTTTTTAACAAAGTTAAGAATCAGCGAAACGCTTCTTCCGCGTAAAACGCCATCGATCGTATTTCACAGCGGTAGGAATTATACGTAGAAGTATAGGGTGGGGAAGGAACGAGAGAGATACGACGCAAAATTGCAAGGTGGCAACACGTGTGTTGCGAGGTTGCACCCGGTACACGCAGCCAATGCGCGATACAAAGGAACGGTCGGGAGATTCATCGCTTCTGGGTAGCCTACATAAGAAATTGCAACGGCCGGCGCATTCCAAACACTTCGTCAAGGTTGCTTCTTAGCCATTCACCCAAAGGCCGAAGCACTTTGGATGCCCTATACATAGACAATGTATAGTGTAACGATGTGTTCGGGTCTGTGCGTGTGTACCAGCACATTCGTGTGATGCTACCCTGTGGCATTCCTCAGCCTGGTCTGCCTGCCTGATCCAGCCCAGCCTGGCCCAACTTGTATAAGACGGTATCAGGCGCCGACAATTCCATCTCGATCGATTGCTACTTTGTATTCTCAATAGAGAACCCGTGAGATCCAGACATAACGAGATCCCCTGTTCTTGACGTACGTGTCACAAGGAAGCGCGATACTTCGCGGTCAAGTACGCTATCTTGATGCCAACACTTGATGTAAAGGCGCTCTTTGTAACTTGGAGAGAGGAAATTTCAAACCATCATCGTGGCATCATTACGAATCCCTTATATCAATTCAACCATTAATAATGAAAATGACAGTTCTGCCATTTCCATCATTAAATAAATTGCATAACTTTAATTCGTAAGCGGCATAGCAAAATAAAAGTCTCAACATACATATTTCTCTTTATTTGACAATCTCTGTATATCGAATCAGAAAATTGCAATTGGATTAACAATAGCATGTTTGCCTGTTGGCAGTAAGGACCGAGAGATCCTGAAACATGCACGCGCGACGAGTCAAAGAGATTACAAACATCAACATGAGATCGTGTGGAATGTAGTTACATTATATCCAGAGTTAAACCGACTGTCCTGACTGGTACAATATATAAAATTGGATACAACAGAGGATTAGTTGAACGAAAAATCCCATGCGGTTTATTCGAATCGTCTTTTTGTGAAGAGTTAATAGAGAATCAAGCTCTAATTAAACTGTTAAATTAAGATTAGAAACCCTTTGTAACGCCTACTTTAGCTCCAACGTTTAGTTAATTATGGTTTAACACCTAATGCAATTATTACTGTTATTGTCATTTTATTACATTGCTATTATATCTTTGACGTGTGTATGTCTCTCTCTCTCTCTCTCTCTCTCTCTCTCTCTCTCTCTCTTACTTCTTCTTCTTCTTTCTTTACTTTCTTTCTTTCTTTCTTTCTTTCTTTCTTTCTTTCTTTCTTTA
>NW_012130065.1:212805-217678 GCF_000143395.1 Atta cephalotes
TTAGTTTAGTTAACTAACTATACGTACTTAATTACTTAGTTATTAGTTACGTTATTTATTTACTTATTAGTCTATTATTATTCTTCGTGTGTGTGTGTCTCTCTCTCTCTCTCTCTCTCTCTCTCTCTCTCTCTCTCTCTCTCTCATCATATTTTTTTTCTTATTTTTTGTTCTTTTTCTCTCCTTCTCTCTTTCCGTATATTTTTATTTATATTTATATCATACCATAAATATTTCTTTTTAATGCTCTCTTTTTTTTTGTATATCGCTATAATTACTCTTATCGATAAATAAAGATTAAAATTAACAAATTGAAAGAGGAGAGATATTCACATCGTACTGATCGCATTGCAACTTTAACCAACAATAAATAAATTATTACAACAATAAAACGATAAATGAATAAACCAATTAAAATAAAAAAAATAATTGAAAAAAAATTTTCTTCAATTATCTCGCAGGTTTCTTTTTATAGCGCCCAAGTTCATTATCTGTGATCAACACTTTGTTGCAAAAGTCCTCGACTAAACCGGCTATAGAAATGATGCGCAGCATGAAAGGCAAGACTGCATGGTTGGGCTGGCTCGATGTAGCGTCAAAGAAATGAACGACGCAGCAGCCAACAAAGAATCGCGAACATGTATTCAAATATATTTTATACATTTCGTACGTCGACCTGCAAGCGAGCAGACATATGAAAATTGATGATGTATCTGGGTTGTAAATTTCTGTGATAAATTTTATAATTACTCGAACGATAAAAGATAAAAGTATCGGTTCATACGAAATATGAAACGGTCCTGTGTCACTCTTAGACCTCTATATAGATACGTTGTTGTATGATCGATAATTCGGCCAAGGTTTCAATTGTGGAACCATATTCCTTTATAAAAAAAAGAGAGAGAGAGAGAGAGAGATCGACAAACTGCGTCACTTTTATATCCAAATTTATTGCACGACCAACCATACTATACTCGAAAAACGTCCATCAATTAATCAAATGCATGCCTTTTTTAAATAAAATCGTCCTTGTTATAATCAATGTTAGTGGCGAAATAATGCGAGTAAAAATATATCGGATAATGCTGCCCTATAAATAAGCAAATAAGCTACATACGCTTATCACTTTCTCGTACTTTTGCTTCGTTAAGTTTCATCAAAAGGCGGAAGCCATCGGCTTGGCGCCACTCGAACCACATAAAGCTCGTGTCGTGTGCTGCGCTATTGTGCGATCGAGCGAATCGTGGTCGTCTTCCGCGCAAAATACGTTCATAGCTCGATCGTCTAAAAATATAGCTACGTTTTGCGCTCCCGCCCTCCCCCCCCTCTCCCCCCCTCCCCCCGTATCGTTTGAATCTCGATGAGCCTCTATGACGACGCAAAAAACGATGGCGATAAATTTATTAAACCCGTCAATGTCATATTGCGGTGATCGTATTAAAGGATGCAAAGTAAACTTATTAACACATGGCACGTCTTTACGGCGCAGACAAATGCTTCGTAAGGTACCCGAAGTATTCGTAACGCCAGGTGCAACACGCGCCGAAGGTTAACGGAACCTTCCTCCCTTTGCCTTTCAAACGCAATGCCGGAAGTCGTCGTCTAGACAACTCGCACTCTCTTTTTTTGATTCCAGCCTTCGCGATGCACATGATTGCCTAAAGGCATCTTCGCGATTGAAATTTCTGCAAGCTGTGGCATTCCGGTCTTCCCTAACATCAAGACAGATACCTTTGCTACCACGCCTACAATTATTTTGCGGTCTCGCCACAAAATTTGGTCTGTAAAGTATGAGATATTCTGAGCCTAGATTCCCATAACTTGTATAAACTATGTGACTACAGCTGAAGAGTTAACTTTGATCAAAGTCCGCCATGTCGATGCATTCTGGAGCGATTAAATATTTAGGCTGCATTGACTTTTGGCGCGTGACGTAAACCCGATTAGTTTACGTGTTATAGATTCGTTGCGGTATCTTGTGAATGTATTCATACGAATCGTCGGCCTGTTAGTCTTTTGAATGAACGGATATCATTATAAATAATGTCACCGGACGACTTCCGTCTCCACTCACCATAAAGAGGCACGCCACTTAATATTCGAGCTGACACGCCTTAATTACATCAACCTTCCCCATTCCTCTGATTCTGCACTTCCCCTAGACTATCCTTCTTATTCCTTTGCTCTCTCTTCCATGTACGATCCCAACAACTTCTTCCCTTCGTCAGTAAAGCATCTTCCATTAAGTTCACTAGATGTGAGCGTAGGGAACGATATTCATAGTTGTTCCTTTAAGGAATAAAGATTGCTTATTTATATGGATGTATCATGCATCCAAGTTAAATATAAATAAGAAATTTATCATCGAGAAACGCTATGAATATCGTTTCTAAGACAAATTTATCAAAAGTACAAATGAAATTAATATTAGGTGTAGTAAAAAGAAATTCATTATTTTTGCATGAAATTGAAAGGAAAAATAATGGATTTCTTTTTACCACACCTAATATAATAACGAGAGACCTCGCAGATTCAAATAATTACATAATCTTTGCTGTTCTGAATTGTATTGTAAAATTTGTACTGTAAAATTTGATTATAACGTTCTAATTCAGTCCGATTCCGGAATAAAAATGTGCGGATTAATACAATCCACCAGTTGCGCATGGGATTTTCCGGATATTCTTTTCGATTATGCAAAATGTAAATTGAACAAGGAAAAAATGAACGGAAAATTAAAAAACCCAATTATACAGAATATAGTTATTCATCAGAATATGTTACAATAGATTAGATAAAGGAGATGCTTGGGAAAAAACACACGCTTGTTCGTTTTTCGTTGTGACGTACAAGTAGTGACACATATTTGTATAATTAATATAATTATGTTACGTTGCTTGTTTATCTTAATCTGCATTAGCGATCATTGTTTAACTATGTCATCGTTGGCACACGCTTTTCGTATTTATTTCGTATTTCAACTAAACTAGTAAAAGAGATAAATATAACGGTAACTTGACGTTTGAATTACCTTCCTAGCAACTCGATATATGCAAGAGGTTAGAGACGACTACCATATCGAGTAGACGGTGCGGAAAATTCACGAAAGTGTTTTCGATTTGATTCGACGGTGAGAGAGAGAGGGGAGAGGGAGGGAGGGAGAAGGAGGAAGCAGAAAAGGGAGATGACGCCGTGCAAGCTGGAATGAACGAGGGTCGAGCCATTTTTGCACATCGCATTGCATCGCATGGCAGGAATGCCATCGACTCTGTTGTTCTCACGACGAAAGTGACCTGCCTTTTTATGGCGAAGTAAAAAAAGTGCGGTCTGCCCTCTCTCTTTCTTCTCGAACCATTTTCTCTTCGTATTCTTTCATTTCCTCTATTCGCTCTTTCTCATCCGTTCTTTCTTTCTCTTGTTTGTTTTTCACTCTTCTTTTCTCCAACGATAATACCTACTATCTCTCAAGGAACATACCATCGAATTAGATCGAATTTTTTGAATTGAAATATTTCTTTCGACCAGGGAGGATTTTTTCAAGAAAAAACAGGATGAATAGGACGAATCCTCTATCTATATTCAGACACAAAATAATTTACCAGCGCGGACGTATTTGCATGAAACTTTTCAAATAAATTTCAACTGTTTTATCGTTATTTTCAGTATAACTTTGATTGTAGTAGAAAGAAAATAGTATCAGCAATGTTATGGCAATGTGCACAGCATAGCGATAACAATGTTGAAATTCCAGTCTTCGAAAACAGCGCAATAAAAAATATTTTTCTCACATCATCATGCCACATAAGAATTGCAAGAATGTAACGTAAAATGAGTTCATTGTCCTCAGAATATGCATGCTTCGAGAAAATGGATCCAGCTTTAAGAATGCTTATTGGTACAAGTTATAAAATTTTTCGTTACAGGCTTAATAAATGTATAATCTCATTTTTAGAATGAAAAAAGTGTTGATAGCATGATATTTTGATACTTTCATTGTTTATTATTATATATGTAAAATGACTAGTCATTTGCGCTTCAATATTATGTGTATATTCGAAAGATATCCACTAATGATAAATTCGTCTTATTATTTAAAAAAAACTTATTTGGAAAATTAATTACTAAATTATAAATTATAATTTTTATTTTATATTATTCTTTATTACATTTTCTTTTTCTTCAAATATGTATATAATAGAGCAAGTTTATTTTCATCTTTATTGATGTATACTCTATTAAAATCGACAAAGTATGTTAGATATTTGTGATCCCTAAAATCTTGCCGCCCGGAATACGTGTCTATAATGCCTATTGACAAGTCATCTGACGAAATGATTAATCGGTCATCATTGTACATTCAATTTTATTTGCCAATGGTAGCCATCGACATACGTCATCGTGTCCCGAAACTGACGCTATTGCCTACGTTTCTTCAGTTTTATTGCCAATTATGATTGACATCTTGAAATCTTTGGAAGACATTCCAGAACATGTAAATCATTTAATAACTTTCGAAACACGCTGTAGATATTCTATACAACCTCTGGGAACGAAATATAAGATTTGTATAGTCCGTTTTATATGTTTGTAGAGTCCGTGTTGATAATTTAATAAAATTATTTTCAGATCTATATTTAGTTAAATTTTTAAATACTTCAAAACTGTCTTTCCGCGAGTTAACGTTAAATAACAGCCGCAATGAATAAATTTCTTGTTTTCTTTCTACCGAAAGAAATATGAAATCAAATTTAAAAACAATAGACTTAATCTAAGTTCTTTGTTAAATAATTAGAGTGGCGAAAAAAAGCAGACAAAGATGCAGACACACTACTACATTATATGTTTGTAGAGTCCGATGCATAGGTGCTTTTTC
>NW_012130065.1:217917-232291 GCF_000143395.1 Atta cephalotes
GTCACGCGATAGAATTGACGAATATCAAGCGTTAAATTTGATCACGTGATCTATTTTGACGCTGAAGATGAGCAGTCGAGCGTCAGCATGAAAAAGCACCTATGCATCGGACTCTACAAACATATAATGTAGTAGTGTGTCTGCATCTTTGTCTGCATTTTTTCGCCACCCTAATTATTTAACAAAGAGATTAGATAGAAGAAAGAAATTTGATTTCATATTTCTTTCGGTAGAAAGAAAACAAGAAATTTATTCATTGCGGCTGTTATTTAACGTTAACTCGCGGAAAGACAGTTTTGAAGTATTTAAAAATTTAACTAAATATAGATCTGAAAATAATTTTATTAAATTATCAAAATAATTATGAAGAACATTCAAACTGATAACTAGAATATCGAATATTTTATACAGCATAGCTCATTATGCTTGAGTTTCTTACATAATTAAAAATAATTATTTTGATAAAATTATGTTCAGATATATATTTTTAATTAAATTCTTAGATATTTCTTAGATATTTTAGCAAAATCATCCTTCTCGTGGAAATGCTTAAGGAATTAGATCGGGATAATCGTAAAAAATTAATTTTTAAGCGTGAATTGTCGAAGAAATAAAAAAGCAGACTTGTGTTTTGAGTACACATACCTTCGAGTACACATTGAAGTATAAAATATACAAAATGAAAGGAAAAATAATAATCTTAACACATTTATTAAAATGTTATGAAAGATCAATTTTTTTCGCATCAATCATTGATGTCGATGATTTCCGCCATATTGGATCATATGAAATAAAAACAAAAAAATATTACTGAAGTATATTGTACTCCCTAAGCATTGACCGATTCAAAATTTTTAAAATTTATTAAAATTTGACTGAAAAAAATTTTTTTAACTTATGGTTTGACTTTTGATACACAAATATTGTTAATTAATTTATTAGTATCTTGCAAAATAATAATGTTATTGTAAAAATCCTCGGTCAATGCTTAGACAATGCTATAAGGATAATAAAAAATCAAAATTCAAGTCAATCCGATGAGTACATCCTGAGAAATCTTCGATGATTTGAAAAATAAGATTTCAAGAAAAACATTTAAAGTTCTACAACATAATCTTTATAGCATTTAAAGTTCTACAATATAATCTTTATAGCATTTAAAGTTCTACAACATAATCTTTATATCATATAGTGCAAATTTTGTAGACTTTGACTAATTGAGAAACTAACTCGAATATACTTAATATACTTATACTTAAGACCCTTTTGTTTCATATTCTACAGATTTCAAACTACTTTTTAAAGCAAAAAAAAATTTTTTCGATTTTTTTTAATTTTACACCAGTCTAACTTTTTAATATTATAGAAATTCTAGCGTTAAGGTAGAAATTCTACCTTAACTCACATCGATCATAAGAACAAGATAATTAATCGAAACATCATTTCACAGACCGAGGACAGTAAAGGATAATAAAGAAAGTTAAAGAATCGGCAATCTTTTCAGATCCTCTCAGATCAAATTATATACGAACTGAATTGCAATTACAAGGATATGCTTCTTACGCGATATCCACAATAAAGCAGTAAGCCTTAAGTCATAAGAAATTGGCCAATCATAATCGATTATTCTTCTTCTTACATTCGACTATGGTTGATTAATTTTTTACTGTGTTATTATTTTTTACAGCTTATTGTTCTATTGTAGACACCAATTTAGACGCGCTCATATCGTCGAGACTCGCTTTGTATATCGCAAAGCAAGCTTACGACGCGTAGGAGAACTCAGACTTCTAGGAATGAACGGTAGAATCTGAGGAGAATGGAATATAAAACCAGTTGCGATAACCTCTCGGATGCAACTTTAAAACATGCTCATCCACGATTCATTCTTTCTTCTCAATGTCTTTAGCATTATTCTTTTCTAACGAGTGTAACGTAATCCTGCATGAATCATTTTCGCTAGTAATTAACGATGTTCTTCTTCTTTTCATGTAGAATACTTAAAGGTGTCGTACATCAATCATTGATTGTTACTAAATAATAGATTTTAATAGAAGATAATGAGAGAAATTTTACGATCATGTTTCGTGTAACGTAATATCGACAATCAATAAAAATTCTCTCAAATAAATGAACAAATGCTCAGTGAAAATGAATCAAAACATCGTGTGTGATTTTACGAATTACATGACTTAAAGGACAATTTGTTTGATAATAAATTTGTCAGCTATTACGATATAGAACCATATTAAAATCTCGTTATACAAACGACACATCTATAGTTTCCTCTTGAATTACTTTAGTTATCACTGAAGAATTAAATTTCCTTCAAAAGGTCACTTGTTCACATTTAAATGCAAATGAATAAATATAAAAATTTCTGACTTTTATATCTGATTAGTAGTTGATTAATGATTTATAGTGTATAAAGATTTAGTGCATAAAGATTTATAATGTACAATAGAGAAACTGTTGCATTGAATATATATATAGTTTCACGTATTATCTGTAAACATACTATACATTGTCAATTTCGTTTTCGTGTTACATACTACATATCTGTTAATTTGATACAAATGTCACTTGATACAAATGTCACAAACGTAAAAAAAAGTCACTTTATTACAAATGTGACATGAAAAGTCTGCATTATCGAATGGAAGCCGGTTTCTTTTTGTATACGAATTGTGACATATGTCGATTTACATATCGATGAATATAATCTCTATGTCTCTTCAGCGTTCAAGTAGTGTAGATGCATAATTGTAAGAGTACATACGTAAACTAAAGTTTGATATAAGTAAACTGGAGCAGGGTTTTCTTTTTTCGTTCAACAATGACATTTTGCTCCAGTCAGTCATCAGAATTGATAAGTTATATAACGAAATCGAAACCCTATTTGGAATAAATATGCACCTTTGTCAACTAGCTAGCAGGACCAAATAAGCAGAATTGAGAAAGACCTTTTGAACTATTTAGTGCTCATTTTTTGCTAATTTGTGCTACAAAAATCAATTTTGTACCATATAGTTTTGTACTACGTTAGTTTAGAAGAAACGCTGGTGTTGCCAGCTTAATATCAAGTTAGAAGGATCGCAAGGAAAAAAAAAGAAAAAAAGAAAAATAAAATTAGATTTGAATAGAACCGATTTTGTGCTAATTTGTACTATCAAAAAGAAGTTAATATATTGATCCATTCCTCAAGAACCAACCTCTAATTGAATTGTACAAGTTCAAGAGCAAAGTATCCTTCGCCACGAACAGAATCAATAATAGTGTATAATTCAGTTAGAGATTGATTCTTGAGGAATGGATCAATATATTAATTTTTTTTTGATAGCACAAATTAACGAATCGGTATTCAATTTTATTCAAATCACTATTCAAATCTAATTTTATCTTTTTTTTTCTTTTTATTCTTGTGATCCTGCCACATTAGCTTGATATTAAGCTGGCACACACTTCATCTAAATATGGTACAAAATTGTTTTTTGTAGCACAAATTAGCACAAAATGAACACTAAATAGTTCAAAAGATCTTTCTCAATTCTGCTCATTTGGTCCTGTTAGCTTGACAGAGGTTAAATATGCGCATATCATAATCGTGAAATTTTTTAAGCGAAGAAGTTTCGTTTGACCTGCTGCTTTGTGCTGCATTATACATGATCTTACAATACGGTTCGCGTTTCGTGATGCTTCGTTGTTTGAAGATTTGTGAAGCTTTACGTAAACATAATGTGGAAGTTCAGTCAATAGCGTGATGGCCAGCTGTTGATCCACATTTTAAATTTTAAATGAGCATTTGAGTTTCTTTTTCATGGATCAATTTGTATGATCGATATATGTATAGTATATTTTACAAACCAAACCTAATTCTTTGTCACATATGACAATTTGAAATATTAAATTATTTACGAAAAAAATTTAGATATCAATAAGCGTAATAGTGATAGTCTTTTTAAAATGTGGATCGATTCAAACTGATATTCATAGTCAATTTTTCTATTTAAAATGGTTTCGAGTATAGAAATCAATCACAAACAAATCGATATTCATAGTCGATTCTTAGGCCGATATCCCTAGTCTGTTGTGAATTTCAAGATCTCAAGCAAGAGACTTCATCTCAAGCAATGTCTTAAGATACTAATACGGCTCTCTGATTGGAGATGATAATATTGGCTCTCTAATTGAAGATGTCGAATCTTGAGCAACGTTTAAATTTCGCCCTTACATTTAAGATTGTCTTAAATACAATCTTAAGAAGTTACGAACCAATCAGAGAGTCGTATCAACAACAATTAAGACATCATTTAAGACTGTGATGCAATAACAGACTATGAATACTGGCCTTAGAGTGCGCCACTTAAGCAAATATAGGAAAAGAAAGAATATATTCACCTCCGTTGTCAAGACCGGTGTCGTGCGCTGCTGCGAGGTCGGGTACCGTGAGTATCAGGAGAACAATCCAGAGGAGCCTCCGCCATTCGGTCGATTTGAAATCTCTGTAGAATCTAATCGAGAAAATCCATCGCACTACACTCGAAGCACATTTCGCGGACGATTCGTGGAGCGGAGTTCTGTCGCACCTCAAAGTTCTGTCTCGCTTTCCAACAGTCGTTTTCGAATCATTTGTCAATAAATCATTTTTGTCGCGTTTTCGTCTCGATCGATCAGCCACGTGATTATCCCCTGTCCATACCGCGTTCACCGATTCATAGCCCGTTTGTCCGCGAAGACGCTCGCAAAGATCGCACGCTGTCGTCGACGCCGGTGACGGCAGGAACGATATGCCATCGTCTTTCTCGAATGCGCCACAATTCGATGACGGATAGTGATAGTGGCAAGTAGTAGAATTAACCTCCCAAAAAGAGGTTGCAACGATGTTTTGTTCGTCTTCGTCGAACGTCGCGCCACGAAGTCTGCGCGTATAACACGTGGCCGAAGACTTCATCTTCACCGGAAGAATGAAACTTCTTTTCCCGATGGGGAAAAATGATTCTACGTTCTCCGCGAATTCAGAGTAAAAGGGGTAAAGTGTCACGTTTCGCTCGCATCTCTTCGCCGTCGATGCGGCTTCTTCGACGTTCCTGCCTATTTGTCTTGCGAACGTATGAGCGAACGGAGGGCTCGAGAGTCAATGCGGCCACAAGTTCGACGACGATCACTCGAAGACGTTGGAGATTTCTTTTTTTTTTTCTCTCTCTTGACGTTGTCCGTAATACGTTTGTCGGCTTCGTTTGACCCCTTCGTAACCGCGCGAGAGACTTCGTGGGCGTACCACGAGACGAAGAGACCGCACACGCACGTATGCGATATATCAACCGACTATGCTGAAAGATTGGCACCACCAGCAGGTCATCACACCAGACGGCTCCATTAAGTGTGCCGAACGCGCACACCGATTCGAGATTCGCGAGTTGATAGGGAATCTTGACACTGATCAGTGTACACTTCTCACCATGCTGATGATCCTACCTTCTCGGCGATATCTAGACAGTCTGTCGTCCTGAAATGAAAAAGAATACACAAAATTACACTTTGTAAACGCCATTGAATCGTAATCGTAGTATTATATTAATTTTTTATATGGTATTAAACGGATCGCTTGATGTCACATTTCTTAAGGAGTTATATTAACTCATGTAAGAGTTTAGAGAAACACCTTAAATTATTATTTTTCGTACTTGTTAAAGGGTAATGCGAGCGCACTTGAAAAATTACGTATGGATGATGACCTTGAGATGATGATGTCTGAAAATTGTGACGATGGCTTTCACAAATAATGCTTACGTAATCATCAATAAATGTAGCAGTTACAGTCATTATTTATAATGTACAGCGATCACTGGCGCCAAGCGTGTGTCACGTTTATTATGGTCATTATGTTGAAAAGAATGCTTCGTATAGATAAATTATCGTAAATGAATATCGTGTGCGTCCATTCAAACGAATAAGTCCGCGCGCGTAATAACGTAATATAAAAAACCGTACCTCGTTATATGAATTGTAGCTAATTATATGACTGGATGACGATGTGTTGTTTCAAATGTCTCAAAAATAACATTGCTGCATGTTGCTACTTTGAGCGTATTCGAGCACAGCTCTGTCTTATCGACTTGAAATTTATTTATTAATTCATGCAAATATGCACAGTAACATTTTTGCATGATAACATCTTAACTCTCAAATAATCGAGCAAGAAAAGATCGTTTTTTCCTGTGCAGTTATTTATTATAAATTATAAAACTGCATTGAATTTAGTGAATGAATTTAATGTCTGTTTTGAAATTTAAAACAAGAACGCAATAGAAACTCATTTTAAATTATATTACTCCTTTTCTTTGTGCAAGATTGTGGTAACGATACGCAAAGAAAAACGACCAGATGGTATCTCCAACAAAAATTGAATTTAGCTGACGACTGAATAAATACGTTCGGTAAATTGTGCGTAGTTTCAATCGGTGGATTTGCCTTCAATGTTTCGCGAGAAAGGCGCTTGTTGAACAATGAACATTTAGCCCGAGGGTTTCGCGAGATTTAATCAAGCCTGTTTATTCAAAGTTCCCCTTGATATGAATATTCTCTTGCCATGTTTGCTACAATTTTTGATGATAAATTGCACACAATAGATCATTTATATAGCGTTGGAATATCAATTGTGCATAAATAGTTTATGTATGCTAATTTCGTATGACTGTCGCGAGTATCACATGCACTCAGTTTTATGCGCATTTTTATGAACCGCGACACTCTATACATTTTTATAACTCTTATCCCGTGTAGCGGGGTCATGACACTTCGTGACAATATCTTCACAACATATTTATAGCGACGCGGTGGTGTAGCGCGTGCGATAATGTCTGTGTGATTTACAAATTATCGAATAAGCTGGGGTGCTCGAATCGACGATGCAACCGCGCTTGCCATAGCAACACCCGTATCGTCGCCGTATTAAACTGTCGGGCACAAAGTAGACTCAGCAAATGTCGAGACCTTGCCTCGTCTCGACGAGAAAACAGCAGCATGGCATAGTCCCCGTTACTAAACTCTTCACAGAAAGGTAAACCCTAAGCTCTAAGAGCCGCACGACCAACCACAGTTGT
This sequence comes from Atta cephalotes, assembly GCF_000143395.1. NCBI lineage: Eukaryota > Metazoa > Arthropoda > Insecta > Hymenoptera > Formicidae > Atta > Atta cephalotes. The sequence continues at coordinate 225,021 of NW_012130065.1, forward strand.
GTGCCTAGATGCAATATTCGCGTTGTTTACGATGCCGACAACCAATGTACCAAACGCTGTTTTCCATTACATATGTAAAGAAAGCAGAAAGCTGTACATATAGTTATAAGAAGGTACTAACAAAATAAAAGAGGAGAAAGCAGAAATATACATACTATTCCGTTGAATAATGATGCTACTTTTTAAAAAATTATAATTAAATATCACTGCAATTTCTAATTTCTGCATTATATGAAAAAATGTATGAAACAAGATAAATTTAAAATACTTTGTTCCCGTCGCAGTATTTTCTTTGAATTAATCATTTGTAATTTATCTGTTTCTACAATGCATCTGTTTTCACATATTTGTGTGTGAGAGTGTCTATATTTTGTGTTTATGTAATTATAATATCTAAATACCCTGAAATCATAATCGTGACGCGTAGGTACCTAATGGATTTTTCAATTTGAAGAAAACGTAGCATTAGCAATACACTGCGAAGAATCGATGGGAGTGAGACTAACCACGAGATCCCACGGACGGTTAAGTGGCTGCAAAACAAAAAATTTGGAGCGTCGCGTCTGATCGCATGAATATTGTCTTGCTTACCGTGACTCTCGGGTTAAGTAACATAATTTGATTAAGCGTAGATTTCTCTTAATAACAAACGGTAATTGATTTATTGCGTATATAAAGAGGGTCACTCACGCTGTCACCCATAACGAGATGTGTACGCTATGGCACGCGGGATCGAGAGATTCGATTGTACCTCTACGATCACGACCTGCTGCAAATGACTACTCGCAAACATTTCCGATTTATGATTCATTGAATTTGTTTTCGATTCAATCGTCTTCTATATATACTTCACACTTTGCGCTTACTGCACGAGAAGAAATTAGCATTTGCATTTATGTATTTTCTACAGCACAGAAAAGTTACAGACGTACAGAAATATTTAAATATCCTATGTAAATTCGATCTCGCTAGTTAGACACGTTGAATCACTTCTTTATTTCTTTATTTTAATAATCAACTTCATATAAACTAACGGATCTTCCATTTCCAAGAATTTTAATCATCTGTGCATAATCATATAGCGAACGATTCAATAGATATTATCTTGTACAATTTTCTTCTTTCAGTATGATTGCCGCAACGTTGTAATCTTGTAATTTCGGGTACAATATTATAAAGAAATTATAGAGATAAAGTGAGTGAGCTCGCAATTATGAGTCAAATCTTATTATTGCTTGTACAAGCCTTTTGTAATATATAAATATATTATGTCTACAAATTATTAAGTTAATAAAATTAATTACTACATAAACGTCATCATCTACGATTTTAGAAATGTATGTGTATATACATTTTATAAAACTATAGATAATAAATTTTTATAAAAATCACTCTAATCTTAAACAGTCGATAATTGGGATCGTCACTTTATAAAATTGGGCAAATTCTTAGGTTGCAACAACTTATGTAATAACTTTAAAAAAATATCACATTACAAGGCAAGATTTTGCTGATGTAACAAAATACAGCACATTTTGTGCAGGTGTAGTTATGTAGAAAATAGTCACGCAATGTGCGTAGGTCCACCACCCACGCCGTCTTATTCATAGTTTTATTTGTAGTAAGCGAAGGCAAACACGACTCGAAAATTTGCGTTACAGCGCGACACGCTTGTCATCGTGACGAGCCACCACTAATTTTACGCATGTGTTTAAAAATATCTAGGATAATTTTAAATACCAAAGATCTTATTGTTTGATAAATTAGCGAAAAAAAAAACGTACACGTGCTGTATAATTACTTATGACCTCCAAACGCATTATCTTCGATCTCTAATTTTTATAAACGCATAAACTCGGCGCCAAGATACTATCGTGACTCCTGATCTTTGGAACATCTCTTTCTTGAGATATCAACGATATCATGTAAATATTGATAAAGATAATATCTGACGAACTTGCAAATTGTAGTCGTTTTTTCATTATTCGTTTATTCGTATGCTAAATCAATATCAAATCAGAGAATCTCTTTTTTGCCGAGAAATAGGTAGGTAAATCGTGAAACGGTAAGCAAGATAATCCAGTCGGAAGCTGATGGAGGTTCAAAATAATCGAGTTTCGGACAGCGCGAAATCCTTTTTGCATGGTGATCGACTATCGCATCAAAACACGGGGCGTTACTCAGTCGTCTACAACTGTACATGCGTCTCGTACGTATATATGTACACCACGCATTGCCGGCGCGGCGCGGCGCGGCGCGGCGCGGCGTCGGCGGCACGCGAGTATATATCGCGTGCGTAATGCGTGTAAATGCAGCGGACCGGCTCGAACGGGCGAGGGACAAGGATGCATCGGAAGAACGTAGTAGTAGTGGGAAACACCGGGGGCAACCGGCGACGTGAAACTCGAAGAGGGGCACCGTCGAAGACGAGGGCGAGGGAGAGGAAGCGAGTTTCATTCACCGCCGCCACTCGCCATGCCATGCCACGCCACGCCACGCCACGCCACGCCACGCCACGCCACGCCGGTCCGAGTCGCCGTCCGCGTTTTACTACGAGGTATTTGTGCTGTCGCATTTGCAGGTTCGCCGACACCCACCCACCGATCCATCGACCGCTAGAGTCCGTTCTTTGCCAAGCGTTGCCACCGTAATCCGTTTAGTTGTCAATTGAATGAGGTGTAACGTGCAACCGAGGGAAGGACGGCAACACGCTCGTCGCGCTCGCAGCACAATCGCGAATTAGTCTACCTAATTGTCAGAGAGCTCAATTTGTCTCGAGTTCAATCGATCTTTGCGGTTTTTTGCTTTCACAGGTTGTTCGCTATTTTTCCTATTTTTGCTGTTACGCAATACTACACGAAGCGTTTTAGAACGCATAAGCTTGTATATATAGATTTTTTTTTGTTATGTTGTAACATGGTGCAATGCTGGCGCAACGATAGCAGTACGATCGATCGATGCACCGAGGAAAAATGTATGCAGTTAATTGGATGCAGTTATAATCAAGTACGTTGCGCGTTTGCAGTAGATAGATATACGATGCGGACATAGATAACATTTAAAGAATGCAGATACGATCAATGATATCCTATCTAAATGATATTCTATCGAGAAATTGAATTAAATGTTGTCGCGAACTAATATAAAGAGACAAAAACTATATAGTCAAGGACGGTGAACGATTTAAAAGAACACTGATACGATAAGTGATATCCTATCTAAATGATATTCTACCGAGAAATTAAATTAATCGCCGTCTATTTGAGCCTTTGATCTCCAAAGTGTAATTAATTTTCTTACATAATATTTTATTTGAAAATTTTTCTTTGATGACTTTGTCTATATATTAATGTAAGAATGTTTTTTTTTTTGTGATTTTTTATCTGTTAGAGTTTTCAATCACATATTAACCCAAACGATATGATGATGTAGTAAATTGGAATAGATAGTGTGCTGCAGCAAAGTTATAACATCATCTACTAGTCATCGATTAGTAAAAGGACAAAATTACATAAGACGGTGTGCGATTTAAAGAACGAATACGATAAATGATGTCCTATCTAAATAGTATTCTATCGAGAAATTGAATTAAATGTTTCCTTTCCGCGAACTAATAAGACAACAAAGACTACACTGTCAAGGGCGGTGAGTGATAGCACGTTGCTCCTTGTGCTCTTTTAAAAGCACGTTTCATAACGCGTCAAATCGCTTATCTTTCTTCCTCGTTAAGCGGTGCTTTCGTTCTCATCGTTCTTCACCGAACGTAACGCTGATGTTTTTGTCTCTTCATCAGCCTGTCGGTCCCTTCCACGAGGACAAACTGAATGGAAGGAGATGGTCGATCGACTCCCGTTCCCCGCTGCACGACACGGTCGCAGACTTCTACGTGTTCGTCGTGCTATCTTCGACCAATCCGAAGACGAGAACGGCATACATTCGTTCGAACTTACGTTGTACGATCGCAATGCTCGAATTTGCTCGAAGTTTCATTCTTACCGTTTATTCGCATATTTCTGCTCGATGTCGCCATTGCCAGCTCACCGTCATTATTATCACTGAAATGGTCATATTTCAGAAATCGACGCAACTAATAATAACTTCTCTAATTCCTTTCTCCGATCCCACTAATATTATAATAAAAAAAAATCACTTGGACATACGTGACGTATGATCTCCGCTGATTTAAACTTGCCAATAAAGAGATCGTCACCATATTTGCTATTTTTTTCGTTTCAACTTCTTTCCAGCTGATTCTTTTATCGCAAACTCGCTCTCATTCTTATTTATTACGGGGAGGAGATATCGTCATCTGTAATATCACTGAAGAATGTATATCTGCTGCTTGTCATGTCACGACGCTGTGTCATCAAACGGTATGACGATCAGCATAGCTTTCTAAACGGTGAATCAAACGCGTCGAGATAGCAAATTAAATTAATATCATTAATATTATCATAGTTACTTATTTTTATACCATGTTGCGATTATTTTTCTTATTCAAACTTAGCAATTTCTAAAAATAATAAAATAGATGGTTTTATCAATGTCAATTAGCTTTGACAAATTATACACAAGCGAATCGATTATTTTTCAGTTGCATAATTGTAGGAAACGATAAGTTAATGGAATCAAAATTAATCTTTCTGTTTCTAAGAAAGATTACAGCAAGCAAAATAACTATGCAGAATATCTTCGTATACCAAACGTTATCGCACGATGTTCGAAACGTGACGCTTCCTTTGCAGTCCGAAGGTCGCGAACGCTATTGCTGTCATCGTGCGTGCATCAGAAATATTTTTCTTAAGACTGATTATGATTATACTTACGCGCCGTAATGTTTAATAAAACACTTCTAAAATAAAAAACACGTTTTGGCAAACATCGGAGGTAGTAACGAATCCTAATCTATAGTATCGCGGTCGATAAAACCGGCGCAATGAGATAGAACGTTCTCATTTTCAAAAAACGACCAACACACGACTACCGCTTTATCACTGTACAAACAAAATTACGCACTTCACGTATGTACCAAAAGAGAGCGTGACGATTTTCTACTCAATTTTCGTAATTTTCGTACTTTCGAATAATCCTACTGAAAATATTTCTCACGATTCTAATCTGCCGAATATCAAGTCATTCATATATACAATTCATTTCCGACAGATCATTAGCATCGATTCATTCAGTATTCATAATGAGAATTATAAAACCAGAATATATAATAAAACCATAATTATTAAATTATGATATGATAAATACACGCAATCGATATGGCATCCACTTTTTCAGTATCTGCAGTGCTATAATTAGATTTAAATGCGATAATAACATAATACTTTTTTTTCTGCATTTTTTTTAGAATCGACTAAGTTATGATTATATCAATTCATGAATTTTACGAGTAATTTCCTCGGAATTTTCAACAAAATTACGCGCTCGCAAAAATATCATACGACACAAATTATCGGAATTTGTTCATATTATCGCAATTAAACATTTTATACATTTATTTATTATTTATATAAATAACGTAAAACAAGCTGTAACATTCCAAACGTTATACCTCCAATAGTTTCAAATGAAAATAATGCGTTCCAGAGCGCGCCAGAACGATACAATACGTCAGCGGCTAATTTTGACTTCCCATCTTGTAACGGCGACACGATTACGAAGTAAAATCGACGCAATTACGTCAGAAGCGTCGAGTATCGAGATGTCTACGCGATAAGAACCGACGTTCTTGGTAGAACTCGAATAAATTCGCACCTAACAATTGAGAATCGTTGCTATCCAAGGGTAATTGACTGAATCAGGGCGTGGGTGGATTGACGAGAGAAGAAAGAAGCGGGAAGGCAAGGAAGTGATATTACGCCGCAGTATAAGGGGTGGATGTCTGGTCGATGCGAGCCAAAACATTGCCACATGCCTAAGCTGTACACGAAATCCTCTGTAAAATTTCTCCGCTGTGTGATCTAATAATACGATTTTGCATATATTTCACGATAAAACCATAGCAGATGACGAGAGCTATGTCTGTTAGAAATGCGATTGCTCGATCTCCAATCATCCGTGCTTTGTATATCGCCTTGTACGTTATCGACCTTCGAGTATATGGCGGTGACATGCCATAATGCATTTAAAACAGGGAATAAACAGTAAAACAATGCCAAAATTCTCACGAGTTCGAGGCTTAGGTGCTTGAGAATTACATTACATTATTACGACGTTAATGTAAGCGTGCCGAGTCATTTTATGTCAGGTCAGATAACTTTTTGGCTGCCGGATCGCAATTTTGTGTATGTAAATATTATATAACAATTTAGAATTATTGTATAATAATAATAATAATAATAATTTAAACAATAAAGTAATTAGAAAATATAGAGAGATTGAATAATAAAAAGAAGTTATTGCATTCTTCTTTGAATATTCTTCTCTGTTGATTTAGTAAAACGATATATATATATATATATATACGCTGCGATAAATTAAGATGTCCGATAAAAATACGAAAGGAATTGAAATCTCATATACAAGATAACTCGGTAAGGTAATGGATGAACATTCGCATAATATTCCACATAACATCCGTGATATTGCGTCGCGAAATTGATTCGCAGACTCATGGAAAGCCGTTAGAAAGCGGATATAATATGCATTGGAATGCGCGAGGTAATGCTTAATAACGATCATGCCGACTGTCCGTTGACTACTAGTGAAGACTACTACCGGCCATGCCGCGTGCTCGTGCTTAGAACAGAAAGTTATTTTTTTCGACAAAATCGCGACTTTTGAACTGAAAAAAATATTTGATTGAATTAATTGAAATTCTTGTTAAAAGTGAACAAATCAGAACTTTCTGATTAAATCTATTAAAATTCTAGTTGAGATAATTGGAATTCTGATTGATGTAATTAGAATCTTTTAGTCCAGTTTTCAACCAGATATTTTTCTTCTCAATGTGGAATGCTCGATAAGTATCGCGGGACGAGGTAAAATTGAGATAAGCTAAAGGTATTTAACGCGTCGCGTCAGGACCGAATGAATTTCAACATGGAAAATACGCTCGAGAGCAGGAAAAGAATCTGTATTTCCCTGTGGTATCGACAGGCTTTCATCTATCTATTACCTACATCCTTGTTAAAATTTATCTCCGAGAAACTCGGACAATGCAATGGATTTCCGAGTTTCCGTCACAATACGCGCGTCTATTCTAACCGCAGTCGTTCAAGGTTTCGATCATCTACTTCGATGCACAGAGAAAGAGAGAA
>NW_012130065.1:232311-240378 GCF_000143395.1 Atta cephalotes
AGAGAGAGAGAGAGAGTTCTATAAGGAAACCTATAGATATCATAGGCGACGATGCACGTGCGCGAAACAAACGTGTGGGACGACTGTGCTATGATAACTGGAATCTCTGCTCGATGAAGAACCGTTTTACTCACGCGAGAATGCGTCGAGTCATAATGACCAATTCTTAACGCGCAGCCGCGATACACTCGACACAGTCTCATGTATCAGTGGAAACAATATTTTTTGAGAGATAACTAAAATCGCGAATTGTATGATTCGATAATTTCGCATCACGCACCAATGAGCGCGATATCATTTATTGATGTCGACATGAAGTCGTTTTAATTATTGCTAATTCGATATCGAAGGTACAATCATTCCGTCGTCCGTTTGTTCGATACGCTCCATTTCAGATGAAATCTCATGGAAGTCAATGTCCAGCTGCGTGAAGAGACTTCCCTCCTCTGCAAAGTGCGATGTGTGAATTCCATCCTCACTCGGCTGCATTATCGCGACGCGATATAAAACGTTGGTCATCGCAGGATTCATTACGTATCGAGCGACGACCACGGACATAAACCGTGATAAGGGAAAAGAGAGAGAGAGAGAGAGAGAGAGAGAGAGAGAGAGACAAAAGCGCGCGTCCGCGAGTCGTCGCATCTTATCTAATACCTACATCGAGCGACGAGATATCGGATGTCACGTTCGAGCGTTCGAGGTTCACAGCGAAGGGTCGCTGTCCCCGTCGTCGCTGTCTAAGTGGCCACTGGCCGCGAGCACGGCGACGGCAGCCTCGTGTCGGCTGGACGTTAACCGTGCGTCGATGCGACGCGTGGTACATTATGCACGCCCGCGCCCGCGGTGCGTAGTACGTCGTCAGCGTCGGCGTCGTCCACGCACGTCCCGCACCTCGTCGTACCTCGTGCACGTACACGCGCGCACACATATAGTATGCAGAGACGTTGCCGTTAATAGGCGATGTTAATCGAGCGAGCGCGAGGTAGTCGCGTATGATTATATTACGATAACAAGGACAACATGCGCCGCCACCTTTTTCGCGAAGGGAACTAACCACTGCCGCGCCGCCGCGCCGCCCGCGGCGTCATCGGGGGTCGAATGCGGAGGGGTAAGAAAGTGCGCAGTAAGGAAAGGACGGACGGGACCCCGCCCGCCACCACCACTCCCCCCCGGCGTCGACGCTTCTAGACAACCCTACGTGACTAACTCCGTCGAATTTCTTTCCACGTAATCCATTTATTTTTTTTTTCGCCTTATATTTTTATTAGCTTATATAGGGCACAGAAATTAGAAAAAGGTAACAAAGGGCGCGAGAATATTTTTCGTTCAATTTGTTTTATTTTTAAAAAATTTTATAGTAATAGTGAATGTATATATGTTATGGAATATAGACATTACATGGAAGCAGATATTTCAAAGTATCTTGACTTCTTGAAATCTGAATTAGAACTGTATCAAAAAATTTTGTTTTATTTCAATTCAAAGGCACTTTAATATATAATTCATATTAAAAGATTAATTTTTTTCAAAATTTTTTCAAAATTATTTTTCCAACATGTACATTATTATGTACATCTGATCTCGATAGAAACTAAATAATTTCAACGGATGTCTTCAAATTTGATATACAACAGGGTTAAAGGGATTAAAACAACGTATCTTTAAAGGGAATGCTATGGCATCGGTTATAAATAAAAGGAATTTTTGCTGACAAATATGAGCAACGGTCTCGGGAGAATATGACGCAATTTCGAGATGGAGAGGAGCGTAGGGATCATAGAGCCGCCATCCAACGGTGGGGCCGGAAACCGATCGAGCCCCTTTCTATTGTGCAGCACGATGATCAACGGAAGAATTTGCTTTTTAGCTAACATCCCCTTGCTCATTAACATCACTATGCGCCGTCGTATATACAAGGTTATAACGTATACAACGTATATAACATCGTATAAAACTGCATTTCAAGCTTTTATGCTTATTTTATAGATGCACAACACACTCTTGCCAAGTGCGTATTTATTCGATAACGCATTTATGAAAACCTATTCAGCAAGCTCTTTGAGATTCCTATTCAACGACCCGAATGCTAAGTATAATATGATCAAAGCGAAGAATAATACAAGAATAATAATGCAAGAATGTAACGTCGATTCAAATACTTGGTATAGATTCGATAATCAATCTACATTGTTCGACAATCGATCTATACGACGACTAATCATTAGACGAAAATACAGAAAATGGAAAAAATAACAACGAGAAATGGATGACAATCGTTTAAGAGGTGATAATACGCTACTTTATTATCGAGAAAGACAGGCTCTTACAGTATACTTGTCTAAGTACAAGGTATATATCTACGTTGGAAGGATATTGGAAGATAGCGCACGACCGCACCATTTAGAAACAGGAACAATGAGAAAAAAAACGAGATGAGAATAGAAAGAGAAAGAATGGAAGAGAGATGGGAAAGAAATGAATGAGAGAAAATGCAATTATCCTAGAGCGAAACTTTAAAAGATGAAAAAATGTAGCATTTTCACCCTTGTGAAAATGCTACATTTTTTCTTCTATTATAAAACAAAATATAATTTTAAAATATTATATTTCTTATATTAATAAAAAAAAATGATGAAAAAAACTCTTGAGTTAATGATTTTAACCTTCAACTTAAGTATTAGTAGGTAGGGTACTCGGAATATCTCATCAAACAAATTCCTCTCTCTCAGTCTCTTACAGTTATATATTTTAATAGTATATATATGGAGTTAAATTTACATTCTTACGATAAAGGAATGTAAAAATAATGAATTTTAAGACTTCTCGGCAATATATACTTTTTATTTTCCTATCTTAGAATAAATTTTTTTCACGATAACTATGCGTGGGGTATTGCGATCATTTACCTACTTAAAAGTTAACTAAATAATTTATCGCAATGAGTCATAATCATTAAGTCGACAATTATGTTAGATCTCGGTCTCGATATAGTGTGGCGAAATACGCGAGTGGTTTTAGGTCCGTGCAGCGTTCCTAAGGTGCACACATGCGGTTCAAATGAAATATAGTTCCTGGAAAGTACGTGCAGCAAACACACATACCTATGTACGTGCGCGCATACATACATAAAAACAAGCACACGCATAGGTACGTCCGAACACATGTAGATACGTAAATCGCATTCACAGCACTATAAGTAGTTTGCATATTTAACGACGGTTTCAATGGAAGAAGGGTGACGTCGCCATTTGCTTCTCGTCTCGTTGTTACAACGCTATAAACTTTGAAAAAAAAAAAAAAAAAACTTAAAGAGACAGCCTCCCACTCATCGCGTTGTACTCTCAAGACACCCGATACGCTTTGCACGGAATGCGGTTTACGTTCCGGCATCTATGTAGGTAAAACAAGCACGGCGATCGAGAGATGTGAGGCGCGGTACGAATATTCGTTCTTGCGTGAAAACGCTGATTTAGCATCGGCCGAATTAGTATTTGGAAACACCTTCGCTCACGTAAAATGTTTTTCAGCTAAAGTATGGTCCGCTGATTCTTCGATGAATATGCGTTATCGAGAAACGGATTTTTCGATAAACATGAATCAGGTTAATTGTATTCAGATTGATGAGTTAATGCAGATTAGCTGGCGGTAAAAACGAAAAATAGACGACGTCATGGAAAAACACGTTGCTGCTCCAAAATGAAACTGCCGATTCAATTTTTCCATCATTTTTCCGCAAAGAAAAAGCGCGAAAGAGAAAGTTCCTTTTTACTTTTATTATCTTTTTACGTTCTCCTAATTTAAACACCTTCAAATATTACATTATATTACACGATTTATACCCGTTTCTATCAATGTGGGTTAACTTTAATCTCGGTTCAACTAACTCTTCATCTTTTTCTAGTTTTCTAAGAATAAGAAAAAGATGAAGAGTAAGAGTTGAACCGAGATTATAGTTAATCTACGAGCATTAAGTCTAATTTTCTCTTTTCTTTGACAGAGAACAATCCAGTTACTGTCCTCAATTTTGAAGCACAGATTTTTTTTTCCGAGCATCAATCTTGTCTTAATTGCGTGATAATACGTCAAATAACACTAATTACGATCGAAAATTGCTTTGTGCCGGCGTATTTATTTATGCACGCGATTATTGCAAAACAATACTCGCTCGCTCGTGCGATCTTTTAGAACAAAATTGTCATAGGTGGTACAAATAATACGAGCCAATTAACGAATTAGCGAGCAAATTAAGATCCGATCTCTAAATAACTGTTCGCGTTACACAGTCACGCTTGACGTTGTATGCTATGCTACTCTATAGATCCATGGGGATAATTAGATTTTCTGTGCCGAACGAGTACGCACGCTCGAATAGAAAGTCGAAATCCCGTAAAAGCGGACAAGGACACGCGCAACATGTAGTTACGATAAGAAAAACAGCTACCTCAACACCAAAAAGAAGCATGACGAGCGACAGCGATGACGCGACGATTTTATGTTCTACGGAAAATATTATATGTAAGACATTGCAACAGCGTAAAGCGGGACACGCTGAACTACGAGATGCATCTTTGCTATTGACGAGGATGCATCGTGGCGCCATGGAAATGTGTGATTGCAGTGAATATCGACAACTCGTAACAATCTTGAGCAATCGTCGATAGACGTCTCGAGGGAAATAAACTTGAAATTATTCGCGTCGCGTCGGTGAGATCTTCTGCTTTACGATCAATTTTCATTTCAATACCGATCTGATGAGATTTTCATCGGTCAATTTTTTTCAATTGCCAAGCGTCATAAATGTCGGCACAATATTCGGAGCCACAAGTTCCCCTTAGTATGTATAACAATGCTGGCCAATCGTTCTATTGGGTGCATGTGCCCTTGGTACGCGTTAATAGCGCAACAGCGGTGACATTCCGTGCCATCGTTGGCGCAGTACTTTTGCTCGGGGAACGAAGCTATCCAATTACGATATGACGACGCAAGCGGGCAGTCTGGACGTCATCGTCATTTCTATAAAACGGTAGTATAGCGCATTGCTCGAAAATAACGGGAAACAAACGTTTTCAACATTTCTGTTATCGATGCGAAACAATAGCCTACAGGCTCACTTGCTAGAATCAATGTATCTGATAATTTCGTGGAGGGGGGAGGAAGGGGAGGGGAAAAAAAAATCATTGACATCGTTCTGTGATTTGTGACGATGCCCGGAGATAAAACGAACCGCCAGCGCTCGTAGGAATAATAAAATACGAATAAGAAAGAGGAAGAGAGAAAGGGTTAAGCATTGCGGCTCGACGTTATTACCTGTCGTTAATGTCAGCCGTCAAATAATCCAATATCATTTTTACGAATATTTTCAAGGCTAAACGTCTCTCGCAGACACTTTACTTCTTTCGCGTTAGTTAAGGTACACCAAGGCAACAACTTCTGCTGATGTCTATGATGTCGTAAATGTCGTCGTTACTCATGCGGGTTCCACGTTATTTTCCGTACGGTCAGCCTAATAAGAGGGCATTTAACAATGCAGTATCGAGTGTGCGAAATAATTCCGCCGGGAGAATTGATCTCAATTCCGAATGCGATCCTATCGATTCCGGCGTCATCCAAAGATCATCACGCACGCGCCAATGGCTGCGTTCAGCAGAAAAAGTAACTTTACAACTGTCCTAAGATATTCTTTCATATGATTGTTCATTTGAATCCAGTGAGGAATTGAATCCAGTAAGCAAGAATCATATTAAACAATCTCACCTGATCCATCTTAATAATTTGTTAAATAATTCTTGGTTCTTAATGTCTCACTAGATTTGAATGCATAAATCAAGAAAAATTTAATTAAGACCTTAGCAGTTGCAAAGCTGCTTTTTTTCTGCTGAACGCAGCCAGTCTTCCTTTTTCTCTCTCATTTTCTTGACTCTTTGAGAAATAATTTGCGCGTATAACGAACACTTCTTTTTATAGATGCGACTTTTCTTACAAATATAGTACGAGTTGCGTATAGTTGATTCGATATCTAGTAAAGAACATTGGATATGTCCGTTGCTATCAATCAGACATTTCTTATCAGAAATCAATCACAATGAACATTCGATCGATACGCTTCTGCCGTAGCACTGTTCGCCAACTCGCAAATAATCGCAGGAAGGAATGGCGTCCATTTTCGGCGCCACGATTACGCGAGAAAAGGGATTCCGGTTAACAAGACGTATTCCGTCGACTTCGAAAAATAGAACTTCGCAAGGATTAAATCGCCACCAGCGTGATTTTCAACGAGAGAGAATATACCGATATCTATCCAAGTGCCAAAACAAAACGCCGTCGGTAATTCGGCGTAAGAGCTCTACATGTCAATTTTCCAGAAGGTTGGGTCCGAGAGAAAGGAAAGACGGAAGACATTTATTGTTTATTCTACGGGGCGGGCTCAAGAACGCAGCTCGAGAAGCAGCGTCGTGATAAATCGAGCGAATAGCGGTGAATCGCAATAACATAGGCGCAAACCTTTCTCGCAAACAATATATATTTATGATAATCATCCGTGCACGCGAGTGCGGAATGCGTGTCCGCGAGTAGAAGTTGGTAGAAGCACAAGCCTGTAGCCACAAAGGTGCTCGCGAAAGAGGGTTTTTGACGGGAACTGAAATCGGGCCGAGGCGAGCCGAGACAAGCCGAGCCGAATTCGCGGTTCTCTACAGCTACACGGTCCTCTCCCCGAGCTCGGGGCGACGTCGTCGCGACGTTCGCTCTCTTGCGACGCGACGGCGCGGCGTGGCGTGGCGCGGCGCGGCGCGGCGCGGCGGCGAACGAGGTTAGCCGAACAGCCGCGAGGTCAGTGACTAAAGAGAGAAATATCGCGGGACGCGATATAACCGTCGCCACGCTGCTTTCTGCCTATCGAATCCGTGCCAGGACCGAAGGAAACGACATCGTGCACGTTTACCTCGCCGAGATTCGCAGAAACGACAATCGAGGAGGCGGTCCGCCTCTGCGTCCTTTTCCCTCGCCCCTCGTTCCTCGGGGGAAAAAAAAAAATCGTCATCTCCTACGTGGAACCCAGTCGGCCGTCTCGTTTCCTCTCGTCGCTCCGACCCTCTACTCGTCCCTCTCGTAAGCAAACGAGCAATTTTCACGGCGAGCTCGCGGAGGCCATTGATACTCGTGTGTCGCCGCGTCGAGCACGATGGAAAGCATGCATGCTTCGTGAAAAAGGACTCTTTCGCATCGTCGAGCTTACGATTACCCACGACGTGAGGAACAACGCCCAAGGGCGACGCGTTGCTCCGAAAAAAATTTCGCGTATTATTCGCGCGCACTTCTTCCTCCCCCTTCCCCTCCCCTTCCCCTCCCCCCTCCCCTCCCCTCATGTCTCTTTCCTTACCCCCCGCTGCTACCGATCGAGTTCCTTCTCTATTGAGGACGGAGCGAGGAAAGGAATGCGATTCGGAACAGGTAGATAAATAGGTAGATAAACGGAAGGACAGGGAAAAACACTTCGATAAAAGCCGAAAATTGAAGAAAAACAAGTCCATCGGACATTTCATGAAATGGGTATTAATTCGAAGAAATTGTATGCTTGCAACGGTATTCCATGTATTCGATAGTAGTCGAATTACACCGCGAATACGTCACAGAAAAGCCGAGACTCGAGCTACATGGTGGTTCGCGCGCGTGCGGCGGAAAAGCGAAAACGACGCGAAGGAGAGAATCGAAAAGAGGAGAGGACTCACCGAGGCACGGCGTCTAGTCGGAAGCCCCAAAACGCGTAGCGAGGTGTCATAACTCGGCGACGACGGCGACTCGCCGACGGCTCCTTCCGTCGAGGCACGATCGAAGATCGCCAGATCGCCTCCTCCGTTAGAGATCCCAGGAGCCCAGGACCGGTGGCGAACACAGTGGCGGTAACTTTTCTCCGCGTACACCAACACCATTCACACCCGCGAACGCATAACACGCGAAAGCGCGAGAGAGAGAAAGAGAGAGAGAGATAGAGAGAGAGAGTGAGTGAGTGAGTGAGTGAGAGAGAGAGAGAGAGAGAGAGAAGAAGAGAGAGAGAGAGAGAGAGACGAA
>NW_012130065.1:240728-265628 GCF_000143395.1 Atta cephalotes
GAGAGAGAGAGAGAGAGAGAGAGAGAGAGAGAGAGAGAGAGAGAGAGAGAGAGAGAGAGAGAGAGAGAGAGAGAGAGAGAGAGAAGAGAGAGAGAGAGAGAGACGAATCGGCTCTCGCGGCTGTCCGAGTTTTGTTTATCCCTCGGCCGCGTTGAGCGTTGAGCGTTGTTGAGCGTTCCTCAGCGTTCCCCAGCGTTCCCGTAGACAGAACAGCGAGATCTTTGAAAGAGGTCGAGGGACGACGCGACGCGTCGCGTCGTTAAATAAATATCGCGCGGCGGCTGCTCGGTCAGGGCGCAAGATTCCCCGCGCGACTCGCACACAACTTGTTTACTAGAACGCGCACCGCGCCATGCCCCGCTAAACGTGCGTCCGTCACCGCCCGCCTCTCGCCCACCGAACAAAATAAGCGGCTGCGCAATGGCTCGGTTCGCCGCTGCTCACCCGCCGCCCGTCTATGCTCCCTTCTTCTTCCCGACTCCCGTCTCCCAACTCCCGAGTGTGCTTTCTACGCGCGATAAAGGGAATATCTGCCTTGACGTACTACGACGCAACCGCGACGAGCCAGCGCTCGTAACATGCGAACAGACGGGTCATCGTACTCTCGCGCCACCGCTGCTGCTCCGAGCAGTCCAAGCAGTTCGAGCTCCGAGCGACGCTATCCGGCTATCCACCAATCCACCTTCCGTCGGGACGGTTATAACGGCCGTTTACCACAAACCGTCAACGTCATGACATCTGAATTAAAACTTCGGAGTAACACCTGCGCGGATGATAAACCGGCACGGATGATAAATCCTGCGCGAATGATAAACACCCTCGTGAGAAAAACGTGTGTGTCTATAATGAAAAATCTTGAATTATTATCATATTATTTCATGTTAACTTAATATAAGCGGTGTTTATACTATTTCGCTAAAATTAATGAAATATTATTTTTTTATTTATATAGAAATTTTGCTACGATTCTATTAATCATCGATTGTTTGAAATTTAGTCCAAGTCGAAGAGTATTATCTTTCAATATAGATAATACTGTCTTACGTTATTTATAAGCAGTATTGTTATCTAGATATATATATATATATAGAGATACATTTTATATATCTAATGTGTATCTGAGATACATTCAAATTCGAGTATTTGTGTCTGTATTTAGATAAAAAAATACAGCATCTGAACTGATTTTCAAATACATTTTTCAGATACATTTCCTCAACATAGTCATAATTTTATTCTATGCATGATTAAACCTCCAGTTTCCACTGAGAGTCGAGCATTCCCCTGTTGTTCGACTGTAACAGGGGAATACTCGATTGCAGTTGGTTGGGTCTTACATTCTAATCCGGTTTAAACCCTCGGTGGAAACTAGGCTATTGTCGATTGATTCTATTCCGCAGAAAAAAAGTAGCTTTGCTGTTGCAAAATTCTGCAACATGATTGGTCTTTCCTTTAGTTCCTCACAGAATCTAAATGCAAATCAGTCATATTAAAGAATTTTACAGTTACACAACTGCTTTTTCTGCAGCCAGTGATCTTCGATTGTAAAATTTCTAACGCATATATAGTTAAGCTGAAAACACAATGCTCGAAGCATTTTTAATTTATAAAACTATGATGAATAATATCGTCTTATAATTCTTATCCTAAATCGTTTTATGATAATTATAAGTTTTTTTCTTATTAATTATCTATATAAATATAACGAGTGCGAACGTGGCATGCAACGTACGAGACTATTATGCCAAAAATCTTGGGTCCCATGCAGAACTGAAAAATTTTTCGAACGTTCATAGCTCCTCTTAGCAGGCAATGGCAAACTACCGAAAGTATCTTTGCCAAGAGAACTTTTCTAACAAAAATCATTGTTCGGAATCAACATTAATCAGTAGGTTCCATATGACTGTGCACAATCAGCGTGCGCACCACAGGCATATGAGAAGTCACCACACTCAGTTACGGGCAATAAGAGAGAGAGAGAGAGAGAGAGAGAGAGAGAGAGAAGAAAACAAAAATAAATAAATGAATGATTCATTTAATATGTTTTTTACAAAATTACGTTATTATCAAATTAATTTAAAAATATCTGAAGATACTTTCAAAGTATCTAATATCTGTACCTACATCTTAATATGTCTATCTATATCTGTATTTAGATAAATTTTTGTACATGTAACTATATCTATATCTAGATAAATTTTAAGAGTATCTTACCTATATTTCATCATCTATCATTGTTTAAGATACTGTAAATTCGAAAAATGGATCGTTATCATAACTTGTATGAAATATATTTTTTTAATATTTTCGAATATGATATAACCTTGAATATGATGTAACCTTTTCTGGGTTCATATGCACCCAATAATAAACTTCAGGTCTTTCTTTCCTTTTGAAAAGATAAGCTCTGACTGCGGATGTCATGGACGTCATGTACTGTCCAAACCATTTATGTGTTGGTAGACAATGCATAATTGTTTTCCCACAACTTCAATGCTTTCTTTAGCAGGGGTAACCCAAGTGTCTACTGTGTACGCAGTTGCCAAAGCAAATTGTGAAGGTTAATATAAAAAAAGAAATAAAAAATATAATACTAATATAGAAATATTTACGTTTTGTAATTGATGAGTGAACTCGCTATAATTAACTCTTCAGAGTTAACATCAAAATTTCTAATACAATTACTAGGTAATATTCATTTAATTCATGTTAATTAAACAGCACTAATTAATTTTAAAGGAATCAAAATGACATAACTTCTATAAAAGAATTAATATTTATTATTTTTAATAGAAATAATCTAAAAAAATTTGCCGAAATAATATAAAGAAAATATTATTTTATTTTTCTTTATATTTTGATAAAGAGATTTATAATTAAATCACAATTTAGTAAATCCATTGTCCAGTTGGATCTTTAAAATTAGCACGACATTCTATTAATATAAAAAAAAAATAACGACAGTTCCAGTAGCATTTTTCATAGTTTTATAGTTTTTTTTATAAAAATAAAAAAGATTTCGCATTTTTTATACTAAAAAAAATCAAAAATTAAAAATATAGCGTGCTAATTTTGGTGTAAAACAAATACAAAACTCTATTTCATTTTTATAAGGAACTGTAAAAAGTGCTACTATCATTATTTTCTTTGTAAGAATGACGTACTAACTTTCTTATCAATTTCGAAAAGTTAGTGTAATCGGTATGATAAATTTATCATTTAAAAAACGATGCAGAAATAATACGAAATATAAAACAATACAAAACATTTTTTTATCTACTGCTAGTAATGTTGAGAAAATATGTTATATGATTTATCAGGATTGGAAAGTAACGCATTACTTATAATGACGTTAGATTTTTTCGTTACTTTTTTGGTAACACCGTTATTTTTTCTATTAATAACAAAAAAGTTTTTTTATTAGTAACAAAAAATTAAAGTTAACGACGTTATATTTTCTTTAATAACGAGTAACAAAATTGACCTCATTACACTTGTAACGTTACTTTTTTTATAGGTCACGATCGTCATGAACAATAAAGATTATAGGTAAATAAACCAAAAACTTTTTGCCTATTTTTGTTTCATTCACTATCCTTACTTTAGCATAAGAACACTAAAATATTTATTATATAATAACATACCATAGAATTAAACATAAGTATGTAAAATGTTAATGAAAGATAAAAATATTCAAAGATATAAATATTTTTCTGAATATTTTATATTTACTTTATATTCTGCATTCTTAGCATTCTGTTTTAGAAACCTGTTTTAATATTTTAAAAAAGTGTAATTATACAGAAGATAAGCTTATTCATCGATTTTGATGAAATTAGATATCATATATTCAATACGTTTTTGCATGAGATGAATTAATTCAACAAATTTCTTTACTTCAATAGTCATCAACCTTTAATTATTAATATCTCAGTTCGCCGGACAGAGTGACACTTATTTTTCTGTCAGATTCATTCTTTTCATGCAAAAATACGTCGAATGACTCTAATTTTATTAAAATCAGTAAGTAGGTCCGTCTTGCATAATTACAAGAAAAAGTAACGAAAAGTAACGATTTTTTAATAGTAACGCGTCACTTTTTAGACTTGGTAATAATGAAATAACAGTACTTTTTACCGCAAATAATGATAACGGTAAGGCGTTATGTTTAAAAAGTAATCTTTTCCAATCATGGCTTACACGACATATAATATAAAAAATATTAATTCATTAATATCTTAAGTAAGAGAACGCGATACAGATAGCAAAGTTACAAGTCCCAGTATCATTGACGAAGCACAAACGATGGACAATGTATCTCGATTATAAGTAGGACAAAGTTTTTTGTCGTTGCATCTCCTGAAAAAAAAAAAATAAAAATGAGTTTTAGAAACAATGAATTAGCCAAATTTGCGTTATTAATCTAAAATCATAAAGTAAACATTTTTCTTAAATTAAGTTATATTTGTTTATAACAATTTTTAATATTATGGAAGGGCTGCAATTAAATGAAATTTAGATAGTTACTCACAATTTCTCGATGAATATCACTACGAGACCAGTTATGATTTTATCGAGGAAAGTGACGATTGAATATACGAACGCGCTACGTTCCGTTCGACAGCCAATTAATTCGGCGGTGACGCTCAATGCGGTGACCATCGTGATAGAGCTTCCCACGCCAATTAATATGGCAACGATGTATACGACTGTTGAGTTACTTCCGACAAATTCCGTGACAACGGCGGCGGTTATACCAATTATAGCGCCGAAAAAGTAGCAAGCCTACGAAACAAAAATATATTTAGTATCTCTTTGTCTTTTCTTTTTTTTTTCTTATTATAAAAATTTACCTTGGTACTGCAAATTCTGTTGAGATATTTGAGTAGCAAAGCGGCCGTGAATGAGAATACATATGATACTAACGGCACACTGGCCAACGCTTGCTTACCAACTTTTGTCTCTTCTATATACAATGGCAAATATATCGTAGTGAGAGTGATAAATAATCTGCTCGCCACGTATAACATCGCGACTCTTAATAAAACCATGACATCGTTCCATGATATTCGACGATTCAATGAAACGTTCGACGATTTAATTGACTTTTCGATGTTCGGTTTTAGGTATATTGTTTGTTCCAAGAGATTCGCTTTCAGGAAAATGTGAAAAAAGATAGTCGCGGTCAAACCGAAAGCTGTGAGGACCAGAACGATATTCTGCAAATCAGAATCACATGCATATCTTTTTTATCATTTTTTTTCTTCATACGTACTCTGAATTTATAATCATCTTGCTGATTCAATTGAACGAATGAAATTAGTGGCGAATCGATCGATTCGCCACTAGTTGGTAGAACTATCCATGTTACTACAAAAGCTACCACAGCCGCACCAACTTGAGCAGAATATCTAGGAGTAAATTTGCCTTAAAATAACATTTATAGAACTCGCTTCAATTATCACCATTAAATTATCTATCTAGAATCCCACGTTTTCAAAAGATTATTACACAAATCGCATACCTTATTGCGGTTAAATCTGTTCGAGCTAGTACGGAATTAGTTAACGAGGGGATCATCGATAAATGAGAGATTTGTACGGCTGCCCAACCCGTTTGAAATATCGTAATACTTATTATATATAAAAGCATCGCAACCGTAGTAGATGAATTGACAAAACCGCCGAATATTACGGGGAAAGATAGAGTGACCATCACGGATCCAATGATGTGCCAAATTTTTTTCTTGCAATAGTGATCAATTAGAAAACCAAATATGGGTGTCATAATGGCATCGATTACTTGTCCTTGAATAAAGATCGTTCGAACATTAATCAATAGTATGACTAATAGTAGCATCGTTCGCGCATGAATAGATCGACACATACCTAAGAGTAAAAGCGCACCAGCGACGATAGGCTCTAATAATGCAACTCGTTGCAGATAGATTAAGGTATAGGAGAACCACATAGCAGCTGCTAGGTCATTGAAAACATGTCCAAGAGCATAAGCGATTTTCGTGGACGCTGCTATTCTTCCGCTGTTCACGAGAGGTCTAAGTTCATTATCCATTTTGAAGAGGTGAGCTTTTCAAGATCAAATAGAAACTTTCACAGTTCTGATGAATTGCGAGAATATTCCTAAAAATCCTATGTCTGCGGAAAATGTAACTATAATATAAGCTACGAATAACATGTAATAATCATTTACTGCGGTTTCGCAAAGGAAAAAAGAATTTTCAATTACGTAAATATCAAGAACAATAAGTTTAAAAGTTAAATAAATTTTACGATTTATGGATGATATATAATAATAAAGAAAAAATGTTTGTTTTTAAACGACGTTATTTCTTTCTAACAATAAGGCAAATCTGCGGTCGGTATTCCTTTCACTTGATTGAATTTTGCTTTAAGCTGTTTTCTTTTATGGTAGTTTGTTTCTTATTAGGACAGTATGATGATCGCGAACAAGTTTACAAATACGACATGAAAAACATTTAATAATATCATGCGAGAGATTAGGTACAGATTATTGATAATACAAGGTCTTATGATAATCCGATTATTTGACTCGACGGTTCAAAATTTTAATAAAACTAATATAACTAAAAAAAATTTAATATACCAATTTCAGTAAGCCATGTTAGATCTTTACGTAAAACGCACATACATCCATAAATACGAATTTATATTTTACACTATAAAAATTGAACAGCGATTGAATCTTTTGAATTCAGTCTAATTTTATATTCCTTTTTAAACTTTAAAAATTCTATACTTTAATAATATCTAATACATAAAAATGCACAAATAATCGCACATAGAACGTTAATGTATGCTCTAATAAATGAAGAAAAATTTCACGAATGTTAAAGAAATAATTGGATTAAAATTTACGTGATGTATCTATCCGAATGTCGACTCTTTCAACGTTTTCATAAAAATGATTAAATTTATCGTTACCGCCACATGTCACGATGGATACCGCGATATCGGACTGGCTGTCTGTTCGCGTCACGTGCAGGTGAGAGACTGAGCTCTGAAATACACGTCGTTCTTTGAAAGATTATGTCAAACTATCAGACGGATTAATATGGCATAATATTCAGTAGCCAGAGATAACCGTAATCTTATCAGTACATCAATATCTATCAGCACGTCAAACAAGTCAAAACTCAATAATTTTTTTTAATGAATATTTTTTTGTACAAGATTAATGTCTATGTTATGATTGTATAAATTGATGTATAAGTCAATGTATAAATTTTTTCGTTTTAATGTTTATTTCTAATATTTTAATAAAATTAGAAAATTACGTTCTATATAAATATCGTATATATCCAGAAAAACATATAATACAAAATATAAATTAAATATTTCATGTAACAAAAAGTTATAAACTATGAAAAATTAATTAAATTTTATTAAAAAATAATAATAAATATATAAAGAGAAAAACTCTAAGATAATTGACATAGATAATGATGTCGTATGTATACTGGGCAAAACAGGCCCTGTAATCTGAGATTGCAAAAGAGAAACGCGAGAGAGGCACACTCGAAGGAATCGATACCAAGCAAGTTCTTATACGGTCTCCTGGTCAGGCGACCTAGCAAACTATGGTAACTTCTAACTACACACCATAATAAATAGAAATAACAACTCGAAGTTATTTCTCTGATAAAAATAACAGGCTATATATTTAATTTTACGAAAGTAATAAATACGTTCTTAATTAAGTACATTCTAATATAATGGGAAATAATATAAAATATATTTTTGTTAAAAATATTTTGTTATTAAATTTATACAGATATAATAATTAAAAATATATATTTTGTATAAAATTCATAAATACTAAAAGAATTAGAAAAGCATATTTTTTATTTTTTTATATATAGCTACTATATATAAATTATTAAAGAGTTTTATTTTGTGATAATGGAATAAGTCATAAAAGATTTTTTTTACAATTAAAATGAGATCACGTTATTATAAAATATAAATGCTTTTTATACTTAAAAATGAAATATTAGACAATGACTTAAGCAATAATAATGTTATACAATTCTTAGTAATATGCTACATAATTATGTCCTAGAATACTTATGCATTATATAACAATTATTTCTTCGTTAAAAGAATATATTGAGAAATAATATGTCTGATTTAATACAAAAGGCATAGAGGTTGTCTACAGTCTTAATATTTGCATGTGAGCAAAGGAGAATTTCTATTTAATATTTATATACATTTTTTATTACATTTTTCCTAACGCAAACGCATCGCGCTAAATCGTGACCTTTTCTAAAGCCGTATATTTCGTATCTTCAAATTGTCTTAAGTGAATCTGCAAATTAATGCTTCTATATTTCATGCCATCGATAATTGATTTAATTATAATTGTATGTTATAAATATATTTACCTGTAAATGTAAATTAACTTCAGCGGATCGGCTTAGATATGGAAAATTTCCACCACTTTTCAAATGTGCTAGTTTTGCATTTGGATAGCATTTATACACTTCTTCTCTAACTGCATTTGATAACGCATATTCGTCAAAAACGTCTATTACTGTTACAGGTAAATGACAAATCTTTTGAGGTTGTACATAACAATTTATGCAATTCATTGTTAAACGAGACGCTAATTCGGATTGCGTTAAGCTCTCTAGCTGTAAAACATATGCATAACATATATAATATATTTAGAATAAATATTTTTTTCTTTGTATCTTTTATCTTTCATTAGTTTGAAAAAAATTAAGATTACCCGTTCCACCATAAAATCAATTGCTTCTACAATCTCTCCATCGACTTTCTCCGTTGCAAAATTTCCCATTACCATTTTCTTCAATACCAATGAAGGTAAAATCCAAAAACTACGAAAAGAAAAAAAATTTATCTTATTTTATCTACGCTTACATTAAAGCTATTTAAAATAGTCCACTTACACTGCTGCGGAATCATTGTAACTAAATACAGATGTGTCTGTGAAGGTATTACACAAAACCAGAGATACTACTCTAGGACAATGTGCATTTATTTCTGTAAATTTTTGTGCTAAAAAACCACCTGTGAATATAAAATTTCATCTATTAGATTAAATTATTATGTTACTTGAATATTTTGTTTGTACATTCTGACCTAGGGAAGCACCAAAAAGATGAACTTTATCAAGTTCTAAGTAATCTAACAACTTTCTGAATCCATCACACCATTCCTTTATACTCCAATATACTGGTGCCTCAGCCTATAAAAATCAAATTATTATTTACTCTCTCTAATTTATACATTAGCAAGATATAATTGTATCTCTTATACTATTTTATATATATTGAAATGCTTCAGAAAGCTTATCGTTTAACTTACTGAGATAACTCTGTAACCTTTGGCAGCAAGACCTAATATTTGTCTAAAAAAAATATCAGCAGTACCACAGACAGGCGGAAGACATATAAGTGGGCACTTGATAGTTTTTGGATTAGAATCGTATACTTTCCATCCCTAAAACAATTGTAAAAATATTTCAAAATGTTTTTCTTGTTTACTTCTATGCTTATACTCAAAATTATGAGGCCACTTTGCAACTTGGCGAAAATCGATAAAAAGAAAAAAGTAAATTAGTTAGAGATCGAACGTGAAAACTAATATAGAATTAATTTATTTGTGTAATAATACAGAATAATACCTTTGTACCGTCGGCGTCAACAACGATTTTTCTGAGCGGTACGGAGCTGCGAAAACTCAGATATTCCTGCGAGCGTGACAGCTCGCTCGAGTACGAAGACATATTTTGTTTTCGTTCACGACACGACGCCAGTCGGTACGTTGCACCGTGTTATCATCGCTCGACAGTCATGTCTTTCTTGATATCAGAAGAGACAGTACATTAATTATAATAATAATAGTTTGCATAATGCATCGCTAAAATATATTCACGGCTATCGATAATGCATAACGATTTTTAACTGCAACGACATTAACCAGCAATCAGCATAACAAATTCAAGATCTCTTTCGACAATGCATTTTAATCGTTTATTATTATTATTATTATGTATACTTACAGGTCCCTTTTGGGACAACACTGTCCCTTTTAGGACAATGGAATTTCCTCCGAATAAATTTTACCTGCTGAATCCACATACAATTCAACCTTTCTGTTTTTTGAATAAACTTTTCCCTGAAGATATATTTTCCCTGTAGAAGCTAGAAAGCTCATCCATCTTTTTCACTACTTTAACTACCGAGCATTGCTTGCTCTGAAGCGGATTATAAATAGATATTCAGAAATGAAAATCAGAAGGACACAATTCGTGAGTGTTTTAAATACATCATTGTTGTTATTATTATTTGTCTGGATTTTTTTTAGAAAAATGTTCGATTTTTTTCTTATGATAGAATACATTTGACTATTAGAAATGTGTAATGCAATTATTCTACGAAGTTTCTTGCAATCCTATTTTTCCTTTTATCTTTTCAAATTCATTCGCACAGTTGTCTTTGTTGCAATTTGTTTTGTAAAAAGAAAAAAAACTGAAATCGATTTTATCGTGACTGTAAATCGTACAAATTTTTATCTCGCTTAAAAAACAATTATCAATTTTATTTTATATTCATTATGATATTTCATTTCGATTCAGTTATTTATATTCACCTTCAGTAATTACAAAAATGAATAATCAATAAAAAAATAAATAATGATTATAGAATGATAAATATCACCAACAGATGGCTCAACAATCTTTGTTCACGTAATGTTCAAAATGGTGAACATTCTTCAATACCAGCGATCAGTACAAGCAATTTACCTCGATATGATCAACGATGATCTTTTGACAAATTCGAAAAAAAACTTAAAAAATTTATATTATTTTCATGATTTAAGAATTATAATTATTTTTTAAAATTATTTTTAATGTATTATTTAAATACATTGCTCTAGGAGTCATAACTTAATCACACGCATTGTCTACATATATCTCTTTATGTCTTTTAAATATCTTTTATGGGCTTTCTATAATAACTCATTATCTAAGCTTTAACTCTTATACTATAAGAATTTGATCAATTATAATCGATTATTCTTCTCATACATTCGATTGTGATACGTTTTATAATTTAAGACTTGAAACTTATGTAACAGCTAGTTTATTGTAGAAAGTCCATTAGATATATATATATGTTCCAAAAGATGTCTCTATGACGTCTTTTAGACATGCATATTGTCTGAGAAGTCTCTAATTTATCGAGAGATTTCGATTTTCCGAATTCAATAATTTATATTCTTGCAATGATCACAGATGATTATGCGAATGTGATAATTGCTGGAAAGGAGATTGTAATCATCGAATTGCATCAGGGGTGTGTTTTCATAATGTATTCGTAGGCAACGAGTAATAGTGCACGTTTGTATTCGACACATAAATATATATGTCTATGGGACGTAAAATTAACGAGGTTAATCTTCATATATTATTATTTCAGATAATATCATAATACAACAATCTCCTGCTGTTCCATTATATTTGTGATTTGTCATATTCGTATCTTTATCTTATATAATATAATATTGATTTTTTTTCATCTGTAAATGAATTGCAAAAAATGTAATAAAATGAGAAGCAAATTCGAATGTATTTATTGTGAGCTATTATTAATCCGGAAGTAGTCAGTATAGAAAACTATCGTGACTGATGCGAATTGATTGATAGAAAAATATCCCAGATATTCTTTTTATGCAAAACTATTCCCGGATGTCATAATCCTCTATCCACTTTCAGGTAATAAAATTGTGACATTTGGCATAAAGTATATTTCTCGGTATCCGTTGCAATTTATTAATAAAGCAATATTACAACAATAAACTAAAAGCAATATTATATAGTACGAGTTTCGATGTATTTAAAAGAAGGGAAAGAATATTCGTGTGAGAAAATGCGAAGAAGATTGGCACGAGATAGTCGGATCCTCCCCCAACATTATGGGCTTGCGCTTTCCGTCTCCTTCTCTTTCTTTCTACCTCTCTTTCCCTCTCTCTTTTTCTCTTTCTCCCTCTGCCTGGTTACCCATATCATCGTTAACCGGCGACCCTACCGTTTCTGTCTTCGTCTATCTCAGCTTGGTATATATACAGCGACGAAACCGGGGTGATATTGCAGGAGAGAAGGCGAACGCGGCGCGGCGGGACGCGAGGGTATGTATTAGCGAACCTGCCACTCAGGGAACGGAGGGCGGTGGTTGATTTTTTCATCCCCACGCCCTCCACGTACGCGTATATACGCGCAACGAGCGCGACTGGAATTCGTTTTAGCCTCCGCAGAGACGAGCAATAACGATTTAGTTTCCTGAAAACGAGTTCCCTGTGTAAAATCGTTAAATGTATTCAAAATGAGATCCAGCAGCGTAAAAATGCGGAACGATTCCTTCAACGGTAAGCTTTTATGCCACGCGCGTGTAATTAATAATTCGCGTTTGAATGCCATTGTCGTCGCTACATCCAATTACGGCCAATTAATCGTCGTTTCTACTATTATCGTTCAATTCACGGCCATATGTCAGCCTAGGTATTCATGATACGGACTTGTCTCTAAGCAATCAAAGCAACGATTACGACAAGTACACGCGGCATCGCTAACATTTACATTGGCAGATCCCCGTAAGTCATTAATAATCGATATACGCAGCTTCGTTTCTGTCTCGCGTTAATTCGACGTATCGAATCGAACGACACACCGCGCTCGTTAATCTTCCTTCCCGCAACCGTCACTCCCAGCGATTTATTTAAAGAAGGCATGTTGTTTTTTTTTTTCATTCCGCCAGTCTTTTTCATCGTACGTAGAGCAAACGTTCGAACCGAAGTTAATTAATGCGATGAGTACCATTGGTATGCGGGCATGATACGATAATATATCGATGCAACGTCCCCTCGCAGTTTTACGTATTTTTCGATTCTAGCGAATTTTTTTTAATAAAATTCGAGAAATTCAGGAGATTTTTTTTCTTAAATCTGTAATAGATACTATATCTATTGATCGTTAAATCACAATCAATGTAATCACATTTCTTTAGAAATTTTATAGAAATTTTTTTTTGGACTATCGTAAAAAAAGAAAAGAGAGAAAAAGTTAGAAAAAGTTTAATTTTATTAATTAAATAATTTGGAAAAAAATGAAATAACAATGTATTTAAATAAAAAATGAATTTAAATAAAATTCAAAAAATATACTAAATATTTTAAAATATCTTTATATTTATAATATTTCTATAACTACCCAGAATTCATATCCAACTAGTAAGATTTGCCTTGCAAAATTTAACTTTAACAAAAAGGCCAGGTTTCTATATATAAACTTAATTTTCCAAGAAAGGACTGCAGGTAAAAAAGATCTGTTTTCTATATAAATTTGATTTTGAAAGAGAAAAACAGTTTTAGGTAAAAAAAGAATTTCAATTATCGAATGCGTGAAAAACCATGTCTATTAGAAGATAAATTTTTTTATTTTCTCAATGTATCATTTTATTATTCATTCAGGTAGCTGATAATGATAGATGACTGGAATATGTGAATACAAAATAAAAAAAAAATGCAATTTTCTAGAATTAGTATAATCTATTTCATGAAGGTCGACATTCAAGCAAGGATATGGTATTGCTGCTATATAGTACAAAGTTAACTTTACGAGAAATTTAGAGGATAGGTCTATAAATACTTGTAATAAAGCGTAAAGGATCATTAATCTTCGACAGTAATTTCGGTTTGCAGTGGCGACATTTGCCGTCTCCTTCGCTCTCTTTTCTATCCATTGCTCGTTCAACTTCCTCCCTCCTTGCTGCCACCAACCTCCCCCTATATATCTTGCCCGTTCTCGCACTTTCTAGGATAATTAATGATCTCGAAAGCGATCTCCTCACGGTTGTCTCGGGGCAATCTTTCCCCGTCTCGCTCCCGTCTCGTTACCTCCACCTCCACCTCTTCCTCCGACCAATTCTTTTTTTCAGCTAGATAATCATTTTCCCTTGATATACGCTAGATAGCAGAAATAATAGGAAAACGGAAAAAAGTATGAAAATGCTAAAAAAGGCAGGCCGTGTTTTAATTCTCTCTCTCTCTCTCTCTCTCTCTCTCTCTCTCTCTCTTTTTTTTAACTTTTATTTTCATATATATGATTTATATTATTTTCATTATTTTTGCTATTTGTATAATTCTTGTTTATTCGCTTATCTTCTTCTTTTTATTTATATTCTTTTCGTGAAAAGCGTATCCTAAAATATGAATAAATGCCTTTTTCTTATTTAAATAGTGCAAAAAGTATTCGTACACGGAAAGAATCCTGATTTATAGAAAATAAATATTAATTAATAATTAATTTATACAATAAATACATTCTGTTCTAACAAAAACGAGCTTCGCGTGTATATTTGATTTTAGAAGATATTAGATTTAAATTTTTCGACTGTACGAATTCTGTTTGAGCGTCCAAACAACACAATTTATAACTTTCACTTATTTTTAAGATGATATATTTTCTATACTATATGTTGTATTGCAAATATTACTTAAAAATGATTTTTCTTAAGATTTATTTGAAACTTTTACTATTTGAAGATAATCTCTTTTGCTTGATTATCTTCCCTCCTCTTCAAAATTATGCATATATATAGAAAATATCATTACCGTCAAATAATAAAAGTTTCAAACAGACCTTAAAAAAAATAATTTTGCGATACAATGCAAATCATCTTAATGCATTTTTTTGGTATATATAATTTTGAGAAACATAGTCTATTTTCAAATAAATTCATGTAAACACTAAAGCCAAGCACGTTGTCTGTGCAAAAAATATATACATATTTATATATTATAAATTATAAAATTCTTCCAAACGCATTTGGAGTGGATCTCTACCAGATCGAGTGAACATTCTCGTGCATTGAAAAAGAACGTCGAGAGACATCATTCCGAATGCGTTCTGGCTTGAAGTATTTGCGACAAATTTTATAATTATTTTAATCTAACGACGCGTAACAGACAAAACAATATAAAAATACATGTAATGTAAATTATATATCCATTGAAGATGATTCCGTTGAGAATCGAGATGTTTGGAAAAATTTTATAATTTATAACAATATGTATATACTTTTTTGCACAAACAACGTGCTTGGCTTAGTTAGCTCTTATACGACTTTTATTGAATACATTCGTTAGTTCACTGAGCCTTTAAAGTTTTTTAATAGCCTATTTTATTTTTTATGAATAAATTGTTAATTAATCAGCAAGAAATGATCATCGATTAGACTTGAATTCACGTGGAATTGGTGTCGAAATGCGATCATATCGATTTGACATCAATTTGATGAATCATTTTTCGCTGAATAATGTTTACTTTTTAATCAAAACAACAGTTTTTAAAAAAGATATTTTCCCTATACGAATATTTTTTTCTCGCTCTTTTCTATATCACGTTAAATTACTCTACTTATGTTACATAACTAAAAGTAGGTTATTAAAACTCCATTATTAAAAGATTAAGAAAAAACCTTTGTTTGTAATGTATTTATATATTTTTAATAATGCATGTCTGAAAGATTAATTTAGTTAGCTTAAATCGTCACCAACGCCATAAATCGTCTTCTGTTCTGAAAAAAATCAGACGTAGGAAGCATCGATAGAACTTGGTAGATGAATAGATAGACCTTCAAAGATTTGCATAGCAGTTTCAGCTGTCGCAGGCATCTTCATAGAATGTTGACAGCCGTCGATCTCTAATTATCTGGAAACATGCAAGCTCTGGCAGTAGTTGCTGTTCTCTCTCTGTTGTGTCTCTCTTTTCGCTCCTCTCTATTTCTCTCTTTTTCTCTCTTTTCTGATAATAAATATTTTCATGACAATCGAGCCAACTGAAGAGAGGGCTGGTACGTCCACGTTCGGCATTATCTCACCTTGGCTAATTCCTTCGGAAACGACTTGGTTCTCTTCTCCCTTTTTCATCGCATCTCGCATCTCTCGTTGAATGAATACGGAAGCGACGAAAGCTGGAATTTCCGGTTGATTCGGCACACTAACGATGGGGTAGTTTAACACCCCGTGGGGACAGCCGCGCAGACTCGCGCGCGATCCCCCATTGTCAGACGTTTGCGCAATCTGCCTCGTCGACAATTTGCACAATAATGGACACGCATCGACGAGGAACAAATTAACACCGTGGCCGTTAGGAATCGCGGTTTACCAGCTCTTCAATACGGTATTATTTATAAATACTATACGCAACGGTTTCCGCGGCAGTGAATCACTCCTGTCGTACCGTTCGAATGCACGATCTCGCGGATTAACGCGTAGAAAAAGTTGGCAAGTGATACGCGTAATTGGAAATTACCGCCCTAGATTCTCGCGAGCGTTCCGCGAATCATTGAGAAAACCACTTCAGGCTGGATATCGGTTCTTGCATCAATATTTAATCGGCTAACAAGATGGCAATGGTATGTGCACCACCCAGATGGGCTATAAAAGCATGAGGGGCCGTAATAGTCAATGTACATTCCCGGTACATCCTTACGCGGCCGTGTATGCCATCGACACGAAGAGAGACAAAGAAAGAGAGAAACGAAGAACCGCGTGACAGAGTTTCTCCGGCGAAAAGAAGGTGACGAGAGATCTCATCGACGAAGATAGAGCAAATAATCCAGCCTCGTACCACTCGCTCGCGGTTAGCCTGAGAATTGTCAATCGAAGGTGCCAAGAAATAAGAGAACGTTTCGAGGCGCGGCTTCTCAAACATCCTTCCTTTGGATGTGACCGCGGACTCTTCTCTGTCTCGTATAATTATGAGTATGCCCGATTATATGTGTTTGAACATAGTACGTCGAACGAATGACATTCGATAGACGATAAATCCTTATAGTTATTCGCGCGCTGATGTACTCCACAAACTATTCGCGTCTCTATGTACATCGTGACACTTTTATCACGTTAACTTTTACAAATTTTTTCCTAGGGATATAACGTTTGTCGAAAGACGATTTAATAACTAGGCGTTGTAAAGAAATATAGAATATAAATAAATATGTAAATAGATATGGAATAGAAAGCAAGTTTGAGAAATTCAACGAAGAAAGCTTAATTCATTGATTAATAATACATATATATACAAGGTGTCTCACCTACTACCGCATTTCCTCTTAAAGATATATTCTTGAGGAAATTTTGAGACGAAAATCCTAATGTCGAGACTACAATAATTTTTTTTAATTATAAGCTAACTTTAAACGTTTATAAGTCAAAATCCATTTTACTTTTATAGCATCTATTATTATTTCTGGATTCTTTTGAACATTCTAAGACGAAAATCTTAATATGAAAATATCGAGGCTATGATAGTTTTTGACACACTATCTTTAATCAATTATAATTTAAAAAATTTGTAACCTCGGCATTTATTTTTGTGCTCAAGGATTTTTGTCTCAAAATTATCTCAAGAATACAAATTATCTCAAGATTCTTAAGAGGACATGCGAGTTGTGAGACATCCTGTAAATGTTAACTCATCGGATTAATTCGAAATACATGTGAATTCTATAATATTATATTGAAAGTCGTCGCGCCCTCACAATGATCGCAGCTTTCGTGTACGATTTTCTGACCAGGTAACTGAGCATATACGGGCGGATTAGCAGGAAGCACATGGACGTGCGTGTTTTTGTATTATACACGTTATTAGCATAAATTATGCACGTTCTGCGCAAATTTGATAACAATGTACCTTTGATATGAACATGGATGTATTCTTGGCACGCACATCGTCAAGGAAAAATCATTCCTCGCTGCGGGAGCACGTTTATAAATTTCTACAATAAACACATGAATCGCTAGAATCATTCTTCAGAGAATTGTAGGAAATAAAATGGCATCTACATGCGTGTGGACAAAGCATTTTAATAAAAAAATGCATTTCGATGTATAATTTAAAGTCTAATTTACAATATATTTCTTTGCTATTTCTTGCCTTTTACCATTTTTTGCCTTTTATGTTATTTCTTCATTTTCTAGCGTTCGAGATAAAAATTGAACTTCAAAAAAGACAAGAAACGATTATCGATAAAACGATCGCAAAGAAGGAAAAAGATAAATGATAAAAAGCAAGAAACAAGAAGTAAAGAGCATTCTAGAGATCAGGCTTTATAATTAATTATTTTATAACAAGTAGGCTCTCTCTCTCTCTCTCTCATTGACATTTTATATTTAAAAAAAGTTACGCGATATCTACTATGAATCATTATAAAACATAATAAAATCTGCATTATATCAAAACGATTATTGTAATTCTGGTGACATCCAGATTATTTGGAACTATTATAAGATTTAAGAGAAAGAGAGAGAAATTATGGATGATTTATAATTATTAGAAGATTAATGATTATGGACTAATTGACAAATTCACAAAAAGACTTTTCTATTAATAATCAGTTTAAATTTTTAATTTGCTTTTGTTATCGATTTCTGTTGTTCCTTTCTTACCGTTCGTTAACATTTGTTAACAACGAGCCGTCCAAAATGTACTAAATTCCAACTCTTTCTCCCATCTTAAAACTCTCGTGTAGAGCGCTTCAACTCTCGTGTAGACTGCCCATAGTAGTAATATTTTATACTTAGACTTACAGTAATTTCTTCGCCTCCATTTTACCGCCACTACTACCATAACAAAGTCTTCAGTATCTTCCATAGGCTGCAATTACCTGCAATTTATACTACATGTACACTAACAATAAGTATATCACTTATGTGTGTGATATGCGCATGCAGATATAAACATATAAATATGTAGAAAAATCGATAGTAAAAGAGAAGAAAATAAAAAGTGATTATACGCGGGAAAAAACTGAACTTGAAAAAATAAAAATAATAAATTATATTTCAAATATATTACATGCGTAAACAATTAATTTGAATAAACGATTGTGATGATAATTATGATGATTCAATTTTTCAGTAAATTACATCTAAGGAAGATAGTCTAAATATATTTATAAAGATATGTGATATAACAAGTATTGATAAATGAACGAGAAAAATGTAATCAGTCTTAATGGACGATAGAATCAAATTGGTATGCTGCTTAAGGAGACCTTTAGTGTCGAGAAGAAGCAGAGAGATAGTTGAAAGGCAAAGAGGAGGAAAACGAGAAATACGAAACGAAGAGGATGCTATCTCGCGAAACAACTCGAGATGGGCCTTATTACTGACGGGATCAAACAGCCGTCGGGGTGTTAACTGCCCTCGAGAGAAGAACGAAGCGAGAAAGAGTTGAAGTTTAACGCTGCTGGCTGATCGGGAGATAACCATGCATTTGTCTTTTTTTCTTCGCCTTCCTTTCTTCTCCGTCTTTGTCTTTTTTTTGAGTGATCGCTCACATTAATTGTATTGCAATCGCATACAAATTTTCCATTTCGTCAAATAGTCATACATTTTATTGCATTCCGTATCTTTTGGAAGTTGCAGAATATCATTTTAAATACAAATATATATCTTTGAAATTCATAATGAACTTACAAATAAACGGTAAAATAAAGAGTAGAAATCGATATGTTTAGCGAAAAACTCTTCGTAGTTTTGCCTTACGCATAAACATTTGTTAGAAAATGCAGAAAGGAGTTTCCTATGTCTGTCAATAACACGTACGTGTAAATAATCGTCGAGCATCCTGCACAACAGTTTGAAGCCTCCAATCACGTACAATCTCGTACCGTAATCTCGGTCGAAAATAAGAGACATTCAACCATTATTTTTCAGATTTTTATTGTTATCTTTACCGGCATTCAAACGGAAATATACAGTAGACATGGGTACAGGTAAGTAAACATAGAAAATTGTTTACTGACGATTAACCGTACATCCATGAGATAATATAGATACGCTGCGCAATCTTTAAAGTCAATTTTATGCACGGCACTTTGGCGAATGAAAAAATAGGGGAGAGTTGCCTACTCAAGATATTTTATTATATTATTTTTATCGTTATTACTAATGAAAGTTAATATTTTAAATTATAATCGATATTTTTAAGATACTTAATATTATTCTATTATATGTTTAATCTTTTTATATCAGGAACAAATTATAATTTATTATTATTTAATTTTATTATCTTTTTTTACATCTTTTTATATGAAAGATATAATTTAACCGATCAGTTTCTTAAACTGATTTCTAAAAACTCTTTTAAAAAGAATAATAAATTTGTGAATAAAAGTAATAAAAA
Organism: Atta cephalotes; assembly: GCF_000143395.1. Taxonomy (NCBI): domain Eukaryota; kingdom Metazoa; phylum Arthropoda; class Insecta; order Hymenoptera; family Formicidae; genus Atta; species Atta cephalotes. The sequence goes on from NW_012130065.1 coordinate 260,988, forward strand.
ATGTTTGAAAAGATTTATTATATATATTAATAACAAATTAAAAAATGTCCGTCATCATTTTTTTTAGCTTATAACATACACTTAAGATAAATATATTTAATAATTGCAAACAATTGTAAATATGTAATATTTATACTATGCACATTGTATCACTATACATTTATAAAATAAAAGTGTAATTTAAGGAAATCCTAAAAACGTCTGTAATACCGATTAAACCATATCATTTTTGTGTAACAATTTTTTTCCCCTCTTACTGATTTGAAAATCTTTTTCCAGAATTAAAGTATACTCATTAATATATGTCTGTAAGGTGGAGTCTAAAACGACAAAAAATTTCAAAATTGATGTTTTTATCATTTCTTAGTCCAATATAGCACTCCAGAGCTGTCACATCGTGATTTGCTTCAAATAAAAGCTGTACAATCTGTACTTACGAAAATAGTAATCAGATACAGTAGAGCCATTAATAGTTTGTATAAAGAAACTATGTGGGAGTTCTTAAAATTACTTACAATTAGATGTCTAACTTTACTAAAACGTAAATAATTGTTATACGAAAATTTATGTGTAAGTGTGGCGTGCGTGAATGAGATATTGATATAGTGATGTGTCAATGACACATAAATCATCTGTGTAAGTGCTATTTTTAATAATCATCTAGGATCTCCTTAAGAATTATATATCTATATTTTTATATTATTATTAACTTTTTTTTCTTCACTCGTAACATATTGCTGATAAATGTCTTCATGAGATTCTGTCAGCATCTTAATATACAAAAACTTTGTAATATATCCTTTGGCATTTCTGTGTAGATCTGAGATGATTTCACAAAAAATTTAACAATGTATGATTACATTAACGCGCAAAACACACACACACACACACACACACACACACACACACACACACACACAAAACAGTACTAAAGGAACAAAGATAAATAAAGCTTAAACTATCGTATCATATTAAGATATCGGCAAAGAATCCAGACTATACGACAATGATATAACAATTTGTAAGAAATATTTTATTTTGGACGGTTAATAATGACGTAACATATTGTAAGTAGCGTGAATATCTGTTTTAATTTTAATTTTGATATTGAAGATACCTAGATATGGTCGAAATGTCTATATCGATGTATACATGTAAAGTGAATTAATATATATTTGCACTTACCTTGCGGAAGCTTTTATGCTCCTTTATTGATCTATTTTGATATTATTCACTTATTTCATGTTTTTATTACTAAATGTTCCCTACGTAGACTGCCAAAAATCGAATAATTAATAATACTATTTTGACTTTTGAAATTCTGACTTTAAAAATCAATGTCGAAACCAATGTATTATTTTATGCGAGACCTTTTTTCGTTTGGTACTACTCCGCTGGATTTCGTTCACTTTTTGGGAAGGTCATCTTACTTACCTGTACCAATTCAACTGAGGCATGTCGAATTGAATTCGAAAGGCATATTTGATTTTAAGACGACGATGGGAACTATTCCGAGAAGGATTATTCAGATACAGATTTGAAAATAATTTTATTAGACCATGAAATAATTATGTAGGAATATCAAGCACGATAAGCAAAAAGTTATAAAAAGTTTTAACATTTTAGCAATCAGTTTGAACATACATAATTATTTTGATAGTCCAACAAAATCTTTAGATCTAAATCTAGTTAAATTTTTAGATATTTCAGCAAAATTATTCTTTTTATGTACAATATTACTTTCTGAAATTATGTTTAGAAATCGATATAATATGTAGAACTCAGGATTCAATCGAATTAGATGAATCCTATTGAATTTGATTCTTTACATTGTCGACCATATAATATTTCAATCATTCAACGGACACAATAGTGAATAGTTGAAGCAACACTCGGCTACAATTCAAGTATATTCGATGCATCAATTTTAAGTGACGCATTCCGAATTGGTTCCGCATCTTATACCTATAGATCGGGTTTAATGCGTCGTCTATAATACACGGAGTAAGAAGCAAGAGTAAGAAATTGATCAATTACAGTCCAATGTGAGAAGAATAATTGACTGTGATTGATCAATTTCTTACTCTTACTCCGTGTATTGTAAACGACGCATAAGTATCGGTCCACAACTTTGCCTTAAGTCATAAGTCGAAAGAGATTAAGTAACAATAATTTCTGTCTTCAAACTGTCTTTACACAGTTTTTAGACTTTAATCGTTAGACTTAAGTGAATTGAAAAAAACTCAATTTTTATACGGCCTAAAAGCATAAGTTCTGTGGCCAATGTTTTTTCACTTGCAACTTACGACTTACAGTTTACAGTCTCTTAAAGCAAGGTTGTGGTGGACTTACCCAAAACTGCATTTTGATCGATCATGCGTTTTAAGCGCTTATAATCACGATTTCTGTCTATCATTCATTAGATGTAAAACAAGGATATAGAAAAAAATCTCTTAAAAAGATCTGAATTAAGCAAAGTCATATTTTTCTCTGTATAGATGAGTCTCATGTGATCATGATTGAATCTTCATGAACTGAAACTCACGTTGCATTCTTCTACACCAAATATTCATCCAAAAATATGCTGTTCAATTTATTAATTCTATAATAATAGTTTCGAAATTTCGTTGAGATCTCAAACTCCAGAATGTATAGCTAAAATTTAATTTGTTAGAAGATTATTCTGTAGCTAGAGTTAAATTTATTAAAAGATTATTCTAATAAATTTAATTGTTATATAATTCATATATATAATATATATATATATATATATATATATAAAATAAAAAATATATATATATATATATAAATAAATATAAATAAAAATTATTTTAAAAAACACAATTTTTTTTGTATACTGAAATAAAGAACTTTGCAAATTTCCTTTGTTTTTATATATGTATATAGAGGGAAGCTCTCTATTATGAGATAGGCGCCTAATATATAGCGGCGTTTCTACTAAACTACTGATTCCACCATGAATTTATTGCTCTTGGATTGAAAATTATTTAATGGAAAATTTATTATTAGATCATGCCATGTAATCATTGTAAAAAAAGAATTTTAGAATTTAGATGTCTTCAAGTTTCATTGAGATGAGCTTTTAAATCTTGTTTATTATTTAATAAATAAATATTTAGCAATAAATTCTTTATGTAAATAAAATAAAGTACTAATAGAAAAATACGGGATATATTGAATTACAGAAGTTAGATTTGATGATCGTAAACCATAAGGCGTGGAAATAATATGAGATACCCAGAGTTATTTCTAATAACTCATGCTCCTATGTTATAGTGAAAATTGTTGTTAAAAAGTAAATGTTATCATACAATAATAAAAAGGACAACCAGAATGAACATCAAGAGCCTCTTTCTGCGGATTGATTTCAACTACCTGAAAACGAGTTTTAGGTATAATCCATCGCATGCTTATTTTTCACGCATGCTGACTATATTTATTTGCATTTTAGACACATGAAATAAAGTTTTTTAATTGCAATACTGATATAAAAAAAATATAACCTCCCTATTAATAAAATTTCGAGATATATTGTCCAATATCTCGGAATTTTTTAAATCGGAATAATAGTTTTTACAATATCGTTTATCTAAATACGCTAAGGTCAAATTATCTTTTTAACAACTCAAGAAAAGGATATGATTTTAATGTTCACTATATCTAAATTCACGTTATATTGCAAAAATTCTCTAATATTTTCTGATATAATATTCTCTGATAAATAGAGTAATTTTTATCGTCGTTATAAATATTTTATTTTTTGCATAAAAATGTATCAATAATTTTAATTATTCCTATTATTTTAATAAAAACATATAATGGGCTGTTCAAGCCTAACGCTGGTTATTAATTTGCGAAACGTAATATCAATTAATAAAACAAAAATTACATTAGTTATAGATATAATGTCAAATAATAAAATTATATCAATATTTTATTTTATCTTAATTACCTATATAAATATTTGTATACTACATATAATATGGAAATGGAAAAAAAGGATATTTCATTTTTCAGAAAAACGACGCTTCTGGATAATCAATCCATAGTCCTCCTACACCGGAACTTCGTAAAGGTGCAAAATTGTGGTAGAAAAAGACGATATAGACGAACGACAATCCTGGCGGGAAAAAAAAGGTAGAAGAAGAAAGAGAAGATCCTGATTTTCTCCTGATGATGCACCGATTAGATACAGTCCCCGGTAGTTTCGGATGCAGAATTTACGTATAATATAACGTAGCGGGCGGGACTGTATCCCGCTGACGCCTACCTGAATCCGATGTTCGCGCGCACAATATCGTAAGACACCTCCTTCACGAGGTTGAGTGCAGCTCAACCACGAAGTGGTGGGGATATGGAGTGTGGAAGGGATTGGAGTTCGGTCCGCAGGAGCCGGCGGCCGGCGCTCGTAACTGCCGGCGGTTCAGAACGCGGTAGTACGTGAGAACGCGCGCATTCGTGTCGGTAGTCGTTTATTATTGTAGTTGGTTCTGCGCGCCGGCTTTGATCCTACGCAAGTCCAGCTGATCGCGCGTGTTCCGCGAGCCGTTCGCTCGCCCCCTCGACGGCGTTTATTAACGCGCGTCATCGATGTAAGTCCGCGAGATCTCTCTCTCTCTC
>NW_012130065.1:270184-271949 GCF_000143395.1 Atta cephalotes
ATAAATACCTACAGAAAAGATATAGTATCTTTGAGATCTGAATAATTAAATAAAAGCAGATTAAGAAAAAATTTAAATTTTTATTTAACAATTTAAATTTTTGTTTAATTCATCATATAACAACAATTTTTATTGTAGCTTTGATTTGAATTAAATAGAAAAAAGAAAATAATTTATTATAAGTGATGTAAGGTTGTCATAGCATCGAAATTTTTGAAACACTGTAGAATCATGTTTCTTTATGTATTTTTTTTAGTAATATTGAATCAGTTTGTATAATATTTTTTTTTATTTCTTTAAAAAGGAACGGTTTATGATTTAATCATTAAATTAAATTTAATCATTAATTATTAATTATTCTACATGTGCTTTTTGTTTTCTGTTTTCTGCTTTTTGCTATTTTTTACATCTTGTCTTTTTGTTTTTTATCCGGTTTTTTGTTTTATATCGTCTGAGATAAAAATAAATTTCGAAAGGAGTGAGAAATATGAAGCAAGAAATACAATTGTCGATAAAATAATTGCAAATAGAAAAAGCAAATGGTAAAAAATAAGAAACAGGAAATAAAGAGCACATTGTAGAATAGACTTTAGTTTTAAAAAATTATAGTGTTATTATATATATGATACAACTATAATTTTTTAAAATTAAATGATTAAATCATAAACCGTTCTTTTAAAAATATATATATATATATATATATATATATATACATGTATAAAGGTTACGAGCAGAAGTTGAAAAAGAGGCATGCAGGATGTTTTAAACTATAACGAAAATTTAAAATGAGTTTAGAAAAAATTATCAGTTTAAAAATATAGCTAGTTATACAAGAGAAAAATTAGAGAAAAATTATTCGGAATCAGTATATCGTGTAGTGATGAGAAAGAGAAATATAAAAATAGTTTTGCCTTATAATTTTTATGTATCTTTCTCTTTACAAACATTTAAATTATGGACATTTCTTTTCCAAAAATTGATTTAAAATTAAGATGAATTTGTACTTAGGTCGCTTATATTTATATACATATATTACGTTCAGCAGATTCGTATTCCGAGATCGGACCGAACTCAGAAATGAAAGTAAAAAAAGAAAAGGATCTCTAAATACATATAATTAACTAAAAGTAATTATGTAAATGTAGATGATATGATGAGAGATTTCCTATCTTCCACACACACACCACACACATTGCATGTGTGTGTGTGTGTGTATATATATATATATATATATATATATATGTATAATATATATCTAATATTTCCGTTTTCCTCAGTTATTAATGGTAATGGCTATATTTAATACTTTTTTGGTAGTTATTTGCAAAATGACTGTATTTAATGCTTTTGCATTTTCATTTCTGAAGTTCGTACTTTACGACATCGGATTTTATGACCTTCGTCTATCTGTTACTTTTACATTACTGAGAATTTAATCCATAATTGCCGTCGTAAATTATTATCTGCATTTGCGTGCTAGTCGTGAGTGAAATTTATAAAGTTCCAATTCACGCGAGACATTCTCGCTTCGTGGTTTTAATTTTTTTCGAATTTAGGTCGATGTATTAATCATACTAATTACATCTATAATCTATATAGAGCGTGCGAGCAAGCACCGATCAATTTTTGGTGCGAGAAGGAAGAGAAAGAGAGAGAGAGAGAAAGAGAGAGAGAGAGAGAGAGAGAGAGAGAGAGAGAGAGAGAGAGAGAGAGAGAGAGAGAGAGAGAGAGAGAGAGAGAGAGAGAGAGAGAGAGAGAGAGAGAG
>NW_012130065.1:271969-273477 GCF_000143395.1 Atta cephalotes
CTCTCTCTCTCTCTCTCTCTCTCTTTCTCGCAAAAGCAAACCGGCCGGTAATTATACCGCGCATCAAAAATCTTTCGTCGCGCGTGTGTCACGTCCCGACACTCCCCATCCCCGCTCCCCTCCTCCGCTTCGCCATCTTTCCGATTCTCTCCATCGAGCTTGTGATTTGCCCGTACTATTCTCATTTTGACCGATCATATTCGATTTCCCTCTCTCCTTCGTCTGCTCCTTCTCTTCGCCTCGTCCTTCTGCTTCCTTTTGGAATTCCATTACTTTGTATTCGAACATCATCGAAGGTGGTATCATCTCCGAAATTGTTACATATAATTATATTACATCCCACACATATATTATCCTCTTTTTCCACCTTTTTCTTACGCATCAAATCAACTGTGTTGTGCGTGCGCTTGGAGCAGAGCGTGTTCCTTGGAGCGGGTGAAGAAGAAGAAAAAACGACGCGGAAGAAGAAGCGAGGGGAAGACAAAGAGTGCGACGAAAACTTTTTGTGCAGAGACATGATCGTTGATCTCATTCGGCGTAATCGTTTGCTCGCAATCTCGTTATTTTGACAAAATCCTCCCTCGCGCGAGCATATCCGGACGTGAGTTTATCCGACGGGATAAACTTTTTAGTTCGCGGCGGAACAGTATCTCGTTCGCGCGCGATACTATATCTGCTATTGTACTTGAAAACGCACGCATACGTACGCATCGCGGTGTCGGGTGTCTCCCGCCCCCCCGCCGTGATTCCACGTATCTTTTGATAGCGTGTACGCTAGTTTCGTGAATCACCGCGTCACATTAAAACAGCCAAAATTCGGGTGAAGGGTGATCCGAAACCATCCTACGTGATGGACACTGCCGACGAGCAAGATATAGAGAATCCAGGTGGAGGCTCCATGGCCAACGGCGCCAACGGAACCAATGGCACAAATGGAGCCAATGGTCAACACCAGACGCCGGAGGGTTCTTTGGTGAGTTTTCTTTCAACTTGTAATGGCGCCATAGCGGTCGAATTCCTTTACGTATCTCTGCTCTACATTCACTGAATTCGCTGGGGATAAATATCGATGCTAAATTGATATGTATAAACAGCGAAACATATAAAACGTTCGATACGTAACAACGCGTCTCGTCATTGTTAATAGTATTGAAAAAAAAACGCGTGCGTATTAGGTCGTTGTAAAGGTTAACTCAATCGCTATGTTCTTCGATTACAATCCCGTCAATTTAACGTTCTTTTTCGAATAATATTTCTGTTTATCATTGCGAAAGAAACGCACGATCTCGTATCTATCTTATTCTCTTTTTTCGACTTAGGATTATGGCAGAATTCGCATTAAATAAAGAGATATCGAAAGAATCTACGACGCAAAATGTTTACTTTTAGTGAAATCTATGGTGGTCGAAAGTCCATTGTACGGCATACAATTCGGAATAGTCTACCGCATTTTTGCATATAAGTTTTATATATATATATATATATATATATATATATATATATATATA
>NW_012130065.1:279212-286172 GCF_000143395.1 Atta cephalotes
AGAGAGAGAGAGAGAAAGAGAGTAACACTAGGAAAGAGGAGGAGATCTGTGTCGCGAAGCACTCGTCATTGTACAGGTATAGGTGTAAACAGGTCTCCACCTGAGAATTTGTATTCGATGCGTGTGCGAGTGTGGGTGCGTCGTGTGTATCAACTACACAACGACGCTGTTTGTGTATGACGTGCGTAGAAGGGAAAAGAAAACGGAAGATAGGAGAGGAACGAAGAATAGATAAAGAGAAGAGCAAGCGAAAGGCGGAGAAAGATAGACACTCGGGAGTCGCGCGAAAGGGGTGAAGGTGGGAGGAGAGGGTTGGGGGGATTCACGAGCTCATCGGTGCACAAACGGCGCAAGGGCGGGGATTCCCCCTTCGGCCAATCGGATCGACTAGCGAATGCGCTCACCTACGGTACTGCCGGCTCGCTGCTCGTTCACCTGCAGACGCCATGTCGTGACGTCACATCTCATTACGACAGGCCCCGGCGTTTATGGTAACGATGCATTGTCGCCTCGCGACTAATATTATCTCACGAGATCGTTCGCAAAATTTTATTCTGGCAATTCTAATATAGAAAGTCACGATTGTGCAATGTACTCATACGTCCGATATATTTCTCTAATGTGTCAAATAATTTAATTACTGTCAATATTAATTTTTACAAATTTTTATTGCTAACTTTTGGACGATTATCATGACGCATACCGCGTTATTTAATTGCGATTGTTCAACCGCCAGATAAAATTGGCATAGAAATAAGGGCCATAAATCGTAATCTTTTATACTACTCGTATCTTACCATCTACGATGGCACACTGGTATTTCTTGTCCGAATGGATGGTTCCATTAGTAGAGGGATAGATATAGTGTCGGATGAAACGATTTTGGCGGTACGACCTTCGAAGCTTTCCAAACCGTTTCGCCGTTCAATTTTACGGGACCTATCCAAGATATACACAGATCTTCTATTATATCGAGGAGAAACGCAGCGAGACCTTGGATTCACGGGGAGCGCTACGAACTCCTTTATTATTCGGCTGTTTTACGATTGCCCTATAAAGATCTCATAATTAGATTTTGGAAGTAATATCCTGCCGGAACTTAGCCAGGCCTTCGAATGGTCGATCCGCATGAAGGTCAGGCTCGAGATCAGGCTCAGAATTGCAAGAGTCGATCTCGCTTTTTTTCTCTTCAGGAGTGCATCGAGCTTGTGGAATGAGTATAATTTTTTTCAAAGAGAAATCGACTCGCATTGGTGCTACCTGAGGAACATGTCATTAAAGAATAGCGGAGTAGATGAAGATTGTACATTGTATTATACGTTAAAAAGCGAGATAATTGGTATCGATCGATGAATCTTTCAACGAATTCCATCCGTGTATAACCCCGCAAAGGGGTTGATGAAACGTTATTAATTACGCGAGAACGAGCAGCAGGCAGGTGGCCGCAAGCCGGGTGCCCCCCGTGGCGTTAAATTACTCGTACGCTCGTACGCATCGAAGCGCGGACTCGGACTCGAACTCGCGATTCGCAGGAAGGCGCGTGCATCCGCGTGCAACTCGCGTCGACGGTGCAATACAGTGCAGAGCAGTGCAGTGTAGCGCGGCGTGGCGCGGCGCGGCACGGCGTGCGCGTGATCCCGATCCAAGCGGTGGTGCGCGTCGCGCGAGCGGAGAAGGTAGTCTCGCTGTTGATGGTGGGGAATCACGGCGTGGCGACGGCGGCAGCGCGGCGGCGCAGGAGCATCGAAGCGCGGTAAAGAGGGGCGTCTCTCAATGAAATGAAGAAAAAAACGAGGAGGACTGAATCGCGATTGGTCCACGCTCGGCTTTATGGTCACGCCTTGCCTTTATACATACGCGACCTCTCCTCTTACGAGACGAATGCGAATCGATCATGTCCCCTCTCCTTCTACATAAAGAGCATTCTTGTCACATTCTCGTGACCATTTTACTGCAATGCCGCAAATTGAAAGAAAAATCCAACTTTTGTCCATAACCCGTTGATCGCGTCGGTAAGTACTGCCGATTATTTGATGAGGGATATATGATGGATGTGAACGCTGTGCGCAGAGAAATATTTGCACACACTTTTTTTTATTATTAAGTAGCTTGTTCTTTGATTAGAATTCAGTATTTATGTATGTCTTCACGATTTCGGAATATGTTTTTTAATATGATTGTAGAGAGAAAGGTATATACGGAAAGTAGAACCGAGATTGAAGTCTGAAAGAAAAATATCATTAGGATACAGACCCAATGTGGAGATTTCTCAGATTATGTCGCGCTGTGGATTGTCTAAGACTTGGATAATCGGTCATCTAGCTCGATATTATCGCCGATACATCGATTCAGAGAATGAAAGACGAAGGAGGTCTAAAATCGACAAGGCGAAAAGCTTGATACGATCAGTACGATTGTGAAATGCACCATTCCGCACACTGCCTTCGCAACGATTATCGATCGCTTAATGACACCGATTTTATTGAAAACAACAGAAATGCAGACTCGGGTCTCCATTAACGTTGAGCAAGTTACACGCGGAGAAAGGTGTGTTTCTGCCTTTAACGTATACCTTTTAAATAGGTTACAAAAAAAATGTTAAACTTACGTCAATCCCCGAGTTATCTATAATAAATAACAAGAAATTTTATTTTCCCAGACATTTAAATTCCCTTGTTATTTATGTGGAATATTTATTTTGCTAAGGTCTTATGATGGGTTCTTACAATTTTCATTACGCAATTATTATTACATTTCTATGAATAATAAATGATGGAGATAGCTATAAATTTAATTCCGTCCATAATAGAAATTTTGCTCGTGATACTCACCTGTTTAATAGCGCTATGAAAGTCATTGATAAGAATTATTTATCAGAATATATAAGACTTTTATTGCATCACTCAATGACACAAAGCTATATTTGAATCGATATTGCGCGTTTAGCAGATAACAATGTGCATAAAATGAAGGATGTTTAGCGCAGGTATCTCGTCTTTATTAACGTAAGCTATAACCACTAACGATATATGACCACACTCCCCTCCAAACAACCCTGAAATCGCTTGACTTTGAATAGAGGTATTAATGCCGATAATTATAATTAACCGATTTTTCCACATGTTATCGTATTTGCCCTGTATATAAGTATTATTTATCATTAACCAGCATGTAATTATATACTTTCCGTGCATATATATTATATATTTTCTATAATAAAATTAACGATGCACCTCACAAAATTGAGACTTATAATTTTTATTTTATTGGCACAAAGTTATATATTAGGAAATCTATTATACATTTTAGTCTTTTGTTTATAATTCATATTATATTATTTTTTTAATAAAAATCGCTTTTAACCAATCATCAAACTATTTGTAGAAACTCATGATAAAAATATTATAACCCTTAGTCCTCTAGTAATCTTTTATAACTTTGTTAATTATTTTTTATGTATAATCGTATTTTTATACCGGATGTTTCTCTCTAGCTGCAAGATATGGTGAAGGCACATTTAACTGATTCCGATGTATCAATTATGCGAGTAAAAATCACAGTATCAATTGGCTGTCTCGCAATATTATGGAGCGTAGATTACTGATCTGAAGAGCATAATAGCCCGTGCAACTCTATACTTGGTCGATAAGTTATAGTCATGTCCGTGAGTTTCTTTCATTCTGAACTGGCTTATTACCTCAGATATCGTTGTACCTCGAGAATGCAACTATCAATTACTCCGTGTTTCGACGAGTTTTCTTAACTGCTTCGCTACTGTGGATGAACCCATAAGATTCGCCCCTTCGATCAGTTCTTAAAGCTTAACCTGCATTCAACATCTAAATCTTTTTATCGAACAGAAAATAATTTTTTTCTTTTGCTTTTAGTTGAGATACGTAGTATCTCCGAAATTTTTTAGGTATCAAACTGTTACGACCTGTTAGTAACCAAATGTTACGAAATGACTTTGAAACAATCATGACATTAACTTTTCGATTTTTAGAGAAGGGAAGCCCTCTACTTGTAAGTGATAAGATAAATATGACATTTTAATGTGATATTTTAATGTATACATTATAATAAATGTAAAAAATAAATGTTTTTTGTTTTCCGTTTTTTAATTGATAAAAACAGTGAAAGCAAGTACAATCGCTATATAAATAAAATAAGATAACTTGATGTACCGAATCAGATTTTTTTAGATAAGTCAGTGAAGCATGTGAAATGTATTGTCAAGAAAAATTAATGTTTTCTTTTTTTTTTCGTCTCATATCTTTCGTCTACATATCTTGCCTTGAGTAAAATGGCGACTATTCAAAGAGAATTATAAACTATTGATCGAGAATGCTTTTAGAAAAGGACTCTTCAGGTGTCACAGTAGCATGAAATCATCAATTCTCTGTATCTAGACCATCTTCTCAACTTTCTTTCTTTCCTGAAGATAATCTCATGAAATTTTCTTTCCTCCCTGAGCTGATTATAAAAATGTTAAAGTTCTACAGTTCAAGAGACATATGTCTCATCTCATTTTTTCCTTATTCTCTGCTCGCTGATACATTTTTAGTTTAGAAATTACTTCTTTTTTTCTCTCGGCGTATAGTAAAAACACAATTTAATTAGCAAATTGTCGATGTGTATAGCTTTCTAGTGAAAATTCTAGTAGGAATTATAATAGAAAGTAATTTCTTTTATTTCTCAATGAAGCACAGGAGCATCCACGTCGGCGAATGACATAAAGTAATTTTATGGCTTTTTAGTATATCTCTGCCTCCCCCTCGGTTGAAATATTTAATTTGAGCCATCGTATATATCACTCGCGGGTCCTAAGTAAACTCGTACTGGATGGATGTCCGCGAGACCGTTCGTGCACGTTCGAGGGAAACGGGTTCTTCGTCGAACTCGTACAAACAACGAAGCGAGAGACGCGCTTCGACAGACCACTGAGGTCCACGAGCTCTCTTATTGACTCTTTGACTTTACTCGCGCCTCTTGCTCGACTCCTCTCTTCTTCTCGTTTTCGTCCCTTTCTTCTTACCTCTCCACCTGCTTTACCGAGGTCCATCGCTCTTCTGCACTTCGGAATCTCGCGGCTTCCTTCGGGTCGACTGGGTCATCGACTTCTTACCGGTATGTTTCGTGGAACCGCGTAAGAGAAGAAAAGAGACGCTTAAATTTAATTTCGTGCGTATTTGATCAAGTAAAGTAGGGACACGATTTTGTCCTTTGGAAATTGACGCTGTCCTTATATATTATTTAATTTTGGAATACTTAGTGCATCAGAATGTCTCTATCATAATTTGACAGTTGAATAGGTATCTCGAAAGATGGGGGATAATTGAAAAGTGATACTTTTATTTATATTTTATGTAACAAAATCAGTTTTGTAAGATTAGCTATTGAAATGGCACAGCGTTCTCTTTTAGCGCCTCGATACGCCACCGCGTTCACCGTGAGCGTTAATGGTGATTTGCGCAAGCAAAAGTGGGAGATATACTTTGTGCACGCGTACAGACTCATACACGTCACACGCAACGCACAACGTACGATACGCACAAAGTATTGTACGATAGCTCGGCTACAAGTAGAATAGTGCTGTAATGCGCCCATTCACGTATCATTATCCGCGCCAGTGCCCAGATAATGTTGTTGCAATCGGCGCAATTATATTTTTACGATTCTAGCATTTCTAGCTAAGGTTTCTATTTCGTGACTATTAATGTCCAGTGAGCTATAACGACGCGCAACGCTCAAAGATCGCGTCAATTGCTAACCTAAATACTTGCAATCGCAGAAAATAATTTTTCTTCCGTGAATCATTTTGATTGTGCAAATTAACGTTTAAGAACATTACGAAGAAAGGAAAGGTGAAATAAAAAAATGGTGTTCTTAACTACTTAAATATTTATTTCTTATCACTTTTACTCAGTGCAACGGAGACTCGATCTAACATCTATAACATCTATATTTACCAAAATTAGATTTAAATCGCATCTGTGATTAAATTTAAATCGTCTGTGATTAAAATTAATTTTACAATTAAAGAAAAGAATAAACATACTTATATAGAAAAAATATTTTTTCTAACTTGATTATTTAAAATTCATTGTTTTTGATACGAGAAAATACCTCAGAATCTTGTTTGATTTGAAGAGACACTTATGATGAGAAAATTTTTTCTCAAGTATATATTTTTTGATATTTTAAGGTCATCGCAATTTTTTTGAACTGCATGACTTTTTTTACAATATGATTCTTCTAATTATTCTGCATATAAAAGCATTAAAATAGTGATATAAAAAATCAATCAGCTTATGAGATATTTTATAGTTTATTCTGACATACATTGACATAAAAATTTTAATACTTCGTAAAAATTATTAATTTTTTAGTAATCATACTTTAATACTTTTATGAACAGAATAATAAGATAAATCAATTGGTGGAATGAAAATACATATTTGCTTACTAAAAAAATTATCCATTTGTATACAAATTTTTTTTTTAAGCAATTATTTTTTTTTCCATCAATTGGTTTATCTCATTATTCTGTTCATAAAAATATTAAGATATGATTACAAAAAAATTAATAATTACGAGTTATTTAACATTTTATGTCAATCTATGCCAGAATAAAATATAAACTATTTTATAAACTAATTGGTTTTTTGGTATCACTATCTTAATACTTTTATATGCAGAATAATTAGAGGAATCATATTGTGTAAAAAAAAATCAATTCCATTTAAAAAAGTGAAGATGACTTCGAAGTTTCAAAAAATATGACCTTGAGAAAAATTTTTTGCTCATCATATTTGTCCTTTCGAATCGAACAAGATCTTCTGCGGTATTTCATTATATCATTAAAAATATGGATTTTATATGATCAAATTAGAAGAAACACCGTGCGTGCGTGCGTGCGTGCGTGCGTGCGTGCGTGCGTGTGTGTGCGTGTGCGTGTGC
>NW_012130065.1:292520-298483 GCF_000143395.1 Atta cephalotes
TTTTTTCTTGAAGTCNGTTTTTTTCTTGAAATTTTATAATAGAAGAGAAAAAAGGACAAGGGAATAAAGTAAAAAAAAAAAGAAATGAATTTTTATTTATTTATTGAAAATTTTTCGGTATGTATTTGATCACATTAATTTAATTTTTGCAAAGAGTTTATTATAGGGCAAAATGAAGGGCACACTTAAAAATGGTGCTAAAAAATGATCGCTCCAAACACACATAGCGTAGCAAAATCTGATTTTTGGCGTCTATGACGCGGAAAATTATGGAAACGAATCACGAGATCTTTTGAGATTACATTTTTTTCTTTTTCCTATTCTAGGAAGCTGAGAGCCACTGTAATATACTATGGCACGCTCTCTCTGTCTAAAGGGACGGAATGGGCAGCACGTGCCTACCGCATGTTTCTGAAGCTCCCGTCTTCAAAATTTCTAGGAGTTCGATTTCCGCTCCTCCTATGTCGATACGTTTGCCTGTGCGTATAAGATTAAATACTGCTGCTGCGCTACATTAATGTGCGCACTTCCGGATGTAATTTATATTACCCAGCTTTTATTAAATTTGTTATCGTTTCTTGAGTTATAGCACGAATTATTTTTATAATTATTGTGGTGAAATTTTTGTCCGATGAGAATATTATTTTGCCGTGTGCAGACTTAAGTGATTTAGAATATTATAATTACGACAAGAAAGAGAGATAAATACTGGCGTATCACAAAATTGTGCGTTTTGCCGATACCACGTATAATCACACACCGGAACAAGCTCGTCGTTGTTAACGACCGGTTTTAAAACTACGAACATATCGCGGTGACTTGGACGAGTCAATGCTCGCCTTTACACGACAGAACGATCGCATGCTTGAAAAGCCGGTGCACGCTTTAACGATCACCCTTGCTGGCGCAACATTTTGCCGCCTCTTCGATACAAAAATGGCCCGAGCAATCGTGTAATGAAGGGTTATCGACGTTTTAACGATCTTCGGGCAGTTTTGAACAGAATTAAACGGACTTCGTTTAGTATTCTCTCTATGGGAATACTTATATATATAATACATCTTCACTGAGAGAAATGATTTTGTTATAGGAACAAATCAAGGGAAAGCAAATGTGATATTTGTTAAAAAACTGATCGAATAGTTACGAATTGCAAATTAATTCATCAATGTAACAAATAATCAATAGTATCGCTAGCTAATCAGAGACATATATATATAAAAGTCGTAGATGGTTACAGGATCCCAAATCGTAAGAAATTGACCAATTCTAATCAAGTATTCTCTCTACATTTGACTATGCTTGGTCGGTTTCTTATGATTTAAGATCATTTACGAATTCTAAACGAATTATAAACGAGTCTAAAGTCTATCCAAAAGAAAGACTGGATTCTATATAGTTTGCTTCTGTTACTAATAATTCGTTGATATAGCAAACAGCAATCACAACAACAAAATTTGTCATTACATATTTATCGATCAATGGTACTGGTGGCTAAATTAACAAAAGCCTTTCTCTCAGTGTTTGTGTTTATTATACATACGAATAGAATTTTTCTATTGCACGCTATTTTTCACAATCGGAGCAAGCAGATGGCGAAAGAAAAAAATTAATATATTTATTAATAAGATTGATATGTAATTACAGGCACATAATTATTTCCGACATGAATAATCTTTATGGAAAAAAATCATCGACAGATCCGTTAGTTCCATCTTTTCGTGATATTTGTAAGAACTTTACGAACGGCGGCGGCGGAGACCTCGTCGGCGCCTAACGTTTCTCGATTTTACTTGGCAATTTTTCACGCGTGTCAGTGGGAAATCGTCACGCCTCGGAGTTATTTTTTAACGTGACGTCGAAGCGGCCCCGCGCGCGCGACTCAGCTCGGCTCGGCTCGGGACGACGCCGCGCCGCATCGTTCGCGCGGACAATAATTTCAACGTCTGTTTGCGGCAGCGATTGCATTCTGCCACCGAGGCATCATTGTCGCCCGCGGAATACAATTAGCAGTAAATTAGCATACGCCATCGGGACCGATAATAAAATCCTGCATATTATAACGATTGCATCGGATCTCACAATGCCGTTGTCGACCACAAATTATTAATTTAATGGCCCAGTCGACCCGCTGCTCCCTCGGTGAGGGAGGGGAATTACGACTCGGGAAGCGATGGCTGCTGGAAATTTTACGCTCGTTAGAAAAGAAGAAATTGTCTGACACGACTCTGCGACTATCGCTTTGTATTGTTAGTGACACGCTTGTGCCCGATTTTACATCGTACATTCTTGAATTTGCTGATAGTTGGACGTACTCGGCTATCTCAGCATCCCCTTGTCTTACTACTCCTCGAGCTTCACTACAAGTAATCCGAGAGCTTTATTATTATGCATTATATATATTTTGATGTCGATACAATGATTTCATAAATGATCTTGATGAACTTTGTAGCGGAAATGTATCAATGGTATTCGCGCACAATCAGAATCGCGCGTTATTTACATCTGGAGATGCGTTCGGGGAGACGCTATTAGCGCTAGTTGTTGCAGTCTATTCCTGTTTTACGTCTAATAAACAACGAAGATAGAATGACAGAGTATTGATAGCGTCTCTCCGAACGCATCTCCAGATGTAAATAACGCGCGGTTCTGATTGTGCGCGAATACCATCGATAGGGAAGGACGTCATTCTCCAGGGATGCGTCACGACAAAACGTACTAAGCGAAATACCGCGCCGCGAAAGCAGAAGGGGTAGGAAAAAAAAAGAGCGAGATATTTCGGAGGTTACGCTCGAGGCCCATGTCGCGCCATCAAACTTCGAAACGGGGGTTCGCCTCTTGACGTCTGGCGCGAGTTGCATTCGCTCGTAAAGGCGTCTCGTAACTCGAGGCGTTATAGACATCGTCGGGGGTATATAAACGTCTCATCCTATGTACTTACACCGCCTATCCCTCCCCCGCCCTTTCTTCAATCTTTTCCCTCTTTCTCGCACTTTCGTCGATCTTCCCCGTATACGTCTTATGTACATCGCGTGGTGCGTTCGTACGGGCCTTCACCACCGCCTCGGCACCTATGATACCACGCCGCCTTCTCATGCATATAATGCGGTACGCGGAATATATACATATACTACATAGCGTACCTATGTAGCGCACTACCACCGACACTCGAGCTATATCTTTGTAGCGATGCGGTCGTATATCGCCTGCGGGAAATTACTTTATAGTACTGCAGTTCGGCATTAACAGGCAGCCGAATATTTTTTTTTGTTTTTTTTTTTTCTTCTTCAACTTACATTACGTCAATAAATCTTTTAACTATACAAAATCTCGTGTCAAAATCAAAATGGCTCGTAGCTTAAATAGTCAAATCGATTATGTACTTTCCCAATGAATCATGCATCGTATTTATGTAATATATAATTTTAATACATAACCATCTAACGTCGGACGTAACGGGCGCGTTCGATGGTTGGCGAAGAGTGGTAAGATGTTGTCGATCGTGCCGAGGATGATGGCGACGGTGCTACGCTCTCGCGTTGGTGTTGCATCGGTGTTGTGCCGGTCGTAATACATTTTAGCCGCGGGTCGTTCGTCCGCCAACATTATATTCTGCTCTATTATTATGTACGACGATGAGGGCCGTTCACCATCCCCGACGTCGATATGAAATTCCGTGGGCAACGATTGGACAGAGCTGAGGCTCACCCCGCGAAAAAAAGGAGTAGCGAGACCATTGCGGATAGGAGGGAGGCAGAACGGCGGAGAAAAAGGAGGAGGAGGAGGAGGATGGAAGATCATTTCGAATATATCGTCGAAGCCGTTCGAATCGTACGGCCCGAAGGCACGCGGCAGCTGAATGTTCGCTGCAGCCGGCATTAAGAATGTGAACGCGATTGGACGAATCCGCGATCGCTCGGAGCCAGCGTGGCGAACTCGCTCCTCCGATTCTTTTCTCCTTTGCCTTCTTTCGCAGTGTAGCTCTGTTTCAATTTCTTCCTAGAAAACGACTCAATTGGTAGAGCAGAGAGAATGGTTTTCTCTTGATGCAATTCCGCTCAAAACATTTTTACCCAGTATAATATATGTATATATCGATTAGATCCGTCAGTCATTTAACTCTGGCTATTGTTGCATAGCGAAACCTTGAGAAAAAGTTATTGTTAATAATATTGTGATGCACAAAAGAAATAGTTTTATTAATAAGGTAAAACACTAAAAGTATTCAGCTATGTAGATACAGATTTGAAAATAATTTTGTTGGACATCTAAATTAAAGTAAAATAATTACGTAGAATATTTAAACTCCTTGTTAAAATGTCAAAACTTTTTGCAGTATTGCTTAGCATGCTTGAAATTCCTAAGTAAATATTTTGATGGTTCAACAAAATTATTTTTAAATATGTATCTAGCTAAATTTTTCGATATTTATTTTAATAAAGTCATTCTTTCTGTCTACAAAATATATTTATTCCTTGAAACCATGTCACTTTTTCAGGAGCATCGGCGTGTCGGTAGCGTGTCGAACTCAGAATTCGAGCGAATTGGGTGAATCCCAATCCCAGTTTAATTCTTCGCGGTGCTGCTCCATGTCATCCCTTCTTTGCGCTTCTTTCTGAGAAGCGAGACATCGAGCCGACAAGAACGAAAGTTCGCCCCGTAAAAGATCGACGTAATCGTTATAATTAGAGATCGTAAAGCGCGCCGAAGAGGGCCTCGCTCGCACATTAGAAGGGGGAGGCGCCGGGTAACCGCGCAATCTCGGAGAACGAAACTTTGTTCACGATCCGTGACTATAATCTCGATATAAGACCACGCCAATGGTCTTCCGCCAACACGAGAGACCGAGAATACCAGCCGTATTCGATCCTTCGGAGATAAACGGCGCTTAATAACTCGCAACGAATCGCCAAGTTCTGCCTCGAGATTTCGCCGATATTAACGAACGTTCATCTCATCCAGGTGTGTTTAAACGTTGACTCGTCAATACCGACAATTTCTTGCTCTCGACTTCATTTGCTTCATTTATTCGTGGCAGCGTTGTATGCGTATACTCGCGAATCTTTTATTCAGCGCTATAGTTCTTCGGCCGTGTATTAAGCACAGGGGGTTCGGACACCTGTGCGGAGCGTAGACACATAACCGCAAACGCTTAATGCACATTCGCAGACAACGCGCGAGGCCAGACGAATTTTATAGGTCGTTCGGGGTTTCGGGCTTAATAGCCGAATTCCACGTGCGCGCTCAAACGCGCTGCCTGTGCGCAACTTACGGTTGAATTTTTTTTTTCAACAACACTGTACTTCGTCGTGTTAATCGACGCTGTAAAATAATACTTTCTCATAAACGTATCGATTCCACTAATCCGAAGATATTGAACGTCTCTGATTAAAGTGAAAGAAAAGTTGCGGAAGAGAGATCTAAAGAACAAGGGAACATTTTCTCACCTGTCGCTGAGAGTACGACATTATATACATATAGAGATAATTGAAAATCGTGATGCTCGGTAACGTACGGTGAGCAAAGGGCTTAACACTCAATACGTTTTACGCAGTTTGTCGCGGACAGCTGTTCCTCTTTCATTTCGTTAGATAGAGGGACACTTCGAAGGAAGGCGATGATGTGAAAGGGTAGGAGGGCTGGTCTTCCGTTCAAAGCAAGGTTGATGTTTTTCGGTCGCTACGCGAAAGACTCGAACGGTTTTAAAGCCGCAATTTGTCCGGCCGAGAACCGACAATTAATATAATTACGCGTACAAAGAGAATTACCATGCGTCTACCACGGTTGCGCACCGCACAACTGCTGTATCGTCTACCACTGTTTCTCCGTGATTGTAATTTTTTGCGATCGCGGCTAAACCGTAAAACACCGAGTCTCCAGTTCGCTCCAGAGAGGCGGACTTCGTCTTAGGTGTCTTCGTCTTTTTACCGCCTCCTCCCCCCTTCCTTTCTCTCTCTCTCTCT
>NW_012130065.1:299527-302721 GCF_000143395.1 Atta cephalotes
CTCTCTCTCTCTCTCTCTCTCTCTCTCTCTCTCTCTCTCTCTCTCCTTCCACAGCTTCGTAGCGCCTGCAATATTTTTACCTTCGTCTTACGCCTTATCGCCCGCAACTATTACCTGCCACCAGTGGAAAGATCATTGCCGGTTATGTATTACCGAATTTATGAACCGTAGATGTTCACGGGCGGATCTTTCTCCCGGGTCCGCGCGATCGTTACGTTGTACTCGTATAAAGCTACATATCAGCTTAAGGGGTAAAGCTAACTCGATTAGTCGCATTATTGGTATCGGATAATATGCAACACAGGGGTTCCTACGCTACCGGGACATATTAGTAACAGAATCCCTATAAGGCCGCCGCATTTGATATTACCTACACCCCGCCGCGAGCGAGACCGCCATAAGAATGGTGTGCATTTTCTCGCGATCGACCGACTCGCAGCCGCCGATGCCCCCCACCTCAAATGTATCGGTTATAAACGGGGCATAAATTACTCAGCTGGTAGAAAAATGTCGAAGAGGCGAACGGGCTCGACCCAAGTCATTCGCGGCTGTCGCTCTGATTGGCATACACATTTAGATTTCGACGTGTATAAACCTTCCTACAGTAAATCTATTGTTTGCAATACCGTGTCACACTGTATACTAAAACTATTCTAAATTTCTTAATTATAACACAGATAAAAAATTTGAATTTTTTAATTTTAATAAGAATATTAATTTTATAAAAATATAAAGCGAGATCAGCGTTTTGTAATCGAGTGCGTATAGAGTCTGCGATCGTAAAAACAAATGTTTTATTTATATTCCTCGTTTACACATAAATTGGGATTTAGCGTTGAAAGGACACGCCAATCTGTCAGCGCTGCTTTGCTCTGGAACCACAGCGAGTAAACGCGGAGAAGGAAGAAGAGAGAGGAGAGGAGAGGGGACGAGAGGAGGTGTTGCAGATACGCGTCGCGGGACGCATGCTGCGTATCCGCGCCGCGAGGTCGCGTGCTGACACCAACCACCTTCCTTCCCCATGCAGGCCTTAAGTCTGTGGTGAGAAGCCCCGTGTTTACGGTATCCCGTTTCTTTCTCGTTTACACTCGCGCCCTGTACACCGATGCTATACAACTTGACGCGCTCGCAAGTCATGTCAGCGCCCGTTATATGACCCCTTTTATATTCGATCTCCTTTCATGGTTTAATCGTCTGATATCGGCTGCTGCGTGAATAATTAGTTTATATCGCGTCGCGAATACTTACAGTTGCGCTATATTTATTACGGATGTTTTGGTAACTCTTTAATTATACGCGCACACTTTTACGTTTGTGAAACATGCAAGACGCCTGAGGTATACCCCGCACACTTCCTTTCATCTTACAATTAGTGTCATGTACGTTTTCATCACTGACACCAGCTGTCTCTTTCTCACGTTGGTGTCGTAGCAGTCAAACGAGTAGTTTACCACGTGTCAGCTTGTTTTATCATAAAAACACTTCTTACTTACTCTTTACCTGTGATGATCAGTCTTGCAATTCTTTTCAACAAAATTTAAGAGATATAAGTAATCGATCTCGTAGAGAAGAGAAGTAGAGTGTGAAGTAAATGTTTTCGCTGTATGAAAAGATTGTATCGAAGGCAAAAGAGTAGAGACGTGTGTATATCTATTAGGGATAATCTATAGAAATAATATGAATTAATTTGAATTAATTAAACTTGCAAAATTTTAATAAACAGTATGCTTTTGCAATTGCGACAAGTTTATAGTTGCTATATCAGCACAAATTTGTGAAAATATATAAGTCTTATCTCTACCTGTCCTTAAAGTTGATGCACTACACTTTTGCAGTATACTTGTATGTGTGAGCGGAATTGTAATATTGTCGTTAATTATATACTATTGTCGTTAAAGCGGCAATAATATATAAACATATGGAAGTGGGTCGTAAGGTAATCTTTTATTACTGCTGCCATTATTATTAATGATTCTGTTTGCTGTCGTCGCAATTGCGATACGAATAGCGAGGCAAACCAAATTTTATGTTACCTTATATTTTTCAAGCATTTGCAGAGCAGTTATAAAATTGCTCCGTATTTTATTGAGCAAAACAGTTTGTCTGTAAATGATATACCTAATGATAGGTATAATCATGTTGGAATAAGCAACTCACGAATTCAACGTGACATTACATTACATTCGTAATTCTTAACACAATCTTAACATACAATAAGCTAGTACACATATCGTAATATTTGCTCTGAGGCATGTTTGATATTCGATATATGGTAAATCGCTTTCACGAGAGGAGCGCGAGATTGAGGAGGAGGTGTGTAATATCGGGCCCTTTGTATAAAGTTATTCCACGAATTATATCGAGACATTGCGTGACTGCGAAAGTTCCCAAAAATTTCCGTAGGTAGTATAATAACGTATACCAGAATCTTCTTTTGATCTCGTGTACAGGTTGAGATGTGGTCGATAATTAGATTAATTAGCGTTTGTCGAATATAAAGCCCTGTAATCTGTTTGAATTGCCCTCGGTAGGAAAGAGTTTAATACAGGCAAAGAAGCTTTGCGAGCCATGGCGTGCCGCGGAGCGTAAAGAGAACAAAATGGATTTACGATATAAAAGTCGGCGATTGATTCACGAGTGTCCTTGAAGTATGCATCGTTATAGCTATATAGGCTGTATGTCGCGTGTATTTTTCGGTATTACCGGTGCAATTGTTGCAGCAATGAAATCTGCCTTTTCTTGTAGGAAATCCTGATTGCTTCATAATTGAGACTGCAATTTCATTTCTGTGCTAGAGTCATTAGCAAATTAGGTTGAAAGATATGCAGGGAAATGTAAACCTCGAAAAAATACCTTATAGATGCATCAAATAATATAGAATAATATTTTTCGGTGTGACGTACGTTAAGTCATTTATCGCGATAGAATTGGTCGTAGAAAAGACAAGGTCAAGGTGTCCAATGTCCGTCATTTTTCGTCACTCGTCTCGAAGGCGAAGACGATCTCCTTCCCAGCATTGGCCAATGTACCTAAGCGCTGCAACGACGATTGTATTATCCTGATAGTTAATGCTATTTCGCGAGCCAAGTTTGACGAGTTTACGACGCGATTCTACGAGGATACAGAACGGACGGTTCGTGACCGGCTTCCCCCCCACCTCTCTCTCTCTCNCNNCNTNNNTCATNNTCGTANCT
>NW_012130065.1:303062-327610 GCF_000143395.1 Atta cephalotes
GTACGTACGTACGTACGTACGTACGTACGTACGTACGTACGTACGTACGTACGTACGTACGTACGTACGACGTACGTACCGTACCGTCCGTCCGTCCTCCCTCCCTCCTCCTCTCTCTCTCTCTCTCTCTCTCTCTCTCTCTCTCTCTCTCTCTCTCTCTTCGCCTCCAGGAACGTTGATTTATGCCCGACGTTACCTTTGCCAATGGATTTACATCCCGATATTTATTATTCGCAATATTATCGCGCGCGCCTTTATTGCGTTAGTCGAAATGCCTTCACCTCGAAGACTCTGACCGTCCAGCCTCTTTCCACCTCTTTCTTTCTGCTCGTTTCTTTTCCTCCCAGTCCGATCCCTTCGCGGGCTGTCACGCTCGATGCAATCTCTTCTGGACCTTATATCAATAGTCATCTTAAAAAGAATATTTATTGAACGCCGAAACATGCATCGAAAGAAACATACAAAGTTGATAACGATAGACATCTTTTGCAAATTTTTCTTTTCTGTATTGAAATTAAAAATTTACAAATTACATCGATAGTGCTCGTTTCGTTACCAATGTAGAATAACTATGATCTTAATTTAATTTATGTTTTTTTATCTTTTTCTAGTTCTAAGAATTAGAAAAAGAGGATAAAGAGTAGATTAAAGTTGATCTATATTGGTAGAAATGGGCATAAAAAAAGCTAATTGATGAGTTTCTTAAGATTTTCGAATAATCATCAAAGTATTAGAGTACTGATTCATTTACAAGTGCGCTTTTATCGGAGATTCTTCCGTATCCAGGATTCTCTTCCGCGAAGAGACTGAAGGCACGAGAACATTTCTCTGTCCAGTTATATATCATTAAATTAATGTTAAATGAATGGTTACGTGGGGGCGTGATTTCGGATAGATCGTATCCTCGGTGTATTATTCCAACAGTAAATTCGGGGCGATTATTCATTCAAGAAGTCAGAAGAGCCACCGTGGGCTCCCGTTTTCTAGCCGAGACACGCGATCGTCCCTCGTTGTCTTTGTCGTTGACTCTTTCTTCGTCTCTTTGGCGACCTTGGATCACGCCAAGTTTCCTAACTTGTGCCATCATGATCTATCATAGATATTTTTTTAGTTATATCTAACATATGTATAATATATGTTTCATGCTAGATCATTATAATAAAAGTTGTTATAATTAAACTTATTATTTTATACTCAGAGAGACAGAGAGAGAGGGAGGGGGGGGGGGGAGGGGTTTAATTAAATTATTTAAAGGTATAATATAGGAAATTAATTTTTTTGCATGCAAACAGAAAAAATATTACGATTACCGTCAATCGGAAATAGTGATAATTTCGCCCATCAATATATTCAATGGTTGTGATAACCGTAAGATGAATATATCTTTTTACAGCGTTAATCGTTAAGATATGCTAATCTTACGGTTATCACAAATGTACTATAGTTCTTATGACCAAAGAATGTATTAATGGACTTTTGGCCGTGAAGAAAAATCTTTTTGTTTGTGTTTTATGTCTCTTTTTTCTTATGTCGAAAAAAAATCTTTTAAAATATTTTATCTGCAGTAAAATTTAATAGTATAATATTGCAATATTCTATGTACAGTTTAGATATTTAGTTATATATTTGTGGCATCATAGTCTTCGTGCAACATCGGTCATTCGCGATAGCACATGTGAAGTTCGCGGTTACCGTCCAGCACACATCCTACCACAAAATTGCATCTTCTTTTCTTGCTTGTAACTTTATTATTGCTGCCAAAATCGAAAACTGCCATCTGCTGAAGAAATCGATCGCAAACCGTTGTTGCATAGAAGGATACCGCTCACGTTTCCGGACGTGCTGAGAGGGTAACCGCAAGGACTACCGGTTAAGACACGATACATTGTTGCAACGAATCGATATCGCAGTTGAACGCAACAGCTTATATTCAATTAAGTTATTCACTTTCACTATAATGTGAAAGAGTCATATTTTAGTTTTATACGTACAAGTTAATGTAGAGAAAGGTGGTATGAACATGAGCGTATCCGGAGCGGAGGGGGGAGGAAGGGTTATTCAGCCACCCCCCACCGAAATTTTTTATTAATTATTTTTTTTGAGAGGGCCTCATCACTTAGCGCACATTTTACATCCACTCACATCGATCGATTCCTAATAAATTATTAATGAGAATATTTTATTTTTATTATTTTATTATTATATTATTTTTGAATTGGCCAATTAGTGATGTGTTCTACCGAAATTTCTCTTTCATTTTTAATTGTAAAAAATATATAACTTTATTTTTGACTTTGTGAGTTTTTTGCTGTTATTAAAATATTTTTTTCTTTTCGTTATATAAATAATTTTTAATATTTCTGTTAGTTCGAGCATATAATAGCAATATTAAACAATTAAACATTTTCTTTGTAATAGCTATATTATCTTTCTTTTAAAAAAATAAGTAAAAGTTATATAATGTACAAAACGTAATATTTTTCTCCTTCAAATTAAGTATAATACGAGAAGATATTAAAAGCTGTAAAAATATCTAAATGGAATTCATTAACGTTAAAAAATGCTGTAAATGTCGCAATAATAAAATTGGTGACGTTCTTTTCAATGCAATAGTAAAATCTTCTTTTTTTGTTCTTAGACCGATTGGCGCATGGTATATTTCTGGGATGATAAACCCTTCCATTCACTCGAAAAAAAATTCCACGATATGTCGCTACAACTTCATTTTGTTGGACGAAAAAAATTAAGTGTAATATACATGTACATGTATGATATGAAACATTATTCTTGTATCAGAACTTTTAATCGTATTTTTTTTTCTAAAAATAAAAATTAAGATTTTTACATTTTTAAATGCTATTACATATATATATTTTAAATGCTATATATTTTACAATTTTTATAAATTGGAGAACGGTATTGTTGGAAATACTTTTTTAAAAACATTTATTACAAACTTTGAATTATAAATTTTTATTTTTTATTTTGGACATCTAAACTTCACATTTATAAAAGAGATAATTTTTACCAAGCTTTCTTTAAGGTTCGCGTTATTTTCATAAGTCTAACCTTCACAGACATTGCATTGAATTTAATCTTTATAAAATTTTCTTCACAAATAACGCAATTAGTCTTTTTATCATCTTGTCTATTATTTTCCTTAAATATTCATATTTTTTGCAACAGCATTTACAAATTTTTTTATTTTTTCCTTACTTAGATTGTAAGAAGTGATGGGCGATTGTGTCGCCCACCACTTCTTTGTCTAATCAACCGAATGACGAGTAATGAAAAAAAAATTATATAAAACAAGCAGCTTTAAAATAAGAAAGATTTTAAATCCACAACTTAAGAAATAATAAATGTTGTTTATATAAAATACTAAAAACGATGTTTTACTTAATGATATGACTAGTTGATAAAGTTAACTTTGTGCCGTGTAAATAGCAGTTACATAACAAAATGCACAATAACTCTGTCTCTAAACAAAACTGCCTCTATTCTCAATATGGGAAGATCCCGACTTTCACGTGTAGGTGGACTTGTCAGTAGTTTAGTAAGCTACCACATACATCTAATAATCTTAAATCATCCTTGTTCCATACTAATCTCCAAATATTATCCAATTCCTCTACATATAAATTGATTGCAATCTTTTAAATAATGCTGTTGCGAACAGATTTACGTATGCATTATTGTATGCATGTATGTATTATTACATAAAATTGTTTAACTCGATTTTTAAATATTAATTTATTTTTGTGCTGAAATGCTTTATATAAAGATTTTATTGAGACTAGGAATTTTTCTGCTTGTCCATTTTATGACGCAACACTAAGTCACGAATTTTCCAAGTAGGTATACCTAATTTCCTTGCTAGATTTTTTTGTAGATTAGAAGCACTTTGATGGGTCCAAATCTCGTCATTAAGCTATCTTGGGAATGCGTTCAAACCTTAAAAGTCGAAGTATTAAGAATAATAGCTAAAAACACTTTCTCTGTGACCAACACCAAAGTTGTTATCAATCACATGATCATACTCAGTCCTTTTATTTTATATAACTTTTTTCGTTATTTTTTTATCTTATCCAGTTTTTTATTTTTCAGTTTTTGCATTTGTCGTATCGTCTTATTAAATAAGAAATATTAATTAGAAATAACATAAAAATTTGATTATATACAGATTCTCAGAAAGAAAGATTCAGTCGATACTCTTTGACGTTCTTTTAGAAATGTTTGTCATCACATTCGTCCTTCAATAATCACACGATCGATCTTATTTTTCACGTGGTCGAGATTTTATTTTCGTAACAATGATAAATGCTTGGAGAATAAATGCTCAGATTTAGTATAGTCACTCTCTATTTTATTTTTTCAACCAATAGGTTTATTATGTTATGGGAAAAATTTAAACAGCTATAGGTAACAATGCTTAGAATTATATCATATCTGTTTAGTTTATAATTCTATTCATCTGAAAGAATTTTACATATCAGATAAGCGACAATGATGTTTTGTGAGCTAGAGTCTGAAATAGATTATTGCGGAAAAGAAATCTGGAATTTCAAGACAACAACAGGAAAATATATAAGAAGGAGAAAAACTGCGAAAGAATGGTTGGTGACAGATGCTTCTTAATTGGAGTTGAGACAAATAGATTTTTCTAAATTTTTTAAATATTTTGAAAAAATGAACTTTTTTAACTAAATTATTTTTTAAGTTTATCTTAAAAAGATAAATAGAATTTTATATAGATTGTTTTTCTTTATATTTTAATGATTATTTAATGCAATTCGTGATACGCAAAAGAGAAAAAGGCATAGAATTGAGTTTATGGAGTTAAAATTTCTTTGCAAATACTTTGAAACATTTTATTGATCAATTAGAAGAAAGAATTTTACGAATTGATCAATCAAAGAATGTTTTAAAACATTTGTGTAGCATTACATATCCTATCTCTAAGTTTAATGGCATTCCATGATATAACGTTATCGAATACTGGAATACCAGGATTATTCTGTCCATTCAGGTGCAATACAAATAAAATGAATGACAAACATCCATGTTACATAAAACTTTTGAATACTTATTATCTATAGTTGCTATTAAATCTATAATATTTAGGATCAACGTGACATGTCCTTTACATTTTCGGAAAGAATGCCGAGACAATTAGGTAGCAAAATTTCTTCAGGTAGCAACATAGCATTCTTTTATGGAAAATTTTAAATTCAAATGGCTCTTGGAACGAGTTACCTGAAAAAGATCTAGGGTTGATCGATCGACTTTGCGAATGGTTTTGACAGAGAATTTCTCGATTCTGAAATTATTAGAATATGAAATATCAAATGAATATCAAATATATTGACTATGAAAAGTTGAAGCACGCTGTGTGGAGTATATAAAAAATTTTTGTTGCGCGAAATATTTCTGTTTATGAACTTTGTATGAGTTTATAAAAGCTTCGCGTTAAATTTAAGCGGAAGATTTTCCATGTCGCGAGCAATTCGGCTGGATGAGTTAATGGGTCATAAAATCGCGCTGTAGCCTCCCGCTTTTCTTCGCTTGTCTGCTTCCTACATCAGTAAGTGCATGTAACCCTTCGTGCACGTGGTGATTGCACGCTTCAATCCGAAACCTTTCGTTTCTTTCTCCTGAATTGTCGGCACGCGGCTTAATTATTGTCTGCCGATAAGAACAAACGTTTCGATGCACCGATTACTTTTCTCTCTCATTGCGAACTGATGCTCGGATGCCTCGAGATTCTTGGCAATCAAATTTATTTTAAGAAATTTAGAATTACATTATATAATATCGAGATTACAACTCACTCGGAACAATTGCGTGAAAACAATAAGAATGCACCTAAAACTAATCGATTGCCGTTTCATTCATGACAAGTTATAGATTGATTGACCATCTCTTTCCCCGTGTTTATCTGATCTAACTCCAGATTCTTTTTTCATTTTCTAAATTAAAATGGCGACTATAAGAAGAATGTTTATTAATAATGTATTGGCGATCCAAGATATATGTAATAGAATGAATTAACTAAACATGATTCCGGAAAAAGAGTATCAATAAGTTTCTATTTCATTGTACCATTAATCTATTATGTATTTGAGAAGAAAGAGGACATTATGTAGCAACTTGATAAGAATAAAAATATCTAAATTCGTAGATTTTTTGTTTAAGAACTTTTCAATATATACATACAGTTCAGTATATACATACATCTTACATTAAATGATTTCACAAATAGTATTGACATCTTGAGCTGTAGGAACGTAGATTAGTTACACACACATACAAAATTTAGATAATTTATAATTTATAATTATTAATAATTCTTATATGAATGAAGGAATTCTTATGTTTTATTAAAATAAAGAAAGTTTAGAAAGGAAAGATATTGAAATATAGAAAATCGATTATGAAATGATCTCAAATAAATTCAGTGAAAGGAAAAGTAAATAATTTGAAACATCCTGTATTGCAAAGAAGTCACAATCTAACTCTCCACACACACTTCATCAGTGTGCAAGCCGTTTCTCTCTCCTCTTTGGATTCCTTTAAATTATTTTCTCAGCTTGAGCCTTCGAAGGTTGTTGTCTTGAACATCGGACACCATACCGACATAGGAGACAGAAGAGGAGAGAGAGAGAGAGAGAGAGACATAAGTCGATCTTGCGACGCTCGGGAAATCAGGATCGAGAGATGGCGATACAGAAATACCGAATAGTTGTCTAAAAGTGTGTGACGGACGGACAGCTGGCCGTCATTAAAACCCCATTAGCAAGGAGCTCTCCCCTCCGGAGCTCGCGAGTCAGCCTCCGAGTTCTAACAATATCTTCCACGACGCTTTACCACCACCTACGCTATTAATATTGCTCTATACCTCCCTTCATGGCCCACTCATATCCCACCCCTCCTTTTCACTCCGCTTCTTGCCATTGCGGATAGCCGAATTCCGTTCTTCAATTTAGACGATCCGTCACTGTCGTACATTCGTTTGACTGTTTCGATAAATATCAGCTTATGAAATCGAAAATGTTACTCCCTTCAGAGGGGGGGGGGGAGCGGAGAGAAGAGACTAAAGTGATTACGTAATTTGTCATAGTTTTATTTCGGCTTCGGCACAGAAATAAATTCATCGCGATCGCGCGGTGATGCCGCTCGCGAACGTTTTTCATCTAAGATGACCCTATTCGATCAATCTGTCTTTTTCAAAGACTTCGCCTGAGAGAAGAACGAGAAAAGCAAAGTTTGTAGGAAGTCGGGAATGTGGGTCAAGTTCGAAATAACTATGCGCTGAAGTATGTCTGTGGTTTGTCAGCGGTGCAGTCGTCTCGCCATCCTGCCTGCTTCAGGTACATAGATCGCGCAAAGATGCAAAATTTGTAATCTATCATAATGCATTTTCGATACGACTGAATTATGATTATATGTTTGTATTTACCGTCACATAATGAAAAAAACGATCGATCTTATCTGTTGCAAAAATTTTTGCAGAGGGATTGATGGTATATCTCGACGCATTGAATTCTTAAATATTATAGCAAATACGTATGATGCTTCAAGACCGTAAATATCGAGAAAGTGCCTTTCTCGTGCGATCTTCGCTCCAAGACCGAAATAAACATTCGTTTCTTTCCCTCTTCCCCTGCTGCTTTTTCTTTCACTTCTTTCCCTTCCGTCCGTGACCCCGCATACGTCGGAGAAGATAGACCATGGAGGGAGGAACACGATGACGAAAGAAGGAAGAACGCAAACGATAGAGAGAAGAGAGTACTGCCTACGGTCTTTGTAGCCGGCAGATCAAACTCGGCGGGTCATTAATTAAATCTGGCGGAGCAGCCATCGTCCGTCCGTCTTTCCACCGCGTCTCCGATTTACTTTACACGAAATACGCCACGGTTATAAATATGGGTGCTCACCCTGGAGACCCTTTTCCTCGAACTTGATCGCGCGGACCGCCCTCGAAGCGACACTCATGCGCGTAGCAGATCTCTGACATTATTTTTTCAAAGATATTATTTCATTTTGTTTCAAAGAATCACACGAGAGAAAAAGAAACAGCGTTTAAAGAAGCAGCATATAAAACATTTCATTACCGATATTTGTACTCGTGCGAATCTAGCTAACGTTCCTTTTGGACAAATGTCTCCCACGAGGGCGTTCTCGAAAGCGTTGCGTAAGAACGAATCGATAAAAATAATTTGCGCTTGTGTGGTAAAAGTTACCGTGATTCCTCCGTTCACGATCTCGAATCTGGCAAACACATGGAAGAGAAGAAAGCGTCGGTTTGGCCGACCCTCGTCTACCAAATGTCCTAAATTCAACAAACTTCTCCTTTATAGGTACCTTTACCTAAGTGGGATTAAAGAAACCCCACCTCACATCTATGGTCAGCCTACATTTTTTTCCCCAATAATTTTCGCGAGTGAACGAGCAAATCGGCATCAAATCAATATGATAAATATTATAAAATGTATTTTAGCATTCGCTATTTTACCTTATTTCAGATCTTAAATTAATAATAACAGTGATCACACGAATGAAAATTATACATGGGAAAGGAAAAACTATCGTGCTTTCGATTAATACCGCTTCCCTGCGTAACTTCCCTATGTTCCAAAGGACATTTCATCTAAATAGACAGTTCTGATCGATGTGTTTTCTCGGCGATATTGATAAATAAAAGCGATTACGGCGATGACGATTCTGATGGTCAATGAATTTATATACCTGACAAGAGTCCTGGAGGAGCCGATAAATCAGCGCTCTTCCGTTCACCCGGGCATCGGGTGGACACCGGGGGTAATCTCTCAATCTAAATCGATCGATCTGCCAAAACGGCTCCGTTTCCGAGCTGTTTATCATCGGGCGCTTATGAATTTATTTTATGGACCGCAGAGTTACACGCGTATTCCTCGCGCACATACGAGAAAAAGATCGACCGATGAAGCCGTGATCCCTGCGTGGGAGCACCGCGGGAGGGCCTGCGGGAACTCGTGTAGGTACTCGTACTTTCATTCTTATTGGGTATCGATAAACGCCGGGACCATTCGTTAAATCGTTACTCTTCTCGCTACGTATCCGCTTTTATCTAATGTATTATGGATCGCCCGCGTGATTCTCGATGGGCGCCACGAGCCGATGAATCTCATTCAGTACGGTTCGTATAATAATACCGTTACTTTTTTTTTTTTTTTTTTTAATCAAAGTTCTGCAAGAATACGTGAATTTTTATCAATTATTCATAACGTGCACAGTGTTGCAATAGAAAGTCAGGTAGGATAAGATCTCCTATTATGAGATAGGTTCCCAATATGAGATAGCGAGATTTCTTCTAAACTAATAAGCGCATGTGATTGATTTTATTATGAATTTATTACTCATAGAGTGACATATTTAATAGAAAACTCTTTATTAAATCATGCGTGTAGTAGTTGTGAAAAAAGATTCTTGAAATTGAATATTGTTGAATTTTATTGAGGTTAGTCTTCAAACTTTGTTTTATTATATAATAAATTAATATTTGGTAAAATCTGCATGCAGTGATAGAGTAAGATCATATTAATAGGAAAACACGTGATATAATGATTGTTTAACTGTAAAGATTCGATTTGGTCCGCAACGAAACCGCAAGACATGGAAGTCGTAATATGAGATTAAAGTATTCCTAGCTAATATGAGAGCATCTAAACAATTCAATATCTCAAAGCATACTATTGAACGAAATATTAAAAATGATGATTCTATTGTTAAGATTACTCACATACACATACACACACACACACACACACACACACACACACACACACATATCGAAAAATTATATAATTATTATGTATACATTCAAATTCTTTGTTCCTATTTGTACGTAATATAATAAAAGCTTACTTTATTTTTTCTTAGTTTTCTGTTATGAGATCTCATCTCACCATCTCATACAAAAAAACCCTTGTATCTTATATTAGGAACCCTTTTTTTGAATGAGCAAAATTGACACTTTCGGTAAAAAAATTTTATGTACAACAAAATATAACTATTATCGGTCGCTAACTTTTGGTAAATCTTGAATATATTTCCATAAAATTGACACGAAAATAAGAATTAAGATTTAAGGCAAATTAAATAAATTAGTCTTTAAAAAATATCTCATATTAGGCGACTTTATCCTATAGTAAGTACGAGAAAAATGAAATTATACTCAGACGAACTGATAAGCTGTTCAAATAGAGAATAAACGTAACTGAGTAAACGAGAGTAGATATTGAAATACAATTCGAACTATAAAATTCGCGCATATAGATTGTCCTTGTGCGTTCTTCAAAGTAAGGCGTATACATTTTCACGACTTTCCCTACGACTTTGTCTATTATCACGATAAACCTCGATATGTTTTTTTTTCTCCGCAGTAGCACTATTATTTGACCTCCCAAGTGGGAAAGTTCCCAGCGCGCAATTAATCACCGCGGCGTCGCGCCATTTCGAATTCTCGGTAGTCTTCGTTTTGAATTCATTGCGTGCCCTATATCGCGTATACGCTTTTATCGGTTACGCGCGGGAATCGCGGTGCCTCGTGTTCGTGGAATATGGTAAACTCAGCGAGTCACGGTACAACGCTACAATATGTAAAGCAATTATTTTACAGTCATTTCCTTCGATATCGACGCGATATGCTTGCGACTTATACCTTCTCGGCGTTACTGAGGAAATGAGTTCGATAACGTTCTCGATAACGCATCCTATTTCACGCGTTCGCACGTTACACGTATATCTATTTTGTTGCACATGGCATCAGAAATTATCTGCACTATGTTGCATAGATATTTCTATTCTCTCTCTCAGTGAATATTTATTTGGGTAATATTTGACAATAAATATTCCATACGGAATACTACGTATAGAATACTAAAATGAAACTACGTAGGATAACGTAAAAAGATTGGATTGTTAGCTATCGCGACAAGTTATCGCGAAAAAAATGATTTGTAACAACTCGTATATACTATAGATCTCAGTAGTACTTATCGCGCTTTATTTTCCTTGTTGCCATTTTATAGTGATTTTCAAAATTTAAATGTATACTTTGTTTTGCTTTTCACCTTTATAACTGCTACATATGTTTATAGTGCGGCATTCGCGATCGTCATCAATAGTCACCCGTTTATCTATCTATTGATTTGCATACCTATTTTCTTTTTCGCCGTACTATTTATTTTTAGTAATATCTAATGGTATCGCACAGTAAAATCGCGAAATATGCACATACATAAAAACGTTTTACACATTTATCGCGCATTATTTTTAAAGATAATTTATAATTCCGATGGGACACTCACTGATTCGTTATTTCTTGTTGATTTTATCTGTCTTTATAAATAAATTTTGCTTCTTTACTGCCATATATGTCCAATTAAGAAAAATTCTCGACATATATAATATTTTTTGTCTGATAATAATGCCTTTACAATATAATTTTTGACGCGCTAACGTTTTTCATTTCTTTTTCATTTCGCGGTTATATCTAATCGTTATATATTTAAATCACATGTGTGCAAAATACCATCCATAAAACCTAGACTAAATACTTCGACCAAACAGTCACCGATCCGATCGACAGTCTTGATGATCGGTATTTTTGTATATGTGATAATACCAGCTGCATATCTGCATATATAGAAAATTATTTTCAAACTATCGATAAGTTTTATGCGTTTAATACAATTCAATTTTTTGTAACGTAAAATATCTTTAACCTTGCTGTTATTGATAATCATAATTGTTGCAATCATAAAAAAACAAACTGTACTACAGATTTATTGCAAGAAGATCATGTGATTCAGAAATAACAAAAAATAAAATAATATTTATATTCCCTTTGTGTAATAAAGTTTCACATTAATCATTAAATTATCGGAAATAGAAGTAGATTATGTAAAATGATTTATTTATATAATATTTAACGTGGAAACAATTATTACATATTATTATTTTTATGTGTTTATTTATTAATCCACAAATTGCACTTTATTATTCTACAAATACGCTTTAACAATTATATACATTATATATATATTTTATTTTTAAGTATAAAATAAAAAAATGCATCGTTATATAAATCGCGTAAATCATTTAAACTCTGATAATTTTAGTATTTACAAATGTATTCAAATATAATTATTTTATAGTTGTGTTATCTTTTACATCTTGATGAGAAGTTCTTTTCAAATCTTTCACTTTATCAAATCTTTCTTGCAATTTATATACGTCTTTGTTTATTTCATAATTTTCAATATGCACAGCAGATTGTTGCACTTAATAAAAGCTACGCGATATTAACTAGGTAGATTAAAGTTGTAAATAGAAATATCTTGAACAGAAGTAATAACTTTTTCTTTGTAACTAGATACATAAGATTCATCTAGACGATTAACAAACTAAACTGCATTGATGTAAAAATTGTATATTTTAGTATACATATTGTATTCTTGTAAAATTAATAAATAAATAATGATGAAAAGGAATTAAGTTATTCGCATTTTGAGTAAATGAAATTATATAACTAAGAATAATATAAATAACGAACTATACGAACTTTTTTTATGATTAATAATCAAAATTGACAGATATTCATATAACTGATATTCCTCAATTAAACGCGATAGTCTTGTAGTAATTAGAATATTTTAGAGCCGTATATAGTGCCTGAAGCATTTAGGCGATGATTTACAAGCCACGCCGAGATACAAGTATATATGCGAGAACGCGTGCACATACATGCTGCCGCACGCACCCACGAGTCTTTGTTAAAGAGTGTAAGCACTTTCGAAGAGTGGAAACTATAAAGTATAAACAATAAAACAATCGGATGGTGATGGTATGGCGATAAATCACGGTGGACATTGCTATCTGCAGTGGCTCCAAAGGGTAACGCGCCGCGACTTAGCCTTCGATAAATTTAGCTATTGTCGTGCCTAGGATATATTAAATCTCGTTAAAATGTCTTTATGAAACCACAGCGCCATGGATTATGAAAAGAGGAAGAGTGTGAGAGAGAGAGAGAGAGAGAGAGAGAGAGAGAGAGAGAGAGAGAGCGCGATGGAACTGTGCTCATCAATTGTTTGTTCAAAGCGACAATCTTACTTCTATTAATCATCTATATTGATTTATTCAATTCATCTCTAATTGCTATCAGAAGTGACAAGAATAAAAATAGATCGTTACGACATAATTTTTTTGCAAAGGTAAATATCGAGAAAATAAGGTGTGATTCCTAATTAAATGAATATTCACACAAGTCCAAGTTTCAATAGAATAAATATTAGTGATAAAGTTGAATTGTAGTTAGTAATAATTATTAAGTGGAAAATTATGTATGATTCTTCAAACAGATCTAATCCGATTAATAATAATTGAATGTCTATCCACTTGAGGATATTCGTTGCGTCGACGGATGCAACCGACGTATTTCCTCTGTCACTTTCCATACGAGATTCAAACACCTACGTGCGAATGCTCGGTTCGGACTAGAACAATGGCATCCTCGAATGCGGCTCTACCATGATTATTGTAATGACGGTACCGTCCGCAAACACTTGAATGATATAATTCGTAACCCCACGCCACAGTGAGAATAACGATGCCACAGTACTAACCACCGTAATTTTTTTTCGCGCCTTCTTTCCGACGCGGCAATTTCAACAATATTTTTCTCATAAACACTTGCCTCCGGAACACACAACGACTTTCATGATTTGTTATCGGAATGAGCCTTTGAACATTGACACACATACTACGTACTATTGATATCCGATAGTGGATAACGTAAAATTTTCTTGAAAGCACATCTTCACCACGCATGTTTAATGCTTTATCATTTGTAATTTTAATTACGTATAAGAAATATAATGTAATTCATTATTGGATAGATAAGGGATAGATATATTCGGAAGATATAGACGAAATAAAAATATAAGCAAGTTTTATAACAGGTTGACCGATCGAAATCTCAGAAACGAACTTGTTTCGTATTTGATTAGGATTCTATTTTTTGCCGCTCATTCATTCCTGACCACCACCGTAGAGGGTCAATATTATCACACGTGCTCAGAATGCCGACAGAGAGACCGTTTGTCACTCCTCGCCCATTGGATGCCTTGTCCTTCGATCGTAGTCCCATTTAAGATTGGACTCGACATCGGTACATTTACCGTTGAATCCACTTGCATCCCCGATAAACATATATTTACTCAAGTCCGCCCTTTCCAGGTAAAAGCTCGCTTCTTTGCCATTTGAATATACTCGAAGCTTCAGTGAATCTATTTGCATCTTCTTTTAGATAAAAGGAACACTCCCTAAAATAATGAATAGTGAAGTCTCTCTCCTTTCGAATGTCACTTCTTTTCTTTTCATCTCTGTGATGTTCTATTATGGATAAAATATATGAGATAGATGAATACATATATATATGTGAAATACATATTGTTAGATATTAAAGGAGCAATGATAATCTAATTCCATGAATTTAATATTTCGTTATTTTCATGTATGTCAAAATATAAATTCCATTTCTCCTGTTTCAAAATAAATATCCATAAATAGTAAACTAATTTTGAATTAAAATTGATTTTCTTGAATTAAATTAGTTAACAATATAATATATTTATTATAGGATCGTATATGTGATAACACAAACTATAGACATCAATATCTTAAATGGTTCAGCTGGATCTTAAATGCTTGTATGATTCTGTGTGAATTTATGTACTACGTATGTAAATGATTTTTCTTGAAACGTTAACTAATGTCTACTAAAAACTCTACTATCGCAGTAATATGATCACGAGTTAAATTGACTAGCAAAAATAGTAATAAATTAGTTAACTCCATTGTTGCAGTTAAATTAATTAATAGATAAATAGGAACAGTAATGATTTATAGAAATAATAAATTAAAAATAACAAATTAGGTATAACTTAACATTATGAATTTGGATAATGTGCATACAACATATCTATATATAATCTAGAGATTATATAGATATATTTTATTGATGCACGATTAGATTTAAAAATTTTTTTTTGTCTGATTTAAAACGTATATACACATTTTTCTAATTTTATCTAGAAAACAAAAATTAATGCGCACAAAAAATGAGTATACGCGAGTCGATGCTCGCCGTGTCTGAGAGTCGCGCACGAGACATTTATCGAGAGGTCGAGTTAATTTCAGACGAGGAAAAAATATGGAGTGTCCATCTCTTTTTTTTTAACGATGACCATTTCCGTTCCCAGTAATGTGACTTGTACATTTTTATGCCGGCTCCGGTGCAATGGGCACAACCGTAAAACACTTATGACACCCGTAGCATAATAATGTTACTTGATAGCGGCTATCTCGGTGTAATATAACTCATCGCATTCGCCATTTTCCTAATTAATGTTTAATGCCTCGCTATCTGCCCTTCCTGTTCACGATTAAACTTGCATGCATGGTTGATATTACGTTACCAATAAATTCCGCTACTTTTTATTCAATTCACATAACACGAATTATAATTAATATATCGACTATGTGAAATTTTCATGCGGATATAAGTTGATGCAAATATGAATCGGAAGGTAGAGAGAATAGGAAAAGTTCCCAACGTATAAAAATATTAGTAAAGAATAGTCAATAATTATAGTAAAAAATTATCATTTGCTTTTATAATATAACTTATCGTTTTCAAGTGATAAGAATAACATGCTTGTGCATTGCGCATATCTTTATGCTTATATATGGATATATGTATATCTAATACGAAGTAGAATTT
This sequence comes from Atta cephalotes, assembly GCF_000143395.1. NCBI lineage: Eukaryota > Metazoa > Arthropoda > Insecta > Hymenoptera > Formicidae > Atta > Atta cephalotes. The sequence continues at coordinate 318,889 of NW_012130065.1, forward strand.
TATTTTGAACAAAATGAATTATATAATTTTTGTGTTCTTTGACGATTTCAGTATCAGGAAGAGAAGTCGGAAGATGAATCAGATATGGACGATGAAACACAAGATGAAGAAGACTTACTCTCACAGTCACTTCAAGTCAATCCACAAGCTTTGGATGCAGCTGCAGGTGCATCTTCATTAGCACAGTTGAGCAATTTAATGAACACGCATCATCCACAGTTACTAGCGAAATTTAGATTGGAGGTTAGTAAGAAAAGTCTTTTCATTCTTTTTATTCTTATCTATATATTTAATCTATCACTCGCTTCGCATCTCGTTAAGTATGTAACTATCATTTCTTGTTTTGCTGAGTATTCTCCTGTTGACGCGCACCAACAAGAGAAAACACATGCAGATTTAAAAAAATAGTCTTATTGTTAAGAATTCCCTGTCGTTCGTCCTGCTGAGTTTCCGTGAAGATAAGCAGTCGCATAATTCGTCATAAAACTTGCTCGGCAGGTTCGAGCGTTCGTTGACCTACAAAAGTGCCAAGGTAGAATGACACGAATCGTAGAAAATCATGAGATAGTCGTAACAATGGACGTTGACAGTCATAAATGAATTGTCACCGTGACAATAGCAACAATCCAAACCGGATGACAGATCTGGGCAAGCGCGAATATCTTTACGATTGGCATTCTGATAAGAGGTCACATCGTGATCTTATGCACAATAGTATTTGTCCGCAGTGCGAAAATGAAGAGAATCTCTTGCAAAATTGGAAAGTTTCAGTAAAGATAATTGATGCTTTATATTGCACTTCTTACTAAATTATAATTAATTAGAGTCATAACACTTGCAAATATCATTTAATAGATAGAAGGACTCTTCATATACAAAATAAATAACAATAAATAAAGGGCAAAGTAAGAGTCAAACACATTTTAAATTGTAACACAATTAAATAGGATAAATTACAAATAAAGAAAAATAAAAATAAAGAAAACAGTTTAAATTCAAATATAAAACATTACAAAACATTACAATACAAAACAAGTTTCAGTTACCGGATTGAGCCCTCTTCAGATATTTATTTATTTACTTACACACAAAGATCGTTGTATAAAATTAGTTATCGAAAAAAAATCTAATCGATAAGAAAGATAAAAAAAAAGTCATAACACTCGCAAATATATTTTTTAGTAAAAGTTAATTTATTGTTTTTTGAAATGATAAAATAAATCTTTGTCCTGTTTTCCTATTAATGAAAAAGGTGTCCTGACGTCAGTCCTCAGTTAATTACTCGATAAAAATTATTTTTATCGTTTGATATTCGCTCGATTTTAATTAATTCTCCCTTTAATGATTTTTTTTTATAGCATACCGAGGCAGATATGTTACAAAGTAGAAATAGTTTAGAGGTTCTACAGGCTGCAATGACCAGTGGTAACTTCGGTACCTTATTTCCACCTTTATACATATCGTCGCCGCCACCACCGCCGCCACCACCGCCATCATTATCATCACAACCGTCGCAAAACAACCATTCACAAATCGCAGGAAGTCTCGGGAATCAAATCGGTGAAAATCAAGCATTAGCTTGCTCCACTACTTCCACCAGACCTGTTGCCACCTCACAGTCTAACGAATCGTCGCCACCTCGCTGCCGGAATAACGGAGAGTCGCAAGGAAATTCCAGGAATAACGGAGAAGCTCGTGAGGGTGAAACTCGTGCGGCATCAGTAAATAGTCAACATCCACCTGGAACTAATTGGAGCTTCGAAGAACAATTCAGACAGGTGCGTCAGGCAAATACCTAGCAAGTACGTACGTACGCCTTCCTCAGCTTGTCGGAAATGATCGTGCGCTATCGCCGCATTTTGGGCGACTAACACATTTAACGTACCATTTTGATTGTCTTTTTCCAATTTTTTTTCTCTCTTTTCTCTCTCAATTTAATCAAACTTATGTTTTATGAAAACAATAACATTTATTCGTATCAATTTTTCTGAATTATATATTACATATACAATTGCGGAGAAGGGGAAAATTTGTACGCTTTATACTTTTTCGCTTGATGCTTTTTGTGGAACGCTAAAAATTATTAGCTTCATATTCGAAATCTTATCGATATGCTTGATTATTTCTGTCTAAATCGAATGGTTTGTAAAGTACATCTCCAAATGAATTTTGCAAAATAAATGGAATAGTGGCTCGAATAGTCCCGATGATGATATCCGGAATAGCATCGACTGCAACAACTACGGCGCGGCGTGCCATGCCATGGCGCGAACCTAAGTCGAGTGTCGTGGGCGTGAACAACTCGCGCGGTCACCTTTGTGGGACACTGGTTAGTGCCGCGAGGGACGTGTAATTACGGCGGAACTCTCCCCTTGCGAAAGCGCGGAGCGAGGAGATGATGAACCGGGAGAAAGAGAGGCTCTTTAATTAATGCAACGATGGAAGCTAATTATTATTTTTACACGCAGCCGAGAGATAATTACCGGCCGACCGTCCCCGAACGGCGAGTTCGTTGACGGTATTTCGTGGCAAGAACGAGAGGCGATCGGCTCGACACTACGAGAAAAGAAAGAAGGAAGGAAGGAACATTTCGGAGCCTGGACGGTGCTATTCATAAGACACATAGAAAGGAGGCTGCGCGCGAGCCGACCAGGGGGATGAGGGCAAAGTTATAGAATTAGCTGGACTCGCATCGCAGTCTTGTTAACGCTTTTTGCGGTGACTCGCCATGCACTCCGCTTGCATTTTTGCCATATGGAGTATGAAATGGCGCGGCGATCCGACCGGGTCGGTCCGGCCGCCCCGTTCACTCGCGGTTTTCGGTTTTTGCAAAGAGGGTGTGGTATTGAATTACCATTTAAATTGTTGTTCGCGCGCGTGAGCTCGCAAAACGCCAATATCCTTTCACAGTCCTTGTCACCGTGTGACAAACCTGCCTTCGAAGATTCGCATCGCAATTTTTAAAACTAATCTTACACGATTGATGATTACAAAAGTGATACGATGATACTGATTGTGACAAATGTGTTTAAATTTTACAACGCCTGTACTTGTATGATTCTTTGAAAGAACTATTTTGGAGAGGAATATGATTTTTGTTCTAAGCGAAAAGAGTGATTCTTTTGCTTAACAGAGCATCGGCGTAATGGTGTATCATCGATTAAAGCGTACAACAAGCGGACGAACACGGATAAACGGTGCGCGAAAGACGAACGGGTAGGGAAACGAGAAACAACGTGCGCGGGGGGAATGGAAATAGAAGTCTCCACCTACTTGGCGAACGGCGCCCGCATCTCGGGGATCGCATCCATCATTCCGGCGAGGGCGTACAAGCTGCTCTTTAATCTTTCTTCTTCGGGGTGATGGTGGTTTCGTCTGTTTTACTCTTCCTTCGCATCTTTTTTTTCGAGGTGTCGGTAATCGTTCGCGTACCGCGCTCTCGTGTTTTTTCTTCACAAATTTTTTGATGCTCTCACTCCGTGTCTGTTCCATATCTCTGGTCGCAGCTTTAAGAATCGCGATACCTTTTACGCTTTCATTCAAAAACGAAATCGTGCGTCGCGATTGTCTCTTCCCATTAAGATTCGAAGGAGGTTTAAAGATGCTTTTAGAACCAGACTCGACTAACTCGGGAAAATAAAAGCGCTCGACGACCTCCGGACAGGTTTATAGTCAGTTGGTTATTGTCTTGAAATAGGGTAAGCAGAGGCGAGAGACGCCAATAACTCCAGAGTACGTCGCGTACCATCCGATCGAGGAGTCTTGTTTCAGTAAAACAACGATTGCACCTATCGTACACAAAGTAGTCCACCGACGGTGATACTCAACACGAACAACAATGCACTCATACGAGACCCTCCTCCCCCATCTCGCCCCTTGCGTTCGCTCACACGCACTTACACGCGCTCATTCTACCCCGTGCAACTACGTTCGCTGACCGTGTACTCGAGCTACCACGGCAGTATAATATTGTAGGACTATACTTTGCAGCCATTGTGAAATAACTCGTAAACCTCGCAAATTGCCAGCTATTTCGCTCTTATACACGCGTGCACACCTTTTACGCCTTATTCCGTCTCTGTGTGTACTGCGTGTTCGACCGTAGATCGAGAAGGTTGACTGCTCTTCTATGAGCGTGTATATTCGTGCGCGTAAACTGAGTGTATAGGACACTTGTATGCACGAAGATCATACAACTCGGTGCATAAGATGATCACAAATTTATCCAAATTTGACAATTTGTCCATTTTTCGTTTTATAAAAATTTTCCTTAATGTGTCCAATCATAGTTGATTAAAAGAAAAGTTGTGGTTTTCGTGATTTGAAGTTATCAAATCAAAATTTTTATTTAAAATTTAATCTTTTAATTAATCTTTTTTCAAGTTTTTTTCGGTAGAAAATCTAAATTTGAAATTTGATTATCAGGATATTTAATTGCTATCCTTTATTCTTGATTTTTTTTAGTAGTATTGATATTAAAAAAAAGTATATGATTCTCTCTTCTTAAAAAAGTGCATTTTATATAAATGTATTCATTATTCAAAATAACAATCACAGAATAGTAGAGCGAACAGTTAAGATCTTCATTCATTTCTTTATGCCTTGGCTTAAAAAAGTGACATAACCCAACCCAGTTACCAGAATCATCCTGTATAGAGCACGGATACAAAATTAGGATACTTTGAACATGCCACGACGAGACAACTGACGATGACGAACGCGCGCACGCGTACTGGATTGCCCTCGAGTTATCATAATGATTATGCAAATGCATTATCATTATGCAAATGTAGCGGAGCACCTAAAACTCAGAATGCGATCCGTCGTCGCTGCCGTCGTTGTTGGCGCGTTTAACGTGGGACGTAGACGGATACGGTCCTTTGTAATTTCGACAAACAACGCTGTTTTTTACCTAAGCTCGAATCTCCGCATTTCCCTTCGTGAATTATTCGAGGAGAAAGAAGAAGGGTTGCGCGCGCGCGCGCGCGCGCGCGCGCACACACACACACACACACACACACACACACGAAGTTTTTCTTATTATCTTTTAAGATTTAAACGCTTCCCTCAAATTGCAGATCTAATATTATTTCGTTTTATATGAACATAAAATCGCATTCGGATCTCATAACTGAATTAGCTGAATATGCACGATTGTTTCTCATGCATGTTCCTTACGAAATGTCCTAATGCAAGCATAGTTACAACAAATAACAAATATTTCTATGTGCACCCATTTGACGCAGTTAGCGACTAATTACGCTTTTGCAGTTTAACTTTACCCAAGAATTTTACATTTCTAAGTATGTTAACTCGTTACATATAAGAAAGCACGATAAGACAACTCGACATAATCAGTTCTTTTCTCACTATTTTGGAACTCAAAGTGTAATGTTGTCGTAACATTTACATCGTCATTACCGATGGCATAAAAGCATCGTGAGAAAACGCTGGTGATATTTGTACGATTACTTTTTCGAAATATTCATAAAGACATATTTTGTATTTAAGAGATTTCTTAGTTTAATATTTTTTATATATTTATATTATATATATTTTTATATTTATACTTACATTTTTTTTTACACGACTTATCTATCTTGTAAGACGCAATAGAAGCTGATATCACCTCCACGTACAATACGTAGAGTATCGTAAACTTTATCAACATTGATAATTAATTTGCACTCCAGGAAGGTAATTAAAATTATATCGTATATAAATGCGCGAGTTGTGCAAGTTGTGCAAATTGTGCAAGTACGATAACATAATGGCAAGAACATTCCTTGCTGTATTCTACCTTATATCAGACGTTACCTCATTTCGCACTATAGATACGGGATAATTATATTCATAAATTATATAACTCTAATGTTTGTATTATTCATTTTGCAATAGGATAAAAGTAGCGAATACTTTTTTTTTTCTTTATTTTATGTTATTATAGCCGGTCCTTTTTATTCTCACTTATTGATCAATTAACCGAGTTACGCATGCGAAAGCGCAATTACTGCACGGTGCAACGAGATTATTATTGAGCGTTGCATATGAGTGATGCGTATATTCGTTTGGAAGAAATCGTTTGAACGGTTCCATTGTCACACCCCTTTGTTTCTGGGATAAAAGAAGGGTCTCAAGTGTTTCCCTTGAAATGGCGTAATTCAAAAGAAAATTAAATCCTACAATGTGGCAACCTTCATGAACATTATCATAGAAGCATTAGATTTGTCGCTGCTAAGCGTTTTGAATACTTCGCGGCGCACGATATCAAGAGACACACGATATTAACGTGTGATGTACAGCACAAATCTGTTAACCGGTCCCGTCTAAGTGCGCGACATGATTTTAACATTGCGGACAAAAAAGAAGATGAATAAAAGAGCAATACCGACGATAGAGCCAGACTCAGATGGAAGCCAGATGAAAATAGCCACGTTGCGTTCGAGAACTTTACCGAGCTAATTTACTTACTACTAAGTCCGTGCAACACCTGCATCACTTATCCGTAAGCGGCCTGGCGGCGCTAGTTCTCTCTCTCTTTTTTTTTTTCAAACGATATATTGACCCGCGGATTCTTCGTGTTTACTCAATAATTGGATGAGGCTGTAAATATGGCTATTAAGCTACCTATGCTTTTCGCGTGCTCGTTATAAGCAACCAATTGCGAGCTGGCAGTTCGTCTTCTTCTCCCGCCGTGATCAGCGTATCTGAGACCGCTACGGATCGCTCGGTCTTCGTCTCTGAAATATAGCCTAGTTCGACACAATCATATTTTTCTTTAAGTCGAGTGCAAATCGGTACCTCGGCAAAACACTGGGAGTAACGCGATTTCGCCTTAGGAGCGAGGCGTAACGCTACCGAACAGTTTTCAGAGAGGCTCTTCCTTTATACTTCCGTGTCCCAGAAGTGAATAGAAGGCGTTAATTTTTAAAGGATGTCATTATGGACTTGGAAATTGTATCCAAGAGATGTTACTATTTTTTAAGATATCTTAATGATACAGATATAAGAATTAAATAAAGAAAGAAATATCTTTTAAAAACAAATACATCTCGTATGAAATCTAGTATTCTATAAGCAGCGTAATATTTTTCAGATAAATTGGCGCAAAAATTAGCTCAGAAAATTAGTAATTTTCCTTTCCATCAGATAATCTTTGTCGATCTTTAGAATGCATAGTCAGTAAGTAAAACGGCCGAGTATCGTGAGTAACGGCCGTTCGTAATTCTCCATAATTTCGTTACGATTATTATCGCGAGGCACGCTCTAGACAACGCGACATTGTGACAGCAGCTGGTTAAAGGGTTCGTTACGCCGCATGCTGATTCGCAGAAACGAGATTTTCAACAGGATGTGACATATCGTTGATCAACTTGACAGTGCCTGTCCTCCTAGAAACGCGCGAATTTTTTTATCATTTCCTGCCTTATTTTCTCGCATTATAAATGTATAGAATTATATTGCTACAACGAATCTGAGTGTATTTTTGATAATACATAATAGAATTACTATTAAAAGATAATACAATCGATTTTCCGAATGATAATTAGCAATTATTTTTAATAGATTTCTCTTCTGTTTGCTTATTTAAAAAAAACCACGAGAGATCTGCAATTTTTATCCATGATTCATAGGAATAATCGTGATTGTAATAATCGTCCCTAGTATTGCATGGCCCGCAAAGGACCAATTCTTCGATGTACGTCGTACATATGTGCAACAACATCTTCAGCTTCTTTTGGTCGGCTGCATTGCCGCGCGTGTAAACATAGCGTAGATACAGTCGATTTTCTTCGCATCTTTCATTTTTATTCTTTCTAATTTCTGTGTCTTTTGATACTCCGTATTTCTTTATACTCACACTGCAACTAGGGAATTTATTAAATATTTATTAAATTAAACGCAAACGTTTTCTCTAATGTTCAATATCATAATATAATACTATATACATGTTACGTTCTGTGATGAACGGACGAGTGCCAGCGTGGGAGGGATGCGTGTTGGAATTCGGGGATGTCTCCATCGTCTGGGTAGACTCAAATCTCGTCGGCGACGAAGAGTTATATTTTTTGACCCCAGTTAGCATACCAAAGATGCATCATATTATACGGCTCGCGCTCGCTATTATAATGAATATCTCCAACCGACGTATAAGCATATATGTAAAGCACGCGCGTTTCATGGGGTGTCACGCTGTCACAGACGAACGCGTGCTTGTATATCGCGTTAGGTATCGCATTGATATGATATACGTGCACGGTGGCCACACACACACTAACGCGTTTGCACATCACGGTCTTGCTCTGAGAAAGAGAGAGAGAGAGAGAGAGAGAGAGCGTGTCTCATTTTAATTGCCGCAGGCAAATATCTTAAAAAATACATACAAAATATTTCGTAAGCTATTGGTTTTTAAATATTATAATTTCCGCTCTAATACTTTTATATTAGAATAATTGCAGGAATCATATTATATAAAAAATCATACGATTCCATTTCAAAAAGTAGAAGTGATTTTTATATCTTTTTAACTCCTCTACCTAGAAAAAGAATAACGCATGATCAAACATCCTCCTTGAAATCTCCTTGAAATTAGTCTTTCATCTATAACATTTTTTCGTATCTTATTTGCCTGGAGCAGTTAAAATGGAACATATATAATTGATGTATGTATACGTGTGTGTGTGTGTGTGTGTGTGTGTGTGTGTGTGTGTGTGTGTGGTGT
>NW_012130065.1:328318-331591 GCF_000143395.1 Atta cephalotes
AGAGAGAGAGAGAGAGAGAAGAGTAATCGATTTCGCATATTATCTGTCGAAATCTTCCGACGACAAAGACTTCAATATTGTTTCAGAAAGGAAGGCGTACAACGTCATCGATGCGCAGCGTACTGATAATGCTTCCGCAATTATTTTGTACATAAATACATGGTGCAAAGGTTTTACTTACGAAAAAGCATTGTAACGGACAGGATGCGTTAAATGGTCCGACGTTGTATAAATGCTGTGCGGCCAACGAAAGCGCGAGCGACTCTTGTCCTTTTCGCGCCTATCTCTGCCGAAAATTACATATAATGGTGAGAGGCGCGTGCGAAAGTTTGAGCAGCTGCCGAAAAGTGACGGTTGCACTAAGTGCAATAACGGTATGGTCCGGCACTTGCACGCACTTGTCCTCATTGCATTGGTACCGCATAACATTCGCGGTTGTACCGACCGTTTACGTATCGACGACACTACTTTGCTGCATGTGCATGTTGCGTCTCGTATAACTGTTTCGCTTCCACTCATTCGCGAACTCATGCGTTCGGCACTTTTGTGTCGCGCACGGATTGCCCGGTAAAATGCATCTGCCGTTTTGTGGGTTCATTTTTATTTATCAGTGCGCGTATGGACGCGGAAACGCGTGGCTCTTCGCCAATCTCGTGCACGAAAGATGGAAATTATTAGAATTATCGAAAAGATTGTCGATCGAGTGTGTCTGTCGCGCGAGAACGATGCGACGTTCGATACGGTAAACGGAAAAGTCGATCGAGGACACGATAACTTCCTAATTACATAGGGACAGTGCCCTAAAATTTCCAGTATTGTAAAAACTATTTATCGTTATGCAATTATTTCGCATGCGAGAACGCAGGTGTTGGCGCGAAGACATACAGAGGTTTATGAGAAAAATATCAGATTATAGAAAAAAAAAATTCGTCATTATCTGATATAACAATTAATACAAATTATTCGATGATGAATTTTTTTCGTATTGACGGAATTTTTTTCTTTTCTTTTTTTTTTTTTCTTTAACAATACGACATATCTTGGCAAAACGATAAAGTATATACGAAGGAGCGGGAAAGGGAGATAAAGAGCATAGGCACGTGTAGGATGCGTCATTTGCTTAATTGCGCTATTTCAGAGACACCCGGTCGCGTTATTCGACCACGCGTGCAACCGCACGACGATGCACGCGTCCGCTATATGTCTCGCCAATCCGAAAGATTCGCACGAGTGAAGGAGAGAGAAATCTTCTCGTTTAGATCGCGCAACACTGCAACGCGACGCGATGCGATCTCTGACGCTATGATTTAATTAGACTGGGGACAGACAGCAACGTATATACTAGTGAATTGTGTGACGGCGCGTTACGGCAATTAAGAATTACGTCGTAAATTATTTCCCATGTAAATGAAATTGTAACGTTGATTTATTGTCTATGTTGATGTATTAATGATTTTTCTAATTAAAGATTTATCTCGAAGATTGGAAAAGAGCAAATATATTCACACACAATTGATAATTTATTAAATTTCAGTTATACAATATATAGATAAATATATGAATAAGTGGAATAAATAATTATGTGACACTCATCAGAAATTCAATAGAAGTCGAATAGGTAACATTACAAAATTATTGGAGTCAAAGGGATCTTTCAATACGGTAGGCGTGTCGCGAATGTCGCGGTACATCGAATGATGTAGGAAATTAAGACGCTCCGGGGATGCGAGCGACGTGTATATTTAAGGAACGTTTGAAAACGGAGAATGGAAAATGGGAAGCGGACATCGAGAGAGTGGTAGACTGATGGAAGGACGACGATAGGGCAAGAAACGGTGGGAGGCAGAGGCTGGCTTTTGACACGACACGTGTCGGTCGTCTCCCGTGCGAGATCTAAGACCACGCTAGCTTCCGCTAATCCGAGAATCGGGCCTTTTAATGCGGGGACGAGGTTTCGCGATTATAAATATCAGAGATACCGGGAAGCCGACCCCGGGGAGATGTCTAGACTCTAAATGAAACTGCCGACGCGTTACTGGGGGTGCGTATAGCGCATCGTACGTCAAACGGACTAAGAGGAACGTATGCTCATCTTCTTGCTAATTCTAAAATCATTCTCGGCCTTAAACAGAATTTTCACGCTTTCGATCAAGTAATCAATTTTATTCGAAGTCTTCATCGTTAATATGACTGTTGAGGTTGTGTGACATCCTGTAGACGTAAAAGTATGTTTTAAACCCTTGTTCTTTCTAACGAAGAATTATGAGTCGACTGCTCGCAGCTGCGGAGGGCACAATTTCGTTTCGGAAATGTTAGAGTCAAACGGGAAGGCTCGATAGAAAAGTTAGGGTATTACGTGTAAGATGAATAGAGAGAAAGAGAGACCGACTAATGGCACGCGACTCCCACTCGAGGCGTCGAAACGACTAGTAAAATAGGAGGCCGATGCCGCGTTTGAGATAATTTTAGGAGAAGTCGGTGACGAAGGACTGCTGCGGTCCAGATGCATCCGCGCAACGCGTGCTGTATTGTTGCGCGGTGCAGTGTCACTATTTTTAGCATGAAAACAGGATAAGAAACGAGGATAAAACACTCCTTTTAATTCGTTTTTGCACCCATAGGCTGCTCTCTGATCATTGGAAAATATGAATTATTATATACAAGATCTCTTACCGGTCGTAAATTTTATATATTAATGATAAGTTCTACACATATATATTTTATTTTTTACACATATATTTTATTTCTCATGTAAAACGATAAATTAATGCACTACAACGGGAAACGTTATTCGAACAAAGAGATAATTGCAATCGACATTGTTTAAATGACCGATCGTCAGTAAACGCTCGTGCTTTGGCAACTAAATTGCATAGACAGAATAGTTTTTTTTTTCATAGAAACAATCGTGTCGACCATGATGGAAACAAATTCTTCCATTCGTACTAATGTCCTTGTTCACGCTGTATGTACGTCATTCCCGCGTATCTATCTCTGAAAAATTAAAGCACGTGCACTTTGTACGACGCTTACATCATAAATGGCTTCACGCGTATGCCGAGGCATTTTACTTATCGAAGCAATTTTTACTCGAACGCATGCCAGAGCTGCTCGGTTTTCTTGCATAAGGATGAGGAAGTTACAGGTGTGAAAGTAATATTAGACAAAAGAATCGTGCATCTCCCGCTATAGTTCTTCGTTTGATACTCTGTTCACATGCAATTTTCTCATATCCCTGGTAAACGCTGATCACTAATAAAATTCATGACGACT
>NW_012130065.1:336217-340803 GCF_000143395.1 Atta cephalotes
CTTCTTCTTCTTCTTCTTCTCTCTCTCTCTCTCTCTCTCTCTCTCTCTCTCTCTCTCCCTTCCTCCCTCCCTCCTTCTCTCTCTCTCTCTCTCTCTCTCTCATCTGTCCGCCGCCCTTATTCTTGGCCTGTTTCGTTTCCGGACTCGTATACGGCGCCGCCAAGACCGTGAAATCGTGCACATGATCGCAAATAAGTTACTTGGAATTTTTGACCGCAAGGTCCAACATAATTAGCTGACGCCTCCCTTGATGAAGGCGCTCCCTTTTCCGTGCGCGTTGTGTTTGCAGATCGAGGTCGCGAACATTTAGCCTGCCATTAACTCGTGTATCTGGATGTATTAACCGTGACGCGACATCGGGCAATTTTCTCACCAAAATGTCCGATCTGCTCTTGATTGAGAACCATGCAACCCTCATCCATTCATTTTAATCGATGAGATTCTATCTTCTGTTTGGATAGTCTGAGAATGTCGTCACAATATCTCGTTAGTGCTACACTTATTATCGAACAACTTGGAACATTAATCTTCACTTTATTTGTTCAGTTTATGCCGAAGAACTAAAGGTGCTTGCAGAACAGACAATAATTTTACAATGCATTCATTTGAAATGTATTAATCAGTTAAGTTTAAATTATTAACTTTAATTGCGCCACTTATCTTTGTCAAATCATCAGGATGCTTTGCATCCTTCCTTTTTCTCCCTTTCTTTCTCTATGATATAACTTTTTTACAAAAGAAGTAGAATTTCAAAGATAGAAAATATTTTACAATAATAATAAATCAAAAAATATTTTATCGTAACACTTACAACTTTAATTATTGGAAGACACAATTCCTCAAACAACAATAAAAAAAAAATCGCTCCTCGTAAATATATAATAGTATATAAAATAGCAGTAAAAAAGCAATAGTTTTAGCAATAGTCGAATTTAATTTTCTACTGCGATTTTTTCTTGTGATATATAAAGATAATATAAAGATAATATAATTGTAATATACGTGTAATCCTCGAAAACTGGATATCGAGTTTTGAAAAACTAATTGTAAGAGTTATCTATAATAAAGCATTAAACTATTATAAGCATTTAACTATTGTAAAGCATTAAAAATTTTCTGAGCTTTTATTTTGTCATCAGACATGGTTCATTTAACGTTTCTCTTAGAAAGAAAATACTCTCGGTCAGCTATTAGCATAGAAGGCAAATAAAAATTAAAGAAAAAATAGTTGATGAAAAGGGAGACCGAGTTTTTAATGCGGTCTTGTATTACAAGGCGACACGTCACGCTAAACACTGTGTTGTTATATTGTAGATCTTTATGAATATCGCGTTATACACACTTTGTGTGTATCGCTCGGATTGAATTTACACTTTGACTCAGTGTCGTTTCTTGACGGCTAAGTTTTACGATTTAAATACGGTTAGGATACTGAAATTGATAAGATAAATTATTACACTGTGGCTTTTACGTAATCTACAAAAAGATAATGTTGATAATAATATCAACTGATTACACAATGCTTTACATAATCATTTTATGTATTTATATATATATTTTATATATATATATATATATATATTTTATACATGTCGCATCTCAACAGATTTCCAAGCTTTGAATCTGTTTCCTTTCATGTTTGGCATAGATTCTTCATTTGCATCATTGTTACTTTCTATTCTTATATCACACCTAGAAGAAGAAATCTTCCTCGCAGTAAAATTGCATATTTTTAGTATTGGAATTGGCGCTCTTACAGCACATGATTAACGATTACACCAATCGTACACACCGTACGACACTTCTTTCTTTTTCGCGTATCCTACAAGGTGCAGAAAAATGGAAACGGCGAGACAGCGGAGAAAGAGGAAAAAGAGACGATAAACGCACACATCAAGAAAATACGTCAGTTCGTGACCACCGCGCTGGTACGGGACAAAACAATATTGTCGGGCTGTGCACCGCCACGCGCGAGCTCCGACTCTTTAATATTACACCGCGAGCATTGTTTTCAGCACGAATCTTCGGTCCCGCGTACGTGCCCTTTTCGCTTCACCGTGCCGGTACGCTCGATTCCAGAGAGTCGCTATAGCTCTCTATGGCGGTGTATACGCCAGTCGAACGATCGGCCACCGCCATCGCTGCAGTCACCGTCGTCGGTTATCGCCGATTTCCGTCCATGCAAACTTATGCCGCGCTTTCTACAGTACGTCAATGAATAGAATGTGTGTAAAGTTAGTCCCACATTTTTTGAATTTTATATATATATTTTTTTCTGTGCTTGTACTATGTTTGTATCCCGACTTGTACATCATAATCATCATAAACCATAATTTTTTAACTTGATTCATATTTCAGAAAACAAAAAAAATATAATTTAAATTTAATAAAAAGTATAATATAAGTAAAAGTTTAATATAAGTATAACAGTAAAAAATAATAGTGTAAGAAATTTATAACAACTTGATGAACCTATATTTGATTGTACATTTGATTACATTGATCAATTATTAATATAATATAGTATAGGTGTGCGTAATATATATATATTAGATCGTGAACTGAAGATTATATTATTTCATAAAAAAGTAAAGGGAAAAGACAATTGATAGATTCTAAAAAGAAGAAGAGACACAGCTGGAAGAGAGCATCAGCGATGCGGCGTAATACGTTAACATTGTTTGAAAGCACGCGACTTTGATCTGAGCCCGGTTGGCGTACATCAGTCGAGTTTTATGCTTACCCAGAATTCGCTCCTTTCGCTGACGAGTAAACATTCGGTCTTTGGTAGCGCTCAACGATTTAGTAGGGTCCTCGAGAAAGTCGTCCGTTTGTTCCTGTTTTGATCGAACTGATCTGGTGTTAGGATGAAAACAAACGCGCCGCACGCGAAATTTGTTTGACGTAATTGATTTGCGGAGCGTAATTTGCATCTAATTATGACTTATTTGGAACACGATTACCTCTGATTTCAGTTGCAAATTTTTACAAAATCCTGTCTTGAGATAAATTAGTATTTAAAGAAACGAAAAAAAAAATATACATATGAATATTATTATTTAAGCATTAAAATTCGCTTCTTTCGAAAATAGGATTCTTTCTTTTATTTGGTTTATGGAAACGAGAATTTGAGTGGAACTATACTGGAACTATAAACATATTAAACATTCAATTCGATGCGACGTGAATCTCGTGCACTTAGAGAAATGATTTTGTTATAGAAACAAGAGAAAGCAAATGTGATATTTATTAAAAAAACGATCGATTTGTTACGCTTGCAAATTAATTTACCAATGTAATAAATAATCAATAATATCACTAGCAAATAAGAGGCTCTCATATATATATATATGTATATAAAAGTCGTAAACGGGGTTTCAAATCATAAGAAATTGACTCAAGTATTCTCCTTATATTTGATTGTATTTGATCAGTTTCCTACGACTTGAGACTTCACTCCAGATCATTTACGAATTCTATGTAAACGAACCTAAAGTCTATCCAAAAGATAGGTTAGATTCTATATAATTTGCTTCAGTTACTAATAATTGGTTGATATAGCAAACTAGCAGCAACCACAACAACAAAATTTGTCACATATTTACCGATCACCGATTAAAGGTTACTGGTGGCTAAATTAACAAAATCCTTTCTCTCAGTGTGGTAGGAAGGAGAAAGCGCGCAATTTCGGAAATGCTTAGGTTATAACCCCGCAAGGGTTGGAGCTCTCTCTCGTCCAGCCATTAAGAGAGCCGCGTTCTCACGAAGCACGAAGGGATTTGTGTTATGCGTGGCAACATGATACACCAACATGGTATACCATGCGCGCGCCTCGCGACGTGACGGGAGTGTGCAGTGTGCACGGGGCGCCCTTAATGACGGGGTATGGCCGGGTATAATGCGTGGGGCAGACTTTGGCGCCTCCCTAATCAATTAATCAGCAAATCTCACTTTTATCTACGCCGTGTAACCACGTCATTTTCTCCTTCTCTCTTTATTAGGGGACCGATTAAGGTCTCCCTTCATCCAAAAGGGGGATCGGTTGCGGATCGCTGAGCCATCTCGACAAGGGGCTTAATTACAAGCGATATAACATCCCCAGAGGGAAACGTCTTGGACGGAAGTGGTTCATTCGTAAGACAGTTCGTGTATCGCTTTATCGGTTTCTCATTGGCGTATCTATCTGTTTGGGGTGATCTCTTCCTCGCGGCGAATGTTGCAATATACATCAAAGAAACATTACATCTTGTAATGAATGAATGAATAGATTAACGCGATTATCCACTAACGCCGAATCTACTTTGACTTCGCATACAACATCCGCATAAATGTACGCTTAAACATCATTGATAAGTCGTGTCGAAGAGATGTCTAATGATTCGCGAAGGAAATGGTGCATCGGCACGATGGTGCTGTTCGTTATCGTTGAATTAACGACTCGTTCGCATTCGTACGACGTCCGTGAGAGGTATGCGGGAAAAAGGATGGATAAACGGGAGCGATAGAAGGGAACCGCGAAACAATAACCCGCTCGTACAAGAAAGAGAGAGAGAGAGAGAGAGAGAGAGAGAGAGAGAGAGAGAGAG
>NW_012130065.1:349120-351977 GCF_000143395.1 Atta cephalotes
AACGAGGATCTCTTCGGCGTCATCTGCAATCGCGGATATCAATCACGACGACGTGGTGTCGTGGCGCAGGTCGGATATCATTCGTGAAAGTTAATTGACTTCGCGCGCGGCATTAATCTCATTAAACGGCCTATTCGCATACAATATGAAATCAAACTCGGTGGTGAGCCGAGCATGGGTAAAAGATGTCGATCCCTCGGGCGAAAGGCATTAATACCCGTTACGATCCTCTCATGGCCGTACGTGATGCGGCGCGAGTTTCGCCAGTGCTGCGCTGGTCAATGCTGGCCGGTGCGTACAACACTACAGCCGTACGAGTTGCGACGCAACAACGATGCAACCAAGCACGATTCGATCGCGCAGCCGTCTTCTTTGCGCCCCTCCATTCCGCTGTCCGCTTTCGGAGCCATCCGTCCCTTCATTATTTACGTCTTGATTTATTATAATCGAAGCGCGCTCACGTAGCTCCGTTTGATCCGTACCGAGGTGAGACTCCCGTTTCTCTTTTTCTCACCCTTTCTTTCTCTCTTTCTCAGTTCTCTACTCCCCCACCTCTCTTCTTTCTCTCTCTCTCTGTCTCTCTTTGCTCGTTTGGAGACGACCCTTCTCGCTTGTACATTCTCTTTCGCGCATATCGCTCGGTATAAGTCGCAACAGAGAAGGAAGAACTAAAAGAGTGGACCACGAACAAACGAATGCCACTTAGGAGCCGTATTTTACGTCAAACGTCGCTAAGTTAATCGATCCCAACACATCCTTTCGCACCGCGTAATTTCATCTCTCGTTCGTGTCGAGACAAGCGAAAACGACCGTGGAATTTCTTGACTTGTATTAACCCTGTCCTTCAGTGTCGTAGTTGTAAGCCACAGTGCGACATTGCCACCCTCGACGTCCCATAAACTTGTAATTTGCAACTTACTAAGTATGGACGGAGAGAAATTTCGGCATACAATTTTGGAGCTTTGGCTCACATAATATTTTTATTTAATTGAACCTTTCCATTTTCGTATTTAATCGATTTTAATCGACAGTTTATCTTTCATTATTTCGCCACTCTGAAGAAATATCTAACTACGCTACTGAATCAAATCATTGCCATTATATCTGTAGGATTTTTTTATGACTGCCACACCTCCGAACATGTAGTAGACAGAAGGATTCATCGCGACGACAGATAGCCAATATCAAGGTGTGGCTTCGAATGGGATGGTTCCGAAAGGATGCCATCTGCGCCTTTATCGCGATATCTCGCAATCAAATTGAACCGGCTACCGAATTAAATTGCAGAATATGGGTGTAAATCTTCGGATGTAAATCTTCGACGAAAGCGTCTCGTTACGTCGATGCGCAGGTGTGAGAAAAAACGAGCATTAGGAGCAACGACTGGGAGATATTAGCTGGCGGCGGTACGTCATTCGGCGAATCGTCCGGACGCGATAATAAAAGAAGAGTAGAGCGATAAGATGACTAACGCGTTGGTTAACGCGAATTTATATTAGCCACAGGTCGGAGTTTATTATCTAAATTGAATTAGCACGCGCTAACTTACCGCGTGGATTTTTATCGCGAGATGCGGCAAAAAAATCTGCCTTAGAAGCGACTCCTTAAAAAGCTACACTTGGCAGATCGACGTTCTAGTCGATAGTACAGTACAGCTTTCGACCGCGATGTATTTTCGTCATACATTCTAGATCGGACAATTTGTCATCGTGTAAATGTAACTTTGTTCAGAGACCGATCATCGTGGTCGCCACAGTCAGCCCGTGAAATTGTACACCCGACTTTGCCAATCGACTTCTCTCCCGTCGACGTTTACGAGCGAATTAACCGCGAGTAACGAAAGGGTGCGACGAACGCGAGGCGTGCTACACTTCCGGTTCCCGTCTCGCTGGTCTCAAAGAATCGAAGTTAGGCGACGATATTTATGTTCGAATATTTATGTTCGATATTTATATTAGAAACATTTTGTTTAAAATTTCATCGTCATCTTGATATCACACTTAGAAAAACTGATATAATTGTTTAATAAAAAAATATAAAAATAAATTAATAATAATTTAGTAAAATTTTATTTATATTTTTTAATTCGTTCTAATTAAATTACGTTCGAAAAAGTCCATCTCTTCAGTAAAAGGATATGCCGTAACATCTTTTAGACGAGATTGCTAGGTTTCTATAATAATACTCTTATAAAACACTACGGCGTTTCCTGATGAATAACGTCTGCATCGAATAGTTAAATTCATTTTAATCAATTCGCGATCGATTCCCACGTTCAAAACAATCATAACTGCGACATAGATTATTCGATTTTATGTATTTTCTGAATTGGCAACCGCGAAAAAAGGAATCAACGTGGAAAGGTTACAGAGTAAACCAGAGGCCCTTTCGGAACATTTAAAGGGTTTATGGGCCACGGATGGATGCATTGGCCGCCCACAGAGGGCTTTCGGTCTCCGTTGAGAGCAGAGAGATGTAGGCAGAGAGGCGAAAATGAAACAACGATAGCGAAGACTGTAGGCAAGAGAGGAAGGAAGGAAAAGAGTGGGAGGTAGAAGGGAGAAGTCAAAGTCAGTTGTCGGAGATTATTAGGCGGCCGACATAAAACGTGCTTAGGTGCGATTTAATATTTCCAGCTACGAGCATAAAACCGACTCTATCGAGTCTCGCTCTTGGTAGAGAGAGAGAGAGAGAGAGAGAGAGAGAGAGAGAGAGAGAGAGAGAGAAGAGAGAGAGAGAGGAGGGAGGAGAGGAAGAGACGACGACGACGTAGTACGTTTACTTTACTTACTTTACTTTTCGTTCGTACGGTTACGGTACCGACCGTACTACGTACGTAGGTAGGTACGTACCGTAC
>NW_012130065.1:351997-355752 GCF_000143395.1 Atta cephalotes
TAATTTTATCATATACAATTTAATGTGTGTGTGTGTGTGTGTGTGTGTGTGTGTGTGTATTTTTAAAACTATAATATTATTTTATTTAAGGCATATTTTATTTTAATATATATTTGATTTTATAAGAGTTTTTTTCCATGAATTTACTTGAAATTGAATCTAAATTACATTTAAATATCTATAAAATACATACTATACATTCACCACTTTTGAGCTTTTGGGATTTTTTTATTCTATCTGAATGCTTTTTATTATTTTATATGTATATGTAATATTTTATGTATGTATATATTAATTCCTTCGAAGAAATACTACTATTTCAGCATTTATCGATATCTCAAATATTTTAAATGTAACAAATGTGTTGCTGACGTAGGAAATTGTTTTCACAACGCAATAATTTTCTTCAAAACATTTTTTATTTTCTTTTGACAAAAATTTGTTTAAGCATTAATTTTAAACGTTAAATTATCCAAATAAATGATAATATTTTATAATATGTAGTGTCATAATTTCTTTCTTTATTTTTACTATTGAAGTATTTTTTTTTTATTTCAATTCATCATTATAATATTTTTACAAAATTCTTTTATAATTAATTTTATTTGAATATGTAAATAATAATAAATACAACATAAACTAAATATTATGTGAAAAAATATCAATAATTTTATTTAAAAAGCCTCAAAAATCCTCAAAAAACCCCAATAAAATCACTTAATTCCCAATGGGCTAAATTTTTCTAAAAAATTCGGCTTTTCCAACCCCGGTTCTAATTTTTAATAATGCAAGGTCTAGGTATATTAGAACCTATGAATCATTTCTTATATTGTACGACTGGGTACATTAAGTTTCATTTTTCTTTCGGGTTTATAATCTATATTATAAATACAATATATTCTTCCACTCTTTCCACTTTTATTGTATTTTCTTGTCATGCTTTACTAAGAATGTTCTATTCTCTGATTCTATGATTGTGATTCATATTTGTGAAAAGAATGTGAGATTTTTAAGAAAAAAAGCGATGCAGATTTCTTTTATTCTCTATTTTTAGATAATAATTATTTAGATATTTATGCTCTAACAGTGAAGTCGGTATGATTAAAATCTAGTGAAAAATTGTATCGTTTCTGCAGTTTAAATAGTAAGATATATAAGGTATGGTAGTGGCGGATTTTATAAATAGCAGTAGAGCAATTATAATCAGGAATAAAAAATTTGTTCCTAATCATTTATCTTGAATTCTTTGACTCTTTTTATTAACAAATTAGCATAAAGATACTTTTTATGTTGCTTTTTAGGAAATTTACATGATATAACTTACATTATATTGCTTATTGATAAAGTTTTTTAGGCTTTTTAAGCTTTTTATGTTAATTATTGCATATTCATATACAATAATATCTTATAATTTATCATTCAATAATGATTTGAACTATGAATGTTTAAATCGTCACACTTGAAATATTTATTTATATTTAATATTTATAAACGTTTGTCTATTTTATCTTTCTATCACAGTTTTGTAAGAATTAAAATTTGGACATTTTTGGAAAAAATATAGTTGAATTTAATCTTTATTTAATCTTTAACCTTGAGATGATATTTCATTTTTTCTGTTCTTTTAATCGTCTTTTTATTCTCTTTTGTATAAAATTTACCTGCCTCTATTTCTCTGTTACAATTTATTATTTTTTTTTTTATAAATCGGACGTATTTGTGATTAGGATTTCCGGATCGCTTATTGTAAAAAAGATTATTGACAAACAGCAGGAGACCGAGAGAAAAAAAATATGATAGATCTACAATAAATCTGTACAATAGATATGTCCAATTTTTTTCGCCAGTGATGCACGTACACCAGACGGGAGGCTGTGTTTCTATAAATAGTTAGTTAATGTTAAGAAAATAGTTATATTCATTATAATAACGCATTTATTACATAAGAATGGTTATTTTTGTTTACCATTCGTATCTTAATATTTTACTATATTAATAGTTCAGATTATCATAATAACTTATAGTACAATTTTTTCATATTTCTGAGAGCTATATAGTACATATAAAGTTATTGTTACTAATATAATATAAATAATATACTAATATACAACATTATGTATATGTTATTATATATACTAATATTATAGCAATAATAACCATAAAAAGGGACCTCCTAACCATAATTTTTTAACTATGCAATTATAGTCATACTTTTCTCTCTGTATATAACTTTTTATCAACGTATACTTAACTCAACAATCATGCAATTTATATAGTGATCAAGTGATGTCTATAACTTTCGCGACACTTGTAAAAAAATTTATGCGGCATAAATCATACGATTTATATGCATTCACGCGCAATATGGTGATTAAATAATTTTACCTGTAGTTTCTTTAGTCATAATATTTGCAGTACAAAATATATTACTCCAATTTATAATGAATATATATTCTTTCGCGTCTAGCATTTCCGTGGCTCTCTCGAGAAATTCGTACAGTGATTTGATTCATACAGTCCTGCAATTATTATAATACAATTAATTCGCATAATTTCACACGATAATTTCATAAATTACTTTAAATAAATTTTATTTGCTGTATCTCTTCTTCATCATACACTTAGCCTCAATCTTGTATTATATTTTTTAAAACTCTGATTTAATATCGTATCTTGACATCTTGCAAGAATTGACATTATTATTTGTGCTATTAATATTATTATCAGTGTTAATAAATACTATCGAGAAACAGTAACGTATTGCGCGCGCGCGCATCCTTTTATTATATAAACTCGCGAGAGAAAGAAGCCGAAATAGAATCCACCGTCCAGGGGAGCAGTCCGTAAATGAGCAAAAGAGGAAGAGGTATCCGCGGCTGGCGGGATAACGATGGAGAGGGGGAGAGGAGGGGGGGGGGGTTAGGCGAAAAGAACTTCGGCCGGTCAGATAATCGCGGGCGTTAAACTTTTATAGGCCTGATTTTCATTTATATGTTAAACGCGTCATAACTCGGGAGTTAGAGAGAAGGTGGTAGCACGCGTGTGTTGCGTGCGTGTAAGTTTTGTTCCCGGCGGTACGCTTGGTCTCAGGTGGCTGGTGTAGGGGGCCTCGCGACCGGCCGAGGAGCGGGGGAGAGTTTTATTTCTAACAAATGAGCAGCAGGCACGATGTTATAATATAAAAAGATCAGGACATATATACCTTGGCTTCCCTCGATGAGAGAAAGAGAGAACCGCGGTTCGTCTTGACTAATCGTTTTTTATGACTGGTAAAATATCACCACGGACACGCACACCTGTACGTAGGCTTGCTCTCGGTGGTAATGCTCCCGCTGACGCAAGAAGCAAGAAGCGATTGTACTAATTACAATTGAACAGCTCCATCTCATCAGGATCAGCACTGAGAGAAAGAATTTTGTTAATTTAACAAGCCATCAATATCTTTAACCGGTGATCGGTAAATATGTGACAACAAATTTTGTTGTTGTGATTGCTGCTAGTCTACTACACAAATTATTAATAACAGAAGCAAACTATATAGAATTTAACCTATCTTTTGGATAAATTTTCAGGCTCGTTTACATAGAATTTGCAGATGATCGTGGAGTCTTAAGTCGTAAGAAACCTAGCATAGTCTAATATAGGGAGAATAGACTAGAATTGGTCAATTTCTTACGATTTGATATCTTGCAATCGTCTACGACTTTTATATATATATATATATATATATATATATATATATATATATATATATA
>NW_012130065.1:362074-373832 GCF_000143395.1 Atta cephalotes
AGAGAGAGAGAGAGAAAGAGAAAGAGAGAGAGAGAAAAAAGGCCGGGCTTCTCGGGCCACTCGTTGTTCTGGACGTTACAGAGATTTTATAGGAGCGTAACGCACCAGCGGCATTGTACGCGCCGCTCGACGTCATAATGATTATAATTGCCTTTTGCTATTTTTAATGTCCTGGAAGCGGGTAATGGTAGCAACTATTATGGCCGCTCGTATAACCCGTTGCTGATCTTGATATCCCCACTTAAAGTTGCCCATTTCCATCGTTCACCGGATATCTTCTCATTCTTATCACCGGCGAATCAAACTTGCTCCGATTTTCATCCTTGTTTTCAAGAACTATACTGTCTATTGTCTATTCGTTGCTAACTTACGAGTGTTATTCTATTTGTAAAAAAAGATATTGATTGAATGCATTTGTGAGAATGCTTTTTGTAAAGAGATTAATCGGATATTAGTTTATAAAATCTTATTCGAAGAAGACTATGAAACTTATGTATAAGAAGAGAGGAATATTTTGAAATTTCAAGCCTTAGATTAAAACGAAAGATAATGGTACTCTTATAAAAAAGATATGTTTTGCGGACTCTTTTTCTTCTAAAGAGATAATTTTATTAATAATATTGAAAAACATTTTGCTTATATATTAATATTAATTCTTCTTTAATTATGTATGTATAACACATGCGCCTAAAATGCTTTATATCCAAAAGATTTCTATAATAAAATAAAATTTTTGTCGTCGTAATTGCATCACACCGCATTCGCGCTTTAACGATCTCTCAAATCCTTTGAACGAGCAAATATAACGTCGCGTCGGAGGAAATGAGCGATAAAATTTTTATCTTGTTTCGTACGTTTGTCATAATTCATGCGAACTTACCGCGGAATTCGCAGTTGGGTGATGTTTGGAAATTATTTTATAATTCACTTGATCCTAGAATATATTAAATAAAATATATAAAATTACAAAACTATTTAAAAATTTAAATCACTTATCACATTCTCTGTTACTGATCCCAAAGGATCTAAACTGATATGTATATAATTGATAGAATTTTTGAAAATTACCTCCGCCTACCTCTATTTGTTCTAGCTCTTTTAGTTATAGCAGATTGGACTTCCTAATGATTACTCATATAGACATATTCAATGACTTCGCTCTCTTGTATATAAAATTTATGTATCAATATAGCAATACTATATCTTACACTTAACAATGTAGTATTATAAAAAGAACCTTTAAAAGATTTTCGACGTTTTCAAATATATCTTACAAAGTAATCATCTCTTAATATTATATCGTAATAGAAATTATATTTGTCACATTTGAATTTTAAATTGATATTTGCGATTAAAAATTTATTTAATTTTAATATAGTATAAATCAATATTTAGCATTATTGACAAGAGTGTTGTATCCCTGCGTAAAAGTCCTATGCTTTTATCTGATATCTCGATCTTGAATCTCGAAAAGAAAAGTTGGAGCGCATTACGTAAAACTGCGCCCGCTTCCGTTCCGTTCGAGACGCACCCTTAAGAAGGGTTTACGGCCGGAAGTTGACCCCTTACATTTGCGAGGGCGGATGCAATGTAACGATATATCGCTCGCGAGAAGCTTTTCAAAGTACACGGACCTGTGGCTAATTATATGATTAAGATAATAAGTTGGCGAGTGTAAATACTTGCTGCTCACCGATGTCCCCTAGCGAGGCTTGGCGTATGGAAATTTTACATTATCATCATCCGTTTCAGGGGACCGTAAGATAGACTTTTAAAAATATCATGATACTGTATGTACATTCTAAATTTCTTGCAGTGAAATCTCACTTCGAGAGAGTAAAAAAAAATGCAACCACCTTTGTGTTTTGAAAAAAAGTAAAAATATTTCACTTCTTGAAAAAAAAGTGACAATCTTCATTCTTTTTAGAATGAAATCTCACTTTTTGGAGTAAAAATTCTGTCTAAAAGGAGTGAAAATTTGTTTTTTTTTTTTCAAGAAGTTAAATATTTTCACTTTTTTTCAAGAATGATTGTATTTTTACTTTCTTGATAGTGAGATTTCATTGTAAGAAATTTAGAGATATATAATATATGAAAATTGTTGTTTTTGGTAAAAAAAAATGTTTTTTGTACGATATTATGAATATTTATGTCTGTATTTATTTCTATTTTTACTTGCAATACTACGGAAACAAAATTATCGACGCTCTTTACGTAACCGGAAGAAAGCAAACTATCTCAATCTCTGATGCAGTGGAAAACTGCGCGATCGATGGAAAAAACTGATCGATAATTGTTGCTCATAAAGCTAGCGATGTGTGCCACACTAAGTACTTATGAGAGATCTCTTCTTTTTCTCCACGTTCGTCTCTTTTATCTCGTTTCGCGTCTTAAAGTCGTAAAATTCGCGCGGTCAAGAGGCCAGAATGAAAAAGAGTTAGAAAGTTCGATGATCTTTAATTCGAAGGACGCAATTCGTGATACATTTGCGGTAGATGTATCCACTTCCCTTCAATCATATTAATATTTAACGAAATATTTTTCAACGAACTCGAATTTGCGAATTGACCAGAGATCACCATTTATTGTGACTCGCAATCAGTGAAATAAAATCGCAAACATCTTGTAGCTAATTTCTACAACAAACGAGTTTACAAACTTGACACACCGTTAAGAGAAGATGATTGAAATTCGATGATTAAAATTTTCAAGGAATCACTCTGTTCATCGAATGCGATCATTACCGGATATTCTTGCCGAACGCAGTATGTGTATACACTTCGGTCGCTATAATCACAGCACCTTCGAGTCCGTTAACGTTACTAAGCACGCGTACATCGATCATCGGCAAAGTTGGCTCTCCTCGTGGTTGCCTGGGACGAAAGTCGTCCGATCAACCGGCGGTCGTATCAGGAATTATTATTCACTCGCCGTCAGTGGATGAGAGAAGGAGAGGGCGGGGCTGCGGCGCATGCATCATCGAGAGCAAATTCCGTTGCCCCGTCTTTATTTTACCACGGTAGTGAAGTACACATGGTCAGCATATAGAATACGAACGAGCGAAAGAGAGAGAGCTGCTCTTCTCCCCTGATCCTCACGTGGCTGCCGTCAGTCCGCTTAACTGTAGATCAATCAATATACCTCGCTTGAACCCTCAGCCTCTATACTTCGTCCCCTCCTCCCTTGCCTTTTACTTCGTCCTCTCCCTCCGGCTGCCCCTAACGAGCTCATCGCTCGTGTAGCCAAAGAAAAAACACGAGAAAGTGGTACAAAATGGCCCTTGAGAAATGCTGTCCGTCCATCCGTTCGTTTCTTCATTCCTACGATACGGTCATTGCTTCGCGCTCTCATCAAGGGTAGCGAATGAGATTAAGAGGGTGAGAGCGAATTTAAGGGGTTGCCGCGAAAATTGATCGAGGAATGTGAATGTAAATTTCTCTCTTTCTCTCTTTCATTGATTAACTTCGATTAACGATCTACTTGCACGTGGTGGCGATTGCCAGGCACCTGCCACTGCCACAATGCTGAGAAACTGCCCGTTCTACACAGCTGTACGCGCGTTGTGCGTGTATGCTGCACATATTTCGTTTTGTCGCCATACATCTCGTGCGCGCAGCATTTTTTCCCATGACAGGCGTCGACATTTACGTCTTTACATGGGCGTTACGCTTTGACATATTACTTTACATTTCTATATCGCATCGAACGATACCATTGTGCGATACTCTCATTAATTACATTGCTAATAATAAAATGCAAGAACTACGAATTGAATTGGTTATTTCGAATATTAATATAGTTAATTAGTTTTCCTATTAAAATAAACGCACGTTTTAAATATAAAAGAGTATTGATGCTAAAAGAAGATTCTAAACAAATCTTTGTAATTAAATGAATGTATATATTGAGTATCAACTGAAATTCAAGCGCGTAATATACATACACTTCGTGATTTTACAATACTTTTTTGTTTTATTGTTGCTTTCATAATC
This sequence comes from Atta cephalotes, assembly GCF_000143395.1. Lineage (NCBI taxonomy): Eukaryota > Metazoa > Arthropoda > Insecta > Hymenoptera > Formicidae > Atta > Atta cephalotes. The sequence continues at coordinate 366,067 of NW_012130065.1, forward strand.
CGCGGGCAATCTAGGCGGAAAACTAGATGGGATAGACGGCGTGAGCGTAAGGCATCGTATTAATTATTATTCGCCCTTAGGGAGGAATAGTGTTGCGAAACATCGTACGATTAGTTGAATAGAATTTATCGTCGCGGCAAATGTGCGAGTCGAGTCAAGTTGAGTTGAATTGCGAAGAGCGGAAAGTATTGGAAGAGGAAAAGGAACAAGCTCGTAGTTACAACAAGCTTGTCGAATGAGAGTTTAAGGGATGTAGAAAGCGCCAGAGAAAAAGAGGATAAGGAGAGACACTAGGAGAAGAGAAAGCGAGGGTGTACGAGGCTGATATTATAAAAGCAATTAGGAGGTCTCAGATTAGATATAGCACATCGTACATAACAAATATGATAATACGGGCCGCCAGCCCGAAGGGGGTTTGGCTTTCATATAGTCGGCGAGGGTTTCGGGTTATGAGGCAGGTTAAACGGAATCATTAATAATCGGAGCTAACTAATCTGCCTGTCGCTATGAGCACACTTGTTTCACTCCTGTTTTTATTACCACGCCGCAAGGTAACGTTTTATTCTCCCGATCGGCACGGGAAAGCATTGCGAGAGAGAAAGTATTTGTGCGATTATAAAGACGTTCGACATAAAAATGTTGATTATTGCTTGATTACATTGAATTGTATTAATCGTACAACTCATGAAAAGATCTTATCGTCTACGCTCCTCTTTAATATAGTATATATGTACGTAACGCTGCGTGTAATGGAGATGTACTCATTATCGTGCGCAAGATGTCCCATCATTACACGTATGTAATTTCTGTAAATATAGAAAAAGGGGCGCACGTCCCTTTCTGAGTTAATACGTTAGTGGCAAGACGCTCCCGTACATTGAAATGTATTATTTGTCTTGTATATTATGACGAGACTCATTTGTCTTTATTTCTTTTTGTTTCAGTTGTATGAGCTGGATGATACCCCTGAACGGAAGGTATTCCTTGACGACCTCTTTACTTTCATGCAGAGTAGAGGTGAGTCTATCAACAGAATAATAATTACCCCGATGTATTCGATAAAACGATCTAACGTAATAATAATGTATGATGCTTGGCATGATGCCTGCGAAAAAAAATTATCAAGTAATATAATGGAGTTTGTATTATAAATATTGGACGTTTTCGCAGCATGTTCTCAAAGACGAGATTCTTTCACTCGTAAATTTGTTTTCAACACGACCTTCTCCGCGAGATTCTTTCGTTATTTGTCAATTTTATAACGGAAGCGAAAATACATCGCAAATTTGCACGTTAAAAAGTAAGAAAGTGTCTTTACTATCTATACTGATTAATTTATTATTATAAGATAGTAATTAATTACTTACTTGTATTGAACAACGATGTTTTTAATATTTAAAATAAATAATTAATTACTGTCTTTAAGTCTTAGCCAGTATTAGATTTATAAGGGTACGCGCTCTACTTATACATATTCGTATACCTGTAAATTATATTTAACTCACTCATAATCCATCATACGTTTTGTCACGCGCTACTCCTACCTTTAAAAAAATACACTGAAATGTTCGCGACTCGATTAAAAGAAGTTTGAAAGAACAGGCGGCATAAATCGAGCAGAGACCATATGAATTTTTTCATAGAAGACTACTTTGCAAATTTGTTTAGATCCATTGTTTGAATTTGTCCGACCGTTGAGAAAGATACACACATGCGTGACTGCCGCGACCCGCATCTCGTTTCCTGCACACGTGGATTTTCGTATAGCCGGTACGTCCGACCGCGTCGTAAACGTCCACGTGGTTAAAAGGTTCGATAACACGTTGCATCTGCTCGGCACCGAAAGCACCGAAATTAGAATCGACGAGCGAAGCGGAACAACGCCCATGAAATCGCACATTTTCTCACGCGCGTTTCCGCGCGATAGCGTGCTCGCGTCTATCACACGCACGACAGACAGGAGCTAGAATGATTCCGAGATACCGTAATTAGCGCAGTCGTGACTACTCATGTCTTAGCGCTGTTCTACGTGGCCGCGTCACCGATGAAACTTTTCAACGGTTATAGAAAGGAGATTGATCCACGGCGAATCGTGGCCCGAACGTTAGACGATGAACCGGAAACGTCGGGCTCTAATTATAAACATGGCGACTCGTCCATCAATCAAGCCCGCCAGTGATGCGTCAGTGCTTCTGTTCTTTTCCCTCTTTTTCTCTTTCTCTCTCCCTCTGTCCTTCCTCTACGAAGTTTGTGGCGCAACTTTGAGTCTGAGACGATGCTATTATTATGTTTTCCTCCCTAGTGATAATTAGAGTAGATTGGATCAACGTATCTGTCTCTTTCCAGTCGTTCCTCCATCGAGCGTCGTCAGTATTTTATGAACGGTAATTTGGTAAAGAGCTGTTAAGGTGCTAAACGATCGTTCGGAAGGTGATAACATGTGGCGTTGACAGACTCTTACGTAATGCGCGAGAACTGATCAATCTCAGTTGTATTGAATTTGGAAAATATTCCTAATATTTTTATCATAGAAATTTTAAGAGGTGATAGAATGAGACAAAATGTGTGAAGGGCAAGAATAAGCGGAGGTCGATCGAACGGGGATGAGATCATGCGCGGTTGTAAAGTATCGAACAGCATCGTTTGTTTCGCAGGTTATTATACTTCATGAATGATAATAACGAGTCGAGAGAGAGAAAGAGAGAGAAATGATCATAAATCCTCCAGGAGATCAATGGCGATTGATCTTTCGATTCGCTCGTAACGCGGTTCGATTAAAATCGCGATGAGGCGAGGGAAGAAAAAAAGAGGAGAGAGGGGAAGAGAGAGGGTATCGAGCGGGTGCGTATCTCGATGTCTCGCGGGTAAAAGCTCGGACCACGAACGTGGGCAGGGACCCAGTCGGACCCAGTCGGATCCAGTCAGACCCAGTCAGACCCAGTCAGACCCCGGGACTAGGCCCTCCCGCGGGCTGCGTTATTGTGCCGACGCGCGGTTGCCCCACGCACGCAATAATTCAACACTAACGTAACGCATAACACCTTACTACGTCCGTGGATATAAAAGACCATTCATCATATTCGGGTATATTAGTCCAGCCACCACCAATTTGTGTTTGCTATCATCGCTTCGACTCCGACTAGACACTCGGCTTTTTAGATATACAAACGCATGGACAAATTATCGCGGTTAGCCGATTATCGCTTTTGACGGTGATAATCCATATTTTCTTCCACGTGCGACAATTCACGGAAAAACTACACTTTCTGTCATGTGTTGTATTGGTTAAGGTTTTTTTTTTTTTTTTTTTTTTTTAAATTTTTATCACCCAAATTATCAGTGGAATTTTATCAGTCAAATATGTATATATGTAATTATTTCACATTAAACAATATATGTGAAAGTTTCTATGTATGTTTAAAGCAAGTGCTGCCTTTTTGTTCTTACAATCGAGTAAAACGAGATGCTTATTTAGATGAAAAAAATCATTTGGTGGCACAACGAAGATAAATGAGCTTCTTCACAGTTTTAACACCGCAAAGTGTCATCGCCTTTTTAAAAAGATTCTTAAATAATACATCATAATATTTTTCAACAGACAAATTCAGTAATCTATTTTGTTTTTCTATGCTACTTATTATATAGACAACACTCACAATAATAGGATCATTTATCGATAATATATACAAATTATCAGAATAATAATAAGGCGGTTAAAAGATATCAACTTTCCGAGAATAATTTAGGTCCCATTGTAATTGATAGAATAATTATACTTCTTCTGTTTGCACGTGTATGTAACAAATGATGAAGTATATAAAGGAGATGGCATATAAAAATGTATAAATTTTATATTATAGGATCGTATTTATTTTATACTTTGTATAACACACGCGGGAACATCTTTTCGTAGAACTTATCTTTTAATGCCCCTTAAATCCGACGCGGTAATAGATATTACTAAGGTCGTTTCGCAACAAAGTGTCCCACCCGTTTCGAACCCGCCGCGACGAGGTATTCGTATATCAAAAGCGCCGACGAGGCACGCGGAACGCACAAATTCGCGTAAGCGGAACATAACTTAGTTCGATATTGCCGCCGAATAGCGATGAAAACCGGTTTAAGAGAGTCAGTATAACCCTTGAACGATCCAGAAAATTTTCTGACGAGTGAATTATTCGATCAATCTTACGAGTAACGTTGAATGAATAAGAGACGCAAAAACGATGACGTGTACGTAAATTGGTTTAATTGAGTATATTAGTTATACTTTGGGATTAGACTCTCCGCGTTTACATGTTCATTCTTAATCACGTTTTAATATTTTATAAGTTTAAAATGAGCAAAAACCTATCGTGTACACAAATGTAGATTGGTTCAGGTTTCATTTTTTGAGTTGTATAGTAAATTTAGTTGCAATAAATTAACAATGCTTAAAACACGCTGTCATTCTGTGCCGCATGTTATGACAAGTTTTAATATATCATAATATATCTGTATTTCAAGAAATTTTAAACGTCAAGTCATATTAAAATACACGTTTTGCAAGGCTTTTCTTTACTTTTCTATCACTCTTCTCTCACGCAGTCTAACGTGCGCGAAATTCATGTTTACTCGCGCAAAAACTAAACTTTGCGCGTTATCGATTCGCGAGGAAGGTTCTTTATTTATCGCACATATTGCTAACACCGCTCGAAAGACCGACCGTTATAAATCCCAACCCATTTAATATGCAAATCTCGGCACCTCCGACAGCCCGAGGTTGCGCACGTGCTTTTTTTTCCACCACGAACGAGTTTCAATCGCCAATGTAATTCATACTGCGGGCAGATGGCTGCATGAGTAGTGCCATTCTCTTCGTCGAATACGTTATTATCTTTACTTCCCTCTCTGTCGCTTCTCTGAAGCTTCAGTTTCGCGTTCAGGCACATATTATGTTCATGTATATTTGCACTGTCGCAAATATGTACGAAAATAAAAGAATGTAAAAAGACTACAAATCAAAGGCAATAACATCTTTTTTGCATTAAATATTTATAGGAATTAATTTGATAATGACATATTTTCAATATATAAAGTGACGATAAAAATGATTTTCTTAAAATTGAGATACGTCTTTGATAATAAAAGTATTCAGGAATATAACAAAGCAATTCATTTTGTGGATATGTGAAAGAAGGAAAAGATAACGATAGAATGTAAAAGAAAAAAATATGAATTAAAAGGAATGTAATATCAGACGGTGACTATTTTTTTTTTTTTATTTATTTATTTCAACGACGTTAAAAAGCGCTCAATCTCGACGAGAGGATGCATTCGAATGAATTGATCGCACGGTTCGTATATCGTCAGGTTTAAAAGTGCGTTGCAAGTGTGGAGCAGAGCTGCATCGCGTTACGGCCGGTTCAAGAAAAATGCCTTTTTACTCGCAGTGCGGGTAACGCATTAACGCGGAGAACACGTGTTCGGCACGAACACTTTTCGCTACACACTTGTGAACACGCACCGCGTACGTGACGTCTGCATACACAAGATATTACATAGGTTTTCATAGGTACGCTCTCGTCCTTCGATTTTTTTCTTTCTCGGGTCGCGATATGAGTCGCGCGTCTCGTCGCTTTGGAACTTAAACTCTGGTTAAACGCTCCACAACGTTTTGCAGTTTCGTGCATGCCGTAGATTAAGAGAGAATCGAAGAGGGCAAGTAGGAACCATCATGAAATTGAGCAGCCAGCCGAGCAAAATCCACGGTTGTGGCTTAATAGTTATCGTGCCGCGCAGCCGTTACTTTTAATACCTTTTAGTACCTCCGTTCATTTCGCATGCGCCTCATCCACACGGATTCGCGCATACTTAGTGCATGCACGTCTTACATGCGAATAAGTCTCTCGAGCCCCGCGCGCCAGAAAATATTTCCATTGTGCAACTAAAGGAGACGACGGTGATTCGCCGGTGAGCTGACACACGAACGCACGATTCGCCGTCCCCCTTTTCCCTCCCATTTTCTTATTATTCGATATTTTGTGCCGGGAGCACGTTCGTATGCCGTTACTCAGTAACTGCACGCCGTCACGGCATATTGCAACTAGTTTGAATGTTTGACTTTGCCTCGCAACAGCGAAAGCAACAACGTTCCTCGCGAAAATAGTTTCTCCTCTTTTTTACGCGCGACTTCTCCGCTTGCGATACCGTGCGCTTGGCACCGATAGCCTTGACTATTCCCAATGTATACTCTCTAAAGCTGAATCAGTCCCAGTGGCATACTTGGCACTGATAATCAATGAAGTTCAACTAAAAAAGGAAGAATGTTTGAACATTATATAACTAAAATACTGAGATATTCGCACGTTAATTTCAATTTTCCAATAACATATTCATTGATTTAAGCACTAAAACAAGGTTAGATCAAGATTAGCTAATAAAGATTAGCTAGGTTAGAGATCTCACATTTTATTCACTGATTATCAATGACATACTTGACACTGATATTAGTGATTATCCACTGATTCAGATTTAAAGAGTATATTAGACAGCGACCGACACTATTCAAAACTTGTAATTACGTTTGAATCAGTTTCTCGTTCTCGAGCGCAATATGAGCGCAAACTTATCAAGAACTAATGATTCCTTTTCCCTCGTATACCATAGGATCCTGTCACACGTCGAACGATTGCTGTAATCCTTTTTGACCAGAACGAATACATATTTACGTTTCAATTTTTTTGCGCTAAAGTAGTCATTAACTCTTCGTTACCAATGTACAAATTTTTTTCACTCTTCGTTTTTTCACTCCGCAACCTGGGTTTTCGAATTTTAGTGCAGATTTTTATATTTTTGTTCCGGGTTGTATTAAAATCTGAAAAAATTCTTACATTCTTTATAAAAGACTTACATTCTTTTTAACAACGAATTTTTACTATTATAGAAGTTGAATTGCATTTTACTGATTTTTGTACAGACTTAAATTTATCTACAAGAATTTACGATAAAAAAATTGACTGCTTTAAGATCGACATTGTTGGTGGAGAATTAATTTACTGATAAAGACAATAAAGATAATATACAACAATGAGACTACTTGTAGCTTGATTTTACAAAGCATGATTTTAATTTTATGCGGAGAAACTTATTCTAGATAGTGTCGGCTAGTACATGAAAATTCAAAGGACTTACATAGCGCAACGAACGACGTCGTGGGGAAAATGTTATCGTTAACATCTTATAGATTTCAAAGAACTCGAAACGTTATTCTTGACGGGCCTTTATTATGTAATAAATATCAAAATTCATACGTTACAGCCTTTACCGAGAATCGATCTTCAACCGGTCCAAAGGGACGCCTATAAAATCGTCGAAGCAAGGCGCGTCTTAGGTCGAAAAGGCAAGCGGATACGTTCACGGGAAACTTAGAATCGCGTGAGGACTGCGAGGTTGGTCGATTAAATCGACGGAATCTAGACACATGCAGCTTAAACGGACGTTATACGCGAGATTACCGGTGTCCCTCCCTTTACCTCTTTAACACCTTCGTTTATACCTCTATTTGTATCTCGCACCCGCTCCAATGTCGTTTTATCGTCTTTACGACCTTGTCGAGCAAATCGACGAGCCGGTGTCGACATCCAAGCAACGATGACCGAAGAGAGAAAGATAGATAGAGAGAGAAAGAGAAAGAGAGAGGAAAAGAAAGAGAAGGGGTGGGAGGGAGGCAGAGAGAGAGAGAGAGAGAGAGAGAGAGAGAGAGAGAGAGAGAGAGAGAGAGAGTA
>NW_012130065.1:374095-382525 GCF_000143395.1 Atta cephalotes
GAGAGAGAGAGAGAGAGTCAATTCACCCTGTCCATAAACACTCGGCTTCAGATACCTCCATAAAACGAAATAAAGTCCTAGCGGATGCCGATGGGTCGGCATTGTTCCCGCGGGTGATGGATTTCGTCTCTGACGGATCGGCCGTAAACCCCCGACCAAATGCTTTTTTTCGAAGCGCCACCGCGGAGCCAATGCGGATAGATTCGAGATTATCTTCGGTAGACCTCCTCGATGAGGTCCTTCGTTGATCGCTCCGTCGCAGCCCACCCGCCGCTTTCGAAAGATCTTAAAACTCAGGATTACTCGGGCAGGAGAAATCCTGCACATCCCTTTGCATCCCTAGATACGATTTGCAAAAAGGAGCGTGGAAACGGATAAATGGATTTTATTAAGCGATCGGTAACGTTCAGTTTTCGCATGCGATTTTTGCGATTTTATGTTCACGTAAATTGAATCATGAACAGTAGAAAACCGTTATTAAAAATCTTATTTTTTTCAGTAAACGTAGTAGCATCAGGCTCTAAGGAATAAAAGAAATATGAAAAGACAGCCAAATGTGAGCCAACACAAGGTCTTTGTGTAATAAATTCAATGTATTATTATTTTTTAATAATGGATGCACAAAGTATAATTCAATCATCCTACCGTTCACCTGTTCGTATCGTTGAATAAACCTTTCGTGACCATCGTATCCGCTATTCGTGGAAGTTACATGATTAAGTTTTCTTATCGAATAAAGACTAATTTATCACATTTTAATGCTATAATTGGATCCGCTAATATATCATCTTGGAAATAATACTTGGAAATAAAATAGAAATAGAAATAGAAAAATAGATTCTTAATTCTTCTCGTTCTAGCCTGACCTACCCTACCTACTGATTTTTTTTCAATGCACTTTCAATGTTTTTTTATTGCTTCATTTTTTTATTATTATTAATATAGATATATACCTTGTGATTATTATTGTTGTATTTTTTATGTCTGATGTTTTTATTTAAAAAATATTTACAATATGATTTATTACAATTGACAATATTGACAATATTATTTTTATGAAAGTTATACGCAGTCGAATTAAGTTAAGTATGCCCAGATGTGTCGTTTTCATAGTGTGGCACCGAAAACACACTATGAATTGAATCACAAATGTAATAAATGTAAACATTTATAGGCTTTCTACACTAAGTCATTACTTAAGTTTTAATAAGCTTTAAATCTGATAAGCTATATGAAATTAACCAAATCATAATCGATTTTTCTTCTCACATTCGACTGTGATTGATTAATGTCTTATGGTTTAAGACTTAAAATTTATAAGTATTAGCTTATTGTAAAAAGCCCATTATAAATATATATATTTACATTATATATTATCAAGAAATCTCACTAATGCGACATAAATCAACTCTCTGTTCTTCGCAGAAGAGAGAGTTCGTGATAAATTTAATCGTGGTTCTCTAAAGAGGCGAGCAATCATCACTAATTATTTGGAATCCCCAGAATAATGATGTACCCCCGCGCTGATTGATGCCCTCCGGCATTGCAGCTAGGCTACGTAAAAATGACGCTTTCGTGCAGCAAACCCGAAACTCTCTTCAGACATTAATTATTATAATGTGGATTCGATGGTATTCGAGCGGACCTTGACAGAGGCGTGCATCTTGAAACTGGTAGCTGAGACTTTATGGATCACTCTTCGAAAAAATTCCACGAATTTTTGCATTTCTCTCAAATTGCTCTCGAGGTTATACTTTTTTTGTTTCAAAAAATGCTTTTCAACCAATTATATGAAAAATTAAATCACATTTTAATAAATTCTTGTTTACAGATGAATCGAGATATATCGGAAAATCGAAATTGAGCTACTCGTTCTTCTGCGTGAAAAAAATTGGTTCTAAATGTGAATGCAGGGATCTGAATTCGCTTGACCTTTAACCGTATAATTGAATTTCTATCGCGCGTGTCTACGTGACAGTTATGGTTAGTAATACGGGACCACGTTACACCTGTCCAATTAGTTATTCAACCGTGCGCGCGCGAGAGTTCGACCTACATTTTCCAGTAGCAGACAGGTGACCGGATGGCTTCCAGCATCCGAGAGTTGAGAGTCGAGAGGGAGCCGCCGGCTGCTCTCTGGCACGTTTCAGTGCTATAGATAGTGCGCACGCGAGCACACACGGACGGCCGAATGAACGAGCGAGTGAACGGTCGAACGAAAAGCATTTAGCAGGATGACGTTCGCACATTCTAGACGTCCCGACGCCAGGCGTTCCCCAGGCGATCATCCGTTACGTTCTCGTGACGTAATTGTCGAATTCTTGTCCCAAGAGTCAGCCTTCGTTTACCAACGGTCGAGAGGCACGAGCTTCGACTTCCCGGTCCGTAGTGTCTGTCGGCATCGCTCGTAGTTGGAATTATTGTCTACCCCAGAACGTAAAGATTGATTTATGGAGATTCCACTATCTTTCGCGGTCTGACTCTCGGACCGTGCACTTAATTTTCAACGTGTCTCTCTCGATTAGATTGAACGCGATTTTGTTATCATTAATAAATTATTAATTATCGCGAGAGAATTAAAAGTCTTATTTCGATGGTTTCAATTTTTAGAGAACAGATGATTGGTTCGTTTTACCGCGACATCTTAAGACTATATATTTGAGATAGTCTTGAATGTAAAGAATCATAACTATTTGGTCTTAGTTTTGTTAATGTCCGGTAACTAACGTTATTGCTTGACTTTGCGCGAGTCTCGATTAGTTTACATGCACGTTATTTTCACGTTTTGATGATGGTAACGATTTTTCATGGAAACAACATGCGGGTATGCATTATTAGACCTATCGAGTAACGAGTCGCATTATAAATGTTATTTGCGAACGATATCTCTCCGCACATAATGCGACATAATGAAAGACTATACGCGATGTAACTCACGATAAGAAAGGCAGAAGGAGGATAAGATGATTCGAGCGGAAGAAGGACGAGTCGAGGAACGGATATCGCATTCTGCGGGCGGCGCGATGCTGTAGCGTGGGAAGTAAAATACGACTGTTATATAGACGGCCGACGGCCATTTTCATTCTTGGCGGTTCAGTATTGGAGGGGCACTAAGTCTGAACTAATTTGCTTATTAATATTTCACAACAGCGCCGATCGCTCTGGGGGTTCGTGATGCATCGCTTCTCCCTTTCCTCCACTTGCTCGTTCGCTCGCAGCTTCCTCCTCAGTCCCCATAGCTGCTCTTCTTCCCTTTCAATCTTTCTCTCTTTCTCTTTCTGTTTATGTGCGCCATATAGGACGACCTTCCCTCACCTCGTCCCTCTTCCTTCAGTTCTGAAAGGAGCCGCGAAACCTCTTTGGCTTTGTGAACCATGCGTGTACGATCGGCCCTTCGTTTCCCTCATGAAAGAAAGCCTCGCCGCGTCCTACGCGAGCTTCTACACGCCTACACGTGTCTGCGGCCAGGTGGCCGTGGTTAAGTTTTCAGCGATACCAAACACGCGCCAATCTTTATTATGGATTTGTTTGAGACCTCGCCGACATGTTGAACCACGCGACGAAAAAGCCATCACCGAATGAACGATGATAGCCAACGAATGTGTAAAATGTGCACGAAGATCCCGGACGACGAATTTCCTGTAAAATTGCATTGTCAGTCATTCTGAATCATGACCGAGACAGAAGCGAAAATTTACTCCTACAACATATATACGTTCGTGTAAGTGACTTGTCATCGACGAAATAACTTCCACTTGATGAAACAAAAGTACAAAATATGCGATATAAATATCTGCTATCAATTTAGCAAGTCATGATAAAATGTTGAAGACAATTTTGAAAAAAAATTCTTGTTTATAAACTAATTTCCATCTACCTAGTCATTTAAATGGTAAACTCATCAGAACATAGTTTAATGAATACGCGTCCACCACGACTGTAATGCAAGACGTTTAACGAACAAACTTCATTACCACTTATGACGATTTATCCCGATGCGATTAACGTTGTTAAAGCCCAAAGGCGTATCAGCGAGTTTACGACCCCTGACGAATTCGCATCTCGCAATAGTCGCAATGGCCGCACTAAGTCCCGTCGTGCCGTGGAGACGGGATTTGGGTCGTGGCGGACGTGGTGCACGACGGACGTAAACTCTTATTCTGGCAGAATGACAAGTACGAATCGAAAGTTATTTTCGCCGCTCGATATAGGTTGATTTATATCTGGCATCAGACAATAACGTAGCGTAGATTTCGCTTTGGATGGCTGTTTTATAACCCCGAGAATAGCGGCGAGACGGTCGCGTTCGCGGAAGATTCGATAATTATTCCGCGCTAAATGTTACGAGAATAATAATGCGCCGTGCACATCGTCAGTCGTTAAATTTTTTATGGCTATCAGCTTATGGCGACAGCTTATTCCAGTATGATTTCGCATTATTATACGATACGCGTCTGTCTCCAGGTGCGAAAGTGCTCGAGTTCCAAGAGATATATCTATAGCTTTCATCTCAAGCATCCCAAGCTTCCTTTCTTCTTCACGGCAGAATCAAGATTGTCTTTCGTATGATTTTTCATTACTCGAATACTCGGTCTTAATTTACGACTGGCATTTCTATATCCCTCAATGAGCGATCATCGTTCAGTGAGAGACGTTTTATGCGATGATTTATCTTTATACGCGATCTCTCGACAAAAGATTGACGTCTCAACGAGATAATTTGCCAAGTAGGCGCTTCTAAAGCGCGTTCTTCCATCCGGCTTCTAGACGATAGTGTCGCTTTTGTCGAGGTAGCTTCCCGATCGAAGAATTATCATTCTTCGCCCTTCCCGCCTCACTCACATCGAAATAAAGTCATATATGCAACCGGCTGTAGAGATACGGTATGCCGGTTAACGCACCATTTTACGTCACATCAAAGCTTCGCCACATTGTTGGCAAGTGCTTCGGTAGTAATCTCGACTATATCCCTCGCGTTTATCTCTCGTAAGCGCAACTGTGGGAGTAGCCATGCGCGAGCAAAGAAACGACGACAGACTCGTCGTCGTTGCTGTCTTCTTCTTTTTCTTCTTCTTCTTCGTGGTCGTCTTCTCTAGTGATGGAACCAGCTCGACTGAGGAAGATCATGAGCGTAGAAGCAACGTTCCGCGAAAAGACAACATCCCTCGTAAAAGACAATACCGTCTGTCTGACGTCGGGTCTCTGTACTTGGATTCTAATTACGGCAGAGACAGAAAGACTCCGAAAATAAAACGTATTAATTTTAATCGTGTTAATCAAGAGGCGAATGTTATACTCAGATTTGCAAGCGTAACAAATGACAAAAAAAAAAGAAGATGCGGACATCTGGCACGCGAAACATTTGATATTATTTTTTTGTAAGAAGCATTGTGTCGAACGACGTGTTCGAATGTCGCGTTTAAATCCTCGCCGACTTAAAAAGTCGGCTTCGTTTGAGCAACCAAATCGTACACATGGTACCTCGGCGGGGCAAGCGTGCAAATCGGAGCTTGTCGTAAAGTCTATCAAAGAAACCGTAGAGCCGACGCCGCAAGCGAGCGCACTTTATCGCTCGCGATATTATTTGGAGATTTTATTGTCGTCACGCAACCTCGATACACATGCGTGCGCGGATCTCATCGTTCTCACTCCGCCGAGGGCCACCCAGACCGCGGTCTTCATCATCGTTCGCGGGTTCTGCTCCAGGGGGTCGGTTATATGTATGTCTTAAAATGAGAAGAAATATTATAAAAGCGAGCGAATTCACTAGGTGTTGACTAATGAAATTATAAATGTTCTAATAAATTCGCTCACTTTTATACACTGAAAAAAAATTTCTAGTTGAAAATGGACGAATCAAAATTTTCTGGTTAAATTTATTAAAATTGTAGTTGAGATAACTGGAATTCTGATTGATACAATATTTCTGGTAAAATCTAGAATTTTTATTTTTATCAGAATAATTATATCAATCAGAATTCTAGTTATCCCAACTAGAATTCTAATAGACTTAACCAGAAGATTCGTTCATTTTTCATCGGAATTATTATTTAATCCAACCAGACCATTTTTCTCTCAGTATAATTTCGTTTCGAGATACCTAATCAATATTTTCTTCGAAGAAAAATCTGGTGATAAAATCATAGACGTAATAAGAATAGACTGTGCATTTTGATCAAGTTGTCTATCGATGTAAAAAGAACTGAAATAGTTTGTAATCATATTCTCTCTCTCTCTCTCTCTCTCTCTCTCTCTCTCTCTCTTTCTTTCTCTCTTTAATTTTTAAAATAGATATTGAATTGAAGAGAGATACTTAATGAGTTGTAAAAAGATGCTGATACGATTCATTTTTTTTCTAACGGAATACAGATACTGAGATCAGAGAATGTGCAGTCTATATTAGAGCAACGGATATCTGAAAAGTATCCGATATCTGATATTAGCCGGCACTTTTTTACTATTCGATTAGTCGAATATCATTATAGTATTCGGGAATATATCCAGTTCAAATTTTATATCATTAAATTGTTGATTTTTTATTATATAAAATATATATGTTCTCTATAAATAAGTATATTCATAATACTATAATGTCTTATATATAGTGTTGCAAAATTATTATATATAATTTTTTCTCTAGTTTTTTTTTAGAAGATATTATCCCGAAATTCGGTCGGATATCCGGAAAATATCGGATATCCGATATCCGGTAATTTTACAATCCATCTCTATACGATGATTAGAACTATGGGTAAACTAAACAAACGCGAAAAAATAAATGAGAAGCTATACGGAAAAAAAAGATTAGTTGCAGCAGCAAAAATTTGGTAGTTAAATTCCAGTCGTAACATATGGATACCTAATGTCGTATCTGCGAGATCTAATTTCCATTTGCTGTGAGGCCTAAATATTATCATTGTAACAGACAAGCATTTTGCTATTATGTTGATCTATTGATCATTGTTATTAACAAACAATTTTTGTGTAGCAGACAATTTGATTTGAGTAAGTACAGTTTTAGTAAATGATTATTTATTTAACGAATTAATGATAGAGACAATTTTCTTTTACACTGACATACCCGATAACTATGACAACTAACTTCATGCTGCTAAATAAATTGATCTGTAACAGACTTTGCTATCACGTTCTTATAGTAGTTACAGCAACTAATCCTTTGTATGTATTAGCAAATTTCATAGCTATAGTAGCTAATGCAATTTCAGCTAATCAGAATTAGCTGTAGTCAGCGACATTTTTTTCCGTGATATTTAAAAGGAAAGTGTGATATGCGTCCAGCTATCGATTCGTTCTTCTGCAAACGCGAGAAGGTATAACTAATACGTCGACTCGCTGTGTTTAAACTTGTATAAGCTTGTGTACCTATATTCTCTTATACGTCTGTTACGCCCAGTGAATAATCCGCCATCGATCTCGAATATTTTACATTCGATCCATCTTGTTTTCTCGGATTACGTCGCTCGACGAGGAGACATTGGGAGAGGCTCCAACGATACCACCCACGAAGCGCTTTTCTATTTTGCTCCACACCCGTAACTTAGTCGACGCCCCAGGGATGCCTCGTCGACTGACGGAAATACAATTATTTGATTCGTCTAGCAACAAGTGGCTCTTAGGGGATCGTTAACGGTAGATCCTCATAGAGATTTCGATGCCTCGATAGCGGAATCCGCCACCAACGGTGTTACGGTTTGTGATGGTATGATGTATCGCGATTCTAACGCGCTAAGAAACATAACATCGTTTTGCAACAGCCTACAAGGCACAAAAGTTCGTCGTTGATAATTTGCGACTTGTTTACATGTTCTTGCGCGTTCGTATCGATTCACGGCTCACATTGAGCCGATGACTGTTGTATTCAAATCGTGACATACGTGAAGATTTCAAATACAAAACCGTGGCTAACACGACACTTGAGAAGGAGGTTTGAGGGATGAATAATCGGAAAAGAGAGAATATACGGCTAAAAGACGATTGAAGAGACAAAAAGGAATGAGACAGGAGGAAAGGATATAGAGAGGGGGAGAGGGGAGAGAAAAGAAGGGACACAAAGAAATGCAATGACGAGACCCGTAAGCATTGCTACAAAAGCGCAGCCGTTGAACGCAACCCTTCGTATGCCTTCATCGTTTCATTGCGGCACTCTCCGACAGTTAACTTCACTAAGACGGATCGTAAATTACGCCAATATTTCCGCGAAATCCTAACAAGATTATAAACCAGATTGTAGCGGTCTATGCGGCGGCTGCGGCCGTACCGTGCTCCCTCTTTCCTCTCGGGACCTTTCTTAATCTTCGAACCTCTCGACTGGAGAGTTGGAGTGAGAACTCGAGTGATGCGGAGAAAAAAAAGGGCAAAGAGAGAGAGAGAGAGAGAGAGAGAGGAGGGGAGGGGGGAGGGAGGGAGAAG
>NW_012130065.1:384354-396340 GCF_000143395.1 Atta cephalotes
TTCCTCCTCTCTGTTCTCTCTCTTCTCTCTCCTTCTCTCTCTCTCTCTCTCTCTCTCTCTTCTCTCTTTGTTCGTCCCTCTTCCTTTCTCTTATTTCCCTTTTACTCTTTCTCTCCCTATCCTCTCCTTTCTCTCACTATTTTATCTTCCTGAGCATTCACTCCCGCTGTTTTGTATCGCCCCTCCTTTTCTCGTCAATCTCACGTCGAGGAATATTACATCGCGTAAGAAGGATAAGCGTAACTTTACAAATCTTTTTCTGTCTCTTTAAGAATTTAAAAAATTTGAAAATTCGAATTTATAAAATATAAAGCAACGTATAATTTTTACGTATCTTTTTCTATTTGATTCTTTTACCTTAGTCATTCATTAAGAAACTACACTACTTATTTGGTCTTATACATCATGATTCATATCGAGAGAAAGTTGATACTTTGTTAGAATATTGTATTGCGAGAAATTTCATGAAGCACTGTAGCATAAATAACGAGAGGAAGATGATCAGATACTCGATGCATCGCTGCCATCGATTGCATTTTCACCGAGGAGTCTCGCGCAATGCAAGGGACGAGAGGGAACGCGAGTATTGGTCGCCATGTTGTGCAGCTTTTATCGCCGCGCCCTACATAGGAACATTAAGCGCGGGTTGCCGGGTTGCGCGTATATCAACAATAATTGCAGGGCCAATAATAAACCCGAAGGGAGCATGCTCGATAGCCCGAAATTGCTGGTTCCCCTACCCTGAGCAGCGCGGTTTTATTGCCTCCTCTCGTCGGTCAGAAATGGCGGCAGCCTCCTTCATCGTTCTCGATGGCGGATAAACGATCCTGCGATACGGCGCCGCGCCGCGAACGTGCGCTTCTCTTTCTCATTGTCCGTATCTACGTCTGTGTTGTCTGCGTGTTCGTACAACGTGTTCCCGCGTACCGAGGCATCTCTTACAGAATCGTTCGCGAGCTCGTAAAGAGCCGCAAAAGCGGGCTCCGCACGCGCGATAGTCGCAAGTATTGCCCTTGTTAACGCCCTGTTAACTCGAACCTTTGGACAAACTCGTAAAATTTACCGGCTCCGTGGAAAACGGCGACCACCACGCGGCGAAGGATCGAGTTATCGACAATTTTCGAGCTTCACACAGTTTTGTTGAGAACGTAAAAATTAAGAGTATAAAAAATAAGAAATTAAATTGCGATATGCTTGATGATGCAAGGGTCTTATTTCAATTTATTGCTGAAACTGAAAGTTATAGATTTTTCTTTATCTCGAGATAAAAAAATGACACGCGCTTTTAATGTTTGGAGCGTTACTATGATTTTACCTCGTGAAAGATTTTCAATCGTTCATTCGTTTCAGAACGTCGCTCGGTGCATTTATGCACGACTCTAAACCTCAGATTACGCCAACTCGAAAGGTCGTAAAGGTGCGTTTACGTTTACGTAGTTTAAGCGCACGATAGTCGCGGGCACTGCTGCTCTTGTTAACACTCCGTTAACTCGTGGTTCAGGCAACCTCGTAAAATTCGATGGCCTGGCTACCATAGTAGGCGGCGATAATACGCGTACACGAATTAACTAAAGAATTTCTTGGTATCTTTCTGAATGTCGCTTGACGAGGAATATTTCTCACACTATTACGTATCATCGGCTTCCACGTGTGACGTCGTATATAATTTCGAATGCACAACATCTTGGCATTATATTTCATAATACATGCGTCTTTCTTTAAAACGGCTCAATTAATTTTTTAGTGCTGGATTAGGCTAATTTATTTTATCAGACAAATATTATCAAAAACAGAATTTGTTGTCAATTTTTGTTATAATTCATAAATGTTATTTGCAACGTCATTTTTATCGTGTCAAAGCTCATAAGAGCGAACACCAATCGATAACTTTTAATACAATCGCTTCGATACCTCATTGAATTTTCCACTTCGTGTTCGTTTTCTATCTTTAATCGGTTATGCTTTCTCTCTTTCTCTCTTTATCCGTATATCTGACGCGATACACCCTAAGGAAGATCGTAAAAGACTGCGCCACTCGCGTGATTGTTGCGAATTCGTTATTACTCTTGTTAACGCCCCACGCTGGACAAACCTCATAAAATCCAACGGTTTTACGCTAGTCGTGCTTTAAGACGTTCGCAAAATCTGCCTTGACTGATCACGCAATTAATAAAGGATGGTTTACATCACTTACTGTCTGATTAGTCAGTCGTTTATTGATTTTGCGAAATTCCGAGGTAATTAGGAAATCTCTTAAAATCAGCGTAAAATTTCTGAATCTTTATTAGTCGGGGATATTTTACGTAGCAACGAATCGTATTTTATGATTAATTATAAATATATTATAATAATAAATATGAATATGATATAATACGATACAATTTTATTGATTATTGCGAAGATTACAGAAAAATAAAGCAGTGCAATTTTTATACATGCATTTAATTTAAATTTCACGCATATTGCGTAGATTGAAATCTTTTTTCTCAAAGTGAATAAAAATATTTTGATGTTAAACGCAGGTATATATATAAAATACGTAAAATCATCTTTATTTTACAGGTACACCCATCAGCCGACTTCCCATCATGGCAAAATCCGTATTGGATCTTTATGAGCTTTACAAGTTAGTAGTATTACGAGGTGGACTGGTCGAGGTAATTAACAAGAAGCTGTGGCAGGAAATTATCAAAGGACTTCGCCTACCAGCAAGCATCACTTCCGCCGCGTTTACTTTGCGAACTCAGTAAGTAGATCGTGAAGTTTCTCATCCGGGAACCCCGGTCTCGCCTATACAGACACGATGTCCATCAAGACATGATGTCCTTCGTAATTCGCATACAATACGTCTTAGTCGACGAAGAGTCATCCGAGCGTAAAATCTGTAGCAATGACTAAGAATACCGTGACTTTTACGCGCGTCGCCTCGTCAAGATCATCGTGTTCGATAAAGCTGTCCGTGTCGTACAAGATACGCGTATGATAGCGGATCATACCATTCGCACATATTTGCATCGTTTAGTCATGTTGTTAGCAAACGTTTCTCCATTCATATATTTCGCTAAATAAATATCTCTGTAATTAATCCACAAGTCCGAAGCTGCGTTAAAGTTCAAATTCCCTGAAGATAATAAGATTACGGTTATATACCATCTAAGGATTGCGTTCCAAAACTTGACTCTATTAATTCTGAGTATCTTTTATCTTTATTTAACATTCGGTAACCGACAAGGATAAAACGATATTCGAGTTGACAGAGTTGAATTTTGGAACGCAACCCTGTATGTATATTAGCCAGTGTAATTCGAATTGAATTTCGCGATCGAGAAAGCGAGAGATGTCGCACGGGCCTGCAAGCATGTTATTACGCGCTCACTGTCGACGAGAAGATAAAACAACGTAGGTGTCGAGTTAGAGGCGTGACATACAGGTGCATCGTCTTAGCCGACATGTCGTCTACGTCGGATCCCCCGCGCGATTCTTCACGAGCGGGACATCTCGCGGGGTGGGTTGTGACAACCTGGAACCGTTGGCACGATATATATTCGTTTATATAATACCGAGCATATCCAGCGTGGCGACGAAGATTTATCTGCCGTTTGCGATGTCTCGTCTCCTCGCGAGGGACGGGAGAGGACGAGACATCTCTAAATAGAGATTCGTCGGCGAGATTCGTCGGAGAGACGACGGCGCGAGGCATCCCGCTCATCTCGCGGTCGAACGCGCGACGGAGAAGAGAGGCTACGCGGGAATGGAAAAGAGAAGGATGCGAAAATGCGTGGGCCAGGAGAAGAGGGATGGAGGACGCCGACACATTATAAGTACGGGCTAATATGAATTACACGGGCGCGATGCTAGGGGTGTGCTCGTGAAAATAACTCCGCGCAACGCGCTTTGTGCACGACGGAACGTCGGCGTCGCGTCGCGTCGCGTCGCGTCACATCGTCTCGCGTCGCCTCGCCTCACCTCGTCGCGATGGCGCATCCATCATTCCGGCAACCGGCTATCTTTCCTCGACGATATGTATGCGAGATAGAGGAGAAAATACGAAAATACGGTCGGCCTCAACAAAATCTGTTCGCGACAGCATTCATCTGGCAAGAATCAGTGTCGATTAATTTGAACTGTGACGTCCAACTATCTTCCCGTCTTTCTAGTAACACAAGCTAATTATATCCATTCAATGTTTGACACCTTTTTAGAAAAAAATCTTGAATGAAATTTATCTTAATGATGTGATTTCGTTGTTTTATTGTATAAAATTTAAAGAATTCCGTTTTAAGACTATATTTTGTATCTCTTAAATCCTTATGTTTGTGAATATTTCATGTTACAACTTTTACACGGAAAGAAGTAAAGTTCTATGGTTATCTAAAAACTTAACTTATATAGATACAGATCTGAAAATAATTTCGTTGGGCCATCAAAATATTATAATTATGTAGAATGTTTAAGCGCAGTTAATGACAATGTTGTAGAAAGTTTTAACATTTTAGCAACTATTTTGAGCATTCCATAATTATTTTGGTCCAAACAAAATTATTTTTAAATCTGTATCTAACTAGATTTTTAAGTATTTCAGCAAAATATATAGATTTTATTATCTTGTGAAAAGATATATATTTATTAAAGTAATTTATCAATAGGTACATGAAATATCTGTATCCATACGAGAAAGAGAAGGAGGGACTATCGACCCAAGAACAACTCCAGACGGCGATCGAGACAAATCGTCGCGAGAGTCGCAGGAACAATTACGCGGCTTACCCTGACAATCAAGTACCGCGAAACCAGCACAACTCGCTGCCGCCAAATCCAATGCCGTTGCCGCTCTCGATCGCCCAAATGGCGGTGGCTGCGAACGAATCGCAACATCATGTCGTAAATGGACATCCACATGGTCCGCAACATCATCCGCAACATCTTCCACCAAATCTGGGTAATCTTCCACCTAATCAGCGTAAGTGATTTTTGTCTTTTTCAAAGACGAAAATTTTTCACACGAATTTTGTTGCATTAAAATTCGTGTGAAATTTCCATTTTCCGCACATATCACATATGTTTGACGTTACTACACTGAAAGAAAAGATTGATTGAATAAGACACAGCATTTTTATTAATTAGTTGCAGCACCCAATTTTTGGTTGCATTAGCCTATCGAAATCTTATATTGACATTGCGGATAGGCTAACGTAATAAAAAATTAGCTGCTGCAGCTAATTAAAAATACTATTTCATATTTTACCATCTAATTTGCTGCAGCAGCCAATCTTTTCTTTCAGTGTACCATTGTGCTATAGCGTAAAGTATTATAGTTAATAACTTCAGTTCTATCTATGATACTTTTCCAAATGAAAGGCAATTCGTAACACGCCCCATATCAGAAATAGAAATAGAAAAAGAGTACAGGAAAGAGTAAAAATGAGAGACTTCCCGACAGTAGGGAAGATATCAGGGGACGAGATAGAAAAAAATGGTAGAAGGAAACAGGAGGAGGTAGAGCATACGGGTTTATTTTAAATCGGTAGGTAATGCTTCGGGCCTCCCCGGAGATGATGATGCGAGAGCGAAGGAGGCATAATTGATTGTACGATCCTCCGGAAGACAGGCGTTAACGGATGGCTCTCGCTAACGAGCATTCCTATTTCCCTACCCTTTCTCTCTTTCCACCTCGTCGCTGCGCCCGACAGCGATCTGAGTAACGTCGCGCTTCGATCGCATTCGCTACTCTCCTTCGATCGTTTCCTTGTGCGACGCGATCGGATGTTTTGTGGATATATATCCTCATTAGAGTAGCAATATTGCTACTTATTGTGGCATATAATATCAAATGAATACCCAGAGGTCAAAATATCGTGATATTTTTGACTGATCCATTCATCACAAATGTTGCATTTTAATATATTGCTCATTTGTACATAAGCTCGAAAATTTATTAATTTTCACGATATCGATGATCATTTGCTCGAACTTTGAGTTTTGTACAAAACATTATAAAACGATCACTAAACATGATCAAGAATTATTTTTTTTAAATAAATAAGTTCTCAATTACTTTATATAGATGTTCGATAGAATTATGCGGATAAGCAAAGCTTCATCGCTTTAATTTGACATGATGAGCAATCAGTTAAAGAAAAATTTGCTATAAAATTCAGTCGTTTTATAATATATGTATCAGAATAACAGAATAACGAAATCAAAGCGTGATAATCCAATGACATTCCAGATGATTAAGAAATTCATTTATATCAGATATTTAATGAATTGTTATAATTGCAATCGCATCGCAATCGGACATCATCGCTTTTATACATAATTTTTATTTTAAATTTTACTTTAAAAACTAATTAATTTGAATTTCATTTATTTTAAAGTAATTTGTAAAATTCGGAGGTTGATGAGACTTTATGAGGAGGTTGATGAGTGACTCATTCTATCACATTTCTATCTTTACACGAATTGTTCAAAATTAAGATGCATTGATTTTTTTGACAACGCTAAAAACAAAACTAACAGAGACTGCATGGAAAACAATTGCCGATCGTCTCATAAAATTTGAAATTATTTTACACATTTTAGTTATTTGTTTCATTTATTTTTAGCAGTATGATCTGAACAGTACTTTAACTTTATGTTTTCAGAATTCTCGCAAACAGAATGAAAACTTCTATATTCATTTATTATATTTTCCATTTTAAAATAATTATCGTTTTCTATTAAGTTACAAATTACTTTAATATTATTCTGTATAAATAAAGCATATAAAGACTCGTGAAGAGAATAATCATTAAATGAAATTTATCCATATTTACATAAATCCATGTTTGGAATTATCAAGAACATTTAATTAAGGAAATGTTATTTATATTCTGTTATTAAACACATGTTATTTATATTCTGGGTTAATTTTTATTACTTTTACAAATATACAAAAAATATTAAGTGATTTTTACATAAACTTTAACATTTTTAAAAAATATTCATAAAATTGTATATTTTAAAAAATAGAGAAAGGATAAAGATCATATTATTTAGCTATGTGTTCTTAGTATTTCAAAGAAAAGAAATATACAGGACACAAATGATCAAATCGTACGTATTAAGAGTTAGTTTAATTATCACACTTCTAATATCGAGTATGAATAGTTTCAGATTATATGCTGAGGATATTGAGAGACAGAAACACAATGTCCAACAATCCGATGATTCAAGGTAGCACACCGACACCGCCACCAATGACAGAGGGATTTAAATCCGGACTGCATTTATGGAATATGTACAGTCCAGGTAATAATAATATGTATCCAGCAGCCCAACCTTTCTCTCCATCATCGTCTCACTCACCATTAGCACCGGCAAATAGTCCTGAACCACAGAGGGAAGCCTTAGATCTCGCAAATTCTGGAAATAGGTAAATAAGATTGAATTTAATATTGGCGAGAAAAAAATTAGTTTAAGTTTAGGCAAAAGAAAATTCGATTAGATCATCGGATGCGGTTTCTTTTCCAATCCCTAGTAGATCCATTGGTTCACCATCATTTGGAGGAGAGTTGAAGAGAAATCAAGAGCCTGGTGAACTTTCATCTCCAACGTCTTCTACTAAAAGAATGTTCTTATCCGATGTTGAAGGAAATAACATGGTGCATTCCTTGCGTATTAGACAAATGGTTAGCACTCGCGGTAAGTCTAGAGATAGAGGTTTTGATTCTCAAATTATTGATATATGATATAATTTTCGTTTAAAAAGATTAAATCGGTATATATTATTCGCAAATAAAAACTATTTATTACAATAATTTCTTTTTCTTTTTAGATCCTACAAGACGAAGAGAATTAGAAATTAGTGTAGATATTGATGGTATTTTATATGAAGGTGTCCTGGCAGTTAAACAGGAAGGCAGTAGTAATAATGGCAGTACCTCGTCGAGCCCCGATAATAATGGAAAACGGACACAAAATAACGATTCATGAACATTTGAAAGACATATTTCATACGATTTCATACGAAACAAATTAGCCTCGGAGAGTCTAATTAATAATTTTGTTCTTCAGACGTATACAAGACATTCAGGCAATTAGTATAATAGACATTTTAATAAATACGAAATAAAATAAAGAAATTAAAGAAAAATCTTTCAGTACTTATACATTACAAGATTTTTAATTGTATTTTTTAATGTTTCTTTTTAAAGTTTTTATATGAAAGGTTTATTAGAAAATTAACAATTATCTTTTTCGAATATAATCTGAAAATACAGCTGCGCTTTAATTGGAATCGATTTTCCGTTTGCTTACATGATATCGTAAACGTCCCTATCATTTCGAATATTATCTGTGAATGTCTGTTATGTCTATTTGAATATTTCGAATGTGTTTGAAAAACAAAATTATTGCGCTCGGAACTTAATAGTCCCGAATAGTTCCATATAGTATATATAATAGCTTCGCTAACCAACTTTTCCACATAGGAATTTACAAAATAAAAATGAACGAATACGCCATAATTAGGTGTAAATAAATAACGCGAATTGACCTAACTGAATTGCATATACTCCAATTTTTATTATAGATAAAAATTTATAAATCATTTGTAGGGAATTTAGATATTTTTATTGGTATTGAGATATCAGTGATCTTTTTTACCAAAGTGAGATTTGTTTATAAACCGAGTAATTAAGATATAATGTGATATTAGATACAGAATATTAAATGTAACAATTATGAATGTATGTTTGTAAATGCTTAGAGATTTTGTGACTAACACGTATGTACAGGATGCATTAATAGTGTTTTGTACGCTCACATTTAATAACCAAATATCATTATAATGTAACATTTTTATTGTATTTATATCATATAATTTATCGTTCAATTATGAGCTCCAAACATGGTTGTTATTAGATTATTTATTGATAATTCAACTACTTCATACATGCAAATACAAAAAATTGGTGAGTTGTATGTCGTAAAGTGTTTTCCTAGATGTAAACGTATCGGACACTATTAATGTATTCACTTGTACTTTCAGACGTATTTTGACTATATAATAGATTTCTATTATCGGAGTATGTGCAATCGGAGTATGAATACATATCATACTATACGATGTGTTTATTTTGTGTATAAACTGTACAAAAATTTCTGATGCAAATTTTTGATATAACTTTAAAAAAAGTTTGTCAAATTTAGTAACAATTATAATAATTGTTGACAATGAATTAAACATCTTGAAATACAATATAGATATTAAATGTTGTAAATATCATTTTTTGCTTTTATGCATCTATATATTTTTTCTATCACTGTTATTTTAAATGCGTTAGTGTTTATATTTTTTCTTATAAACAAAAAAATTAATGGCAAATAGCATAAACATTTTTAATCCTGTGATACAGTTGTATCCGAATTAAATGATTTTGAAAGCAGGGAATATTTCCTTGTTTATTTTATGATAAATTTCATGTTTGTAGATATGCGAGGATTAAAAATATTTGCTGTGCCATCTGTCGTATTTTCTTCATTAAAAAAATGCGGAGATATTGATTTATATAAAATATGTATATGTATTCATTTTTATATTAATTTAGGTTATTTTATGCTTATATTTTAAGATTATTATAAATCAAACTTTTTTAAACGACATATTCTTTAAGTAAATGTATTTCATAAGCTTTTTTGTTAGAGATGACTGGGCTACTGATATAGAAAATACTGTGTGTACATACAATAATAGATGAATTTCTTTTTTTTGTATTATTTGCATTATCTACTTATATGATATTTTAAAATTAATACTATCACACAAAAAGTTTAAGAAACTTTCTTAAGAAATGTATCCTCTAAATTTCTCTTTCGCATACATGTTATATCCCAGATAGCAAGGTATCGTCTATTTAATGTCATTAAATAGTCATTCTTATGACGAATGTGACGTTTAAAATGATGTCTAAATATCGTAAACATGATGTGGATTTATCACATAATGTCATAAGTCGATGTAGTCAAATATACGTCATATTTTCGTTATTAACAGTAGCAAGATGTCACCTTGACATCATTAATTAATTATTCTTCTATCGAATCTATACAGTTCCTGAAACGAAATAAAAATTACAAAAATAAACAAATTTGCTAAATATTGAAGTTATAAATATTCTAATAAATTCAATTACTTTTGTAATTTCTATCTCATTTTAAAAATCATAATAAGTGTTTAAACATCGTAAAAATCACGTGAATTCTTATATTATTATTCACATAAATAATGTCACAAACTGATATCAAAATTTTCATATATATCATTATTTTCATGTTATTAACGGAATAAATTTATTTATGACGTTATTAATTGATCACTAATAATGTTACTAGTACGTGAACAATTGGCATTTATTCGACATCATTAAGTATGACACTGTAAAGACGTCATAAATAAATGACGTCATTAATTGGTCAAAAAAATAATATCATTATTACATCTTAGATATGTCATATGATGTTAGTAATTTAAAATGGCTAACTATCGTCAAAATAACGACAGCTTGCTACCTGGGATTTTTTAAAGAGTAATTAATTGAAAGCAAATGTTATGACCATCGAATTTCAAGTATATGGTCAAACGATTGAATACGGAAATTGATTCCGCAATCATGTTAGAAGAACGAAATGAGTTTTGATTATATAAGTACGAGAGATGTAATTCCTTTTACTATTTAATTTAGATATAAAGGACACTCGTCGCCGTTTCAATTTTGGCGCGTAGAGAAATTTCAAAAATTGAATATATTGAGATGAGATGTTTGATAATTATCTGAAAAATTGTGAAATGAATTATGTGTATTTCGTAATATTTTAAATGAATCGTATGTATTATAAATCAATGTATCAAACATACAACATTCGTTTATACAATAGATATTTACTTATTGTGAATCTCTCTCTTTTTCTCTCTATTTCTCTTTCTCTTTCTCTCTCTCTCTCTCTCTGAATGTAATTAAGTATAATGCATTTTCAAAGTTATTAAGATAAAATTATTAGTTATATTAGAAAGTAGTTATAAAAGTCATCTAATTCATCATAAAGATAGCACACCGAGAGAAATACAATTCAATGATAGGAATATGTGAAGTCTACATATTTGGCATTATTCGATGCGTAACGTTTGTATATGTACGTGCTAGAATATCTTACAAAAAATAATTCCCGCAAGAGTTATAATACATGTTAAATACAAATAAAACATTCTTAGTCATGGTCATTGCAGTATGTATTTAGCAAACGTATTATAAAATGAAATAATGGTAGAACAATAGCGAGAATTTATCGCAAGGCTGTTTAAGAACCAGGATGCGAAGATATTATCAAATCGTACAATTTTTCAGAGAATAGAAACTCTGAGAGATTCCTAGGTTCTATATATATATTATAATGTATATATAAAGTTTTACCAAAAAAGACTGTATAGTTTTAAACTTACACTTTAGAATTTTAAGTCGCGAAATTATGTAGTGTTTTAGTAATTTTAAGTTACAGTTATTACATGTATTACATGATATTATCATTTATTACATTAAGTCCTATGATATAGGATTTTTTATAGCTTGTTCGGATTATAGGAAGCAGTTTGTTTAGTATTTTTCAAATATATTTCGAGATATAAAAAATCGAAAATTATTTGTATATCATTACATTCTGCGCACAAATTCGTACGCAAATGAGAGATCAAGTAATCTCATCATACGTAATGTTTTTATTATTTCTTTTTTTTATTCTCGTATATTTTACAGCCCTAATAAAAATCGACTTTAGAACCTTACAGCTTCAATTTTGATAGTCACAGACATATTGAGATGTTGTATAATTAAAATATTGAATTTAAATGTAAAATGATTCTCTCTTGGCAAAATGTTATGTTAATTGGCCAGTTTTGACATTAATGTTAAGAATTAAGAAAAAAAATATCTTTCATTCTCTCTCTCTCTCT
>NW_012130065.1:396885-400271 GCF_000143395.1 Atta cephalotes
TAATAGTTAAGTAAATTAAAGTAAAAAATAAATTACTTCTATTCTCTCTCTCTCTCTCTCTCTCTCTCTCTCTCTCTCTCTGCTAAATCCAATAAGCAGGAAGAATTTTTCTTATTTTGTCCGTTTGGACATTTTATATGTCTATGTTTATCAAAATGAAGCTATAAGTATATATTTCTATTTCGAAATATGCTAAGGACTTACTGCTACATAAGCAAGAAAAAGAATAGTATAATTACTAGAATAGTTGTTAGAAAATATCATATTTAATGTCATAAGTATATTACTAGTAATACTATCGTTATTATAATATTATCACATTTATTATCACATATGAATCGTTATGATGTGAATAATAATAACGAATAATTAAAATAACGTTTCGTAACATTTTTTTATTTTCCATTTTGCATGTTGAGAACCATGTAATATATGTATTATGTATAAATAATTTCAGAAGTTAGAACATTAACTATTGGAGTATATTACTGGACAGATTTATTGAAATATTATGGTTATTATGGTAGGATTGAGCGCGTTAATAAATGCGTCTAAGAGGAATAGGATTTCACTTCCAACAACTTTCTATTTAAATATTTTATTTGAATAACGTAATTAAATAACTAAGATGATTTTTTTCGAAGTTTTTTTCGAAGTCAGGGAAGTAGCAGAATCAATTCTCGTATCGTATCGAAATATTTATTTCCAACTTTCTTCTAAATGACGTAATCAAATCCATGCTATTATTTAATCAATTGTTTACGCCTATTGTTACTCTAATATTAAAACGTTTCATTTACTTATTATTCAGTACAATATTATATTCTATTATGCTAGTTTAAACAGTTCATGCATATTATAATGTGATAACATTTCACTAAATAATATGGTGACAAATTGCAACCGTTCGTATTATTATTGTTTCCTTCATAATAACGAGATATATTATAAATGAATTCATTAAATAAATTAACCAACTCAAATGGCAAATTTTCTAGCGTTTTACCTCGATATGTAGGTACATTCGATTTTTTCTTGATTTAAATTATGACAATTTTCCAGCATCGTGTGTCATCAGATTAATCATTAAATTTAATTATATAAAGAAGATTAACGATTTAAAAAAAATGTTAAAAGAAAGGTATCTAGAATATTGTTCTGCTTTTGTAATTTATAAAAAGAAATTTCGTTCATCTAAATTACATAATAATATTCTAGCATCGTTTACCACCGAAATTGTGCCCAAAAGTAACAAAAATTATAAAAGCACTGAACACTGTTTGGTAAAAGATATCTCAAATTCGTTCGTCACTTTTTGTGTCAATATTAAGAGATTTGTCTTAATTTAAATTACGTAACAATACTCCAACATATTTATCGTCGGATGCATAAAATGTTAATACACAATTCTTTGGTACAATACACATACACAGAATAACGAAGCAACATTAAATAATATTATCTATTTATTTTATAAAACAAAAAATGTGTATTTTCTTATTGCGATTTTTATTAATAATTTATTTTACATGTAGATTTAATTTATGCGGATAATCGTCACGTTCTCCGGGCTGACTCTTAGCGCCAATCGAGATAAAGAGATAAAGAGAGAGAGAGGTACCTAGGCAAAAACACAGACGCTTCATAGACGTTCAAGATTTAATTAATAAAGTCACGATTAAACACGAAGAAGACACATAAATCGTTAATCGGTTTTGTGCGCTTACATTATGGACGTTGTAAACAGAGATAATGCACCGCGTAATATCCCGAAATATACAATTTGCCCCTCTCGTTCCATAATCGGTCTACTTTGTAACAATATAAAACAATTATTTACATCGACGACTAGGAGGATTCGAGAACGATGAAAATGTTCAGGAAACTTAGATGCTAGATGGAAATATTCTTCTGTGAGTGTACGTGTAATATGTATATGTGAATGATTGTGTTCGCTTCTGCTTTTTTTTTTAAATATCCGAGCTTCTCTCTTTTTCCTTCCGAAATATATCGTTGCATGCCGAACAAAAATCGTATATAATCTAAATAACGCGAAGTGAATCGAGATGATACGTTTGAAAACAGAATATACAAAATAATTCTAGTAAGTGGATTGGATTATAACTTATAACTCTCTTCCAGAAATTAAGTTATAGAAAAAAAATGGTAGAGAAAACTTTTATTGTTTAACAAACACTTGCAAGACGTTTTTGCTTTTTAAGTAGAAAATAGTTATGATCCAAATTTAATAGAATCATTCTGTATATTTCGCGAATGAAATCAATGTCGTTGAATATTACTCGATTATGCGACTAAATGACGTATTTAAAATCTTAGATAATTTAAAAACTTTAGATAATTATATTTTTTTAATGCAGACTGATTTTTCGTAACACGTTGCTAAAATCGTGTGCAAATTGATCGTGTCGTTCCGCTTTGACGATCTCGACGAAGGTTGTACAATTTGCGAAACATCCGTCGCGATTGACTAACCGTTAGTTAATTAGATTAGGACGAATATCAGTCTGACGAAAAGGCTCGTTACTAAAACGCTCAGGCACCGATCTTTCTTAGAAAAGCGTAGATACTCTTATCTTCCCCGGCTTCATTTATCAAACTTATCGGCTACTTAAAGATACGACAGGTCAGAAATTAATGGAAAGTTGAATGAGAATGAATATTTGGAGTAATGCTTTAATCGCTGTATATAATCTCTTTGATATCTATTCTGAAACTTCTTTGTATGATATGAATCATATACAAAACAAACATTTCAAAGGACTATTCACCGGCGCGCGAATCGATCGTACAAATATCATACACGAATGCAACGATTGCAAGATGTACATAGTATACATATAGCCGACACGAGTGAGCCACGCGCGTGACAAGTGACGGATTTGGTTTGGTATTTAGTGTGTGTCGAAAGAGAGCTCTTTTCTTTTTTATTTAAAAAAATCGATGTCTGAGAAATGGTGTTCACAATAATGTAGTACAACAACGTAACGGTATTACATATAGATAATATATATATAATATATATTTATATAATATTATTTATAATAATAGGTAATTTCTTTTACCACAGTATAACATGGCTATATACAAATATTACAAATTTTCTTTCATTAAGCCCTCACGGATCGATCGATCGATCTAGCGCGAGAGTAGGCAGCGACGCTTTTCCATTCGCTGCTTACTTTATTTTCTTTAATTGCACATACAACAGGCTTGCGATCTTATTAATCTTAAGCCAGTCTCTCCTCTCCTCGATGCGATAAAACAGAAGGAGAGAGAGAGATAGGGAGAGAGAGCGTGAGAGAGAGAGAGAGAGAGAGAGAGAGAGAGAGAGAGAGAGAGGAAGGGAAGAAGAGAAGAGAGAAGAG
>NW_012130065.1:405471-407254 GCF_000143395.1 Atta cephalotes
ATATATATATATATATATATATATATATATATATATATATAATGTAATAGACATACAATTAATTTTCAAAAAAATATTTTTTGCAGGCCTTGTAAAACGTGTACGACGATACAACGTTGGACAGTATCTCTCAGTACTGAAATTGCAAATAAAAATGTTTCAACTAATGGCGATATTTCACCTCTATCTGCGTGGTCCAGGTGCAACCGAGTTCCATCAGCTGCTGCGCAAATTTGGGCCACTCCTGACGAATGCAGGCAACAGATAAACAACAAGACTTAAGACTATAAGTCTAGAGGCAATATAATCAAATATAATTATACAGCCGTTTTTTTACCGGCTATTATTATAAGGCTAACTTTTACAAAAAAATCTATTTTTTTATGCAATTGTAAACTAATAATATCATTATAATTTCATATTAAATGCATTCAAAAAAAACATCAAGAAAATCATAATTTGAAGCCTTTGAAGAATGGAATGTTTGACGATGTAACTGAGTAGAATATCAAGTGATTCCGACAGAATAATTCATTACGAATCATTCGCTTGGAATAATTCATC
This sequence comes from Atta cephalotes, assembly GCF_000143395.1. NCBI lineage: Eukaryota > Metazoa > Arthropoda > Insecta > Hymenoptera > Formicidae > Atta > Atta cephalotes. The sequence goes on from NW_012130065.1 coordinate 406,036, forward strand.
GCATAGCATTAATTATAGCTTTGAAGGTCAAATCGCCTGAAGAGTAATGCATATTATATATATTGAAATTCGCAAAACCAATCAGCTTGCATGTAAAAAATGAGTATCCATATATGCACAAAAACTACAACACTAATGATCAAAGTATCTAAATGAAGAATTCTAAGGCTAAACTTAAAAATTGTAAGGCTAATTAAATTAAAATAGAACTATTTTGTAATTTGCGTCTCATCAAAATTTTGACTTGTTAATCTCGTTGTTTATTTTTAACCTTTACTATTCATTAGATACGAGCAATTCAGCGGCCAATACTTACCAGTCCCTTCGACATGCATAAAAAAAGATTGAGCGCCAATTAGGATCGGAATATCCCTTAATTAATTATAATTGATGGATTGGTTGTAGTTATACATAATAATTGTCAGATAATCAAATAATCATAACTATCAGATTGATTGAATTCAGATCGGAATTAAAGAACTATAAAATTGGAAACAAGACCGTTTATATTAAATACATTACTTTAAATACGAAGCGCCACTACGATCTGAATGTTAAGATGTTGAACTATTATATATATTCATATAAATGAATTAATTTTAGAAATGATAATTGCGTGCCGATATTGTTATCGGACTTTCAACGCAATCAATCTGAAATATTAATAATCCCTCCAAATTTCCTAAATTACTCTTAAAAAATTGTAATAAACTTATTGCGAAAAATATTGCATGGAATGCAAGAGATCCGGGTTCGACTCCCGGCCGAGGCAATATTTTTCGCAATAAATTTATTACAGTTTTTTAAGATTAATTTAAGAAATTTATTATTAATATTATTAATATTTCAGATTGATTGCGTTGAAAGTCCGACAATCATATCGGCACGCAATTATCATTTCTGAAATTAATTCATTTATATGAATATATAATAATTCAACATCTTAACATTCAGATCATAGTGGCGCTTCGTATTTAAAGAACTATATTTTTAGTGTCCGTATCTCTCATTGCGCGAACAAACGCAACGCAATGAAAAAAATTAATTACGGCGATCTCTCGTTTGAAAATATCAATTACCTTCCGGGAACAATGAAATTAAACGCGCGAATATTTCTGATGTTACGGTCATGCGCGTGTATACCTATTACGTACAAGTAATAGCATGCGAAACACACACACACACACACACACACACACACACACACTCTCTCTCTCTC
>NW_012130065.1:407274-413280 GCF_000143395.1 Atta cephalotes
AGAGAGAGAGAGAGAGAGAGAGAGAGAGAAAGGGGGGGAAGAAAGAGAAAGAGTGAAAGAATGTGAATGGTTTTGGGTGCGTGTGATATAAGGAGAAAGAAATAGGAGAAATGTTTCCTGTTAGAAATTAAAAAAAAATCTGGATTTGGAATTTAGAAACATATAGAAGATAGAATGAAACAGAGTACATAAAATTTGTTTCGATTGAAACTTTAACGTGTTTCATAGCAAGTACGAAGACACGTTCGATTTGCAAGATTATACATTTTAAGTTGTAAAATCTTCCTGAGGATACTTTGGTCGTGCTATATTGGATCATCATGATCTTGTTTGAAATTAGAAAGTACGATTCAATAAGAACCTCATTTCACTTTTTACTTTTACAAAAGAAATTTGTTTTTAGAAAATTAATTTATATCATTATTCGAATTGTGTATGCAATACCAAACAAAATATAAAGTTCGTTATATTTATATTCTGTCTTTGAATTTCATCAAGCTTATTCGCAAGCTTATTCAAATTATCAAAAAAAAATTCGGTATTATCTGTATACAGAACTGTAAAATTTTTAAATATTTTTTGTGAAAAATTAATTCTTTTTCTACAAAACATATCTTCAGATATCACATATCTCTCAATCACGGTCACCGTATACATCAAATTATAAAAAGAATATCATTGATTTTAGTATCGAGGCATCGTTCATTATTGATTTACGAATAATTGCGAATTAAATATTTACTTTAAATGAGATTGAGATGTATCAAATATTTACTAGGGAAAGACATTTGTCAGAAGTTTTATAAGTAAGAAAAAATATATAATATCTGAAAACAGTGTTTGTGCAACGATAAGAGAGATCTTAGTATACAAGCATGTGCATAGTTCTCATTCAGATATTTAAGGCCGATAACTCGATACTATTACAATTATACTCCCATTCGTTAAGATTAATGCGAGCTGAAATTAGCGCTGTATAGATCAGATTATATCATCTATCTATTTAACAATCATATTACAATGTTTTATTTCGATAAAAATAATACCAATTTAATTGAAGATTGATTAAATTCGCTTAATAGCACAACAATTAATACAATAACGTTTTCTTCATTTTCTTTCTATAATTTTTGCCATATATTGCACACATTACCCGTAATCTTTATTTTGAATATATCGCAGCTTTAAATATATTGAAAGGTAGTAATGTATATTTCGCAACATATGTCAGATATGATAACAGGAATAAATCTCTTTCTTTTTCAAAGATTCTAGTTAAAATCTCTGTGCTATTTATATTCCCCTTTGCAAGCCTTTCGTATTTACGGTTAAAATGACAATGACAAATTGACGTTACGATCTTGGTTAACATTTAACTTGGTTTAAACCTTATGTTAAACGACCGACGATCATATATATACGTTTATATTGCACGATTATGAGTCGATAGCACGATCTTACAATCTATGACGAATATCTACGCGCTTTTGGCACCTCTTGCGTTTGCATATACGCGGACGAGACTTTGCAAGTAAAAGAGAGAGAGAGAGAGAGCAAACGGGAAGAGAATTTCATCTACTACGATAAATTTTTGGATGTAGCAATGTTTCAACTCTTGATCACATCATATTTTAAATATGTAAAGATTATTGTTAAATTTCTTCCGTTAAGATGCACTCTCTGCGGGTTTCTCATGTGTAAAGAAGCTCTTGTGATATTTTTTTTTATGAAGCATGCGCCAATTGATAGCATCTAACAGTGATAATATAAAAAGAGACATACTCTTTTACACTCCGTATGTACAAGAGCTTCCTTAGCACCATTCCGTATATTTATTCATCTTTGCAGACAGAGGATGATCTATATTTATAAGATATGAATGTGATATTAACGATAGCGATTTCATTGCGATTTACGCATCTGTTTAAATTTCAATCTATTTAATATAATGTGAAAGAGGTGTATGTGTGCTGAAATATGCACCGTAAGATTCAGACTACGCTATACCATAGATTCTATCCGCATTCTTCGATATGCCGTAGTCTGATTCCGCAACACTAATCGCCTACATTATGTCTTTAACTAGAACGAAGAATTTGAATGTTATCGAGAAAGATATGGTACGCTACTTACAATGTGTCTAGATATAAGGATCATCTTCTTGATTTCACAGTTATTAACAATTATCTTAATTTTACATTCGATTAATTATCGAATGCATATAAAGTATAATGTATTACTTTCAAAAAACAATTGACAACCGCCGAGGGTACACGCATATGATATTTTCTTCCTATTAGTTATTATCACTGCGTTTATTTAGCAATGAGAAAAGCAATTAATAATTAACAAAGAAATTATAATTAACCATTCTTTAAATAAAGTAATAAATGTGGAAATGATTATCAATAGCAGGATTGTGCATGTTTGAAAAGTAAAAAAGCCCGTTCTTGAAAAACTTTCTATGCAGTCTCTTTGGTGAGATCACTTTTGAATTTCTTAGATTTTTTTCATAGTTCAGTATCACAGATTCGACAATAATTTTTTCTGAATATTAATCAAGCCTAAATTTATTCAATAATACAATCCTGTATTGCCTAAACTAATTCATAGCATAATGCGAATGCGATATTAAGAGTGAGAGGAAAAAGTAACAAATTATTTGTATGGACTAAGTATTATTAACATAAATGTTTATGATTGTAAGTTGCTCGCAAGGATGTAATGAGGAAAAGGAAATATAAGAATCTAGATCGCTGTTGGCGTGTACCGCCGATAGGCATCTCCCTCCTCTCTCACTTCTATATCTTTATACGTTTTTAATTACTCCTCGTTGAGGAGCATAATCGATCGTCTTTTCTAACTTTAAATTGGCCTAAACGGTAGATTACTTCACTATAATTGCATTATGATAAAAGCATGTATAAATCAGTAAACTTTTTCTTTTGTGCTTTTTAGAGATCATACATGATACAATGTACAAAGTAGTGTAAAATAAAAAAAGGGTTAATAAAGATTCATATATATTACTTACTCGTCAAGTAGCAGTTTATCACGAGCGGGAAACAACTTTCATTGACCACTGACCTGTTTCCAGAAAATATTTCGAAAGATATTTCAGATACGCAAATACACTATCCATAAAAATAATACAGATCTGATATCATATATGGATGAGATTAAAAAATGCACAGCATTTTAACGAGATAAAAATATTCGCGTATAAATCTATTTAAGTTTATACGCTGTAAATAAAATTTACAAATATTTATACATATTGACGCGCGTTTCCCTGCAAATCTGCCAGTGTCCAAGAAGTGGTACCCCAATATGTCAAAGTGTCTTAAGAATTAATCATGACACCAGGACAGAATTTATTTTATCCTACGCAATAGTCGTCACGAGTGTTGGTAAATGAGTAAAATTTCTTCTCTTAAAGTCGATCTAATCTAAAGTGGGCTTCGGCGCTGGAGTCTGATATAACCATCGTAGGGTCAGCCAGCATTTGTAGACCATCCACATCGATCGGATCAAGGCCCTGTCTGAGGGCATCGTCCGATGGAAACATTTCTGGGTCAAAATCACCCATCATTGCCGTTCCGAGATCTTTCACAAATTCTGGATTCGTAAGATCATCCGCACCAGAAAAGTCTGTAATACAATATTTTTTATAGAGATTTCTCTTGTTTTATAATATCTAAGCACTTGAAATATTTTCTTTAATATTTTATAATTCGAAAAAAAAATTAACGGTTAAACGATCTATATTTATATATTTTTGTTCTTGTTTAATATTTCTTTAGTGTAGAATTACGTTCGTTTATTGAAGTATTAATATATAATGGAGAATTATAATTCATTTAATCAATTATAATATAATGAACAATTATCCTGAATAACATGGATTACGATTTTTCTCATAAATGTCAAAAAATGTGAAATAATCAAATAATTTAATAAAAAATGAATAAATGGAAAATTTCATGCCTTCTATTACAAAATGCAATTTAAAAAAAATCTAAAAACATATCTACAATAATACCTGTGAGAATGATTGTGGGTGTATTTGGAGTCTGCGGTGTTAGCTGCTGAGTAGCAGTGGTCGTCGTCGTCGTAGGTTGATACGCCATTTGTGGACTCGTGCTGAAATATCCCGTGTCTCCACTGCCTAATTCGCCGACATTAATCACGTCATTCTAAAATATAAAGAATAGATAAAGAATTAAATAAAGATAAAGAATATACAATACAAATGCAATGCGAAAGTATATTAATATGAATTTTTTGTGATAATTATTTTTTTCGTTACTTAACGTAAGGGTGCCATTTCATTTGTACGTCATAAATAAATTTTTCAAGCCTGTTCATTGGCTATAAGATAGAAAGATTCAAGGATCTTTCTGTCTTGCACATATTTATTGTACGAAAAACGCACAAATGAAATAGCATCCTAATATTTTTACAGAATTTACAATAAAATATCGATTTTATCACCTGCGTGTAACTCGTAGTATGATTTGGTGACCCGATAAACGTCCCAATCGTGTTCGTCTGCACTGGCGTGTCCATCTGAAGTAGAGAAAAAAAGAAAGAAAGTCGTAGAGATGAGCCTGGCATCATTGAAAAGCCTCGGAAGAATTACCGCAGTTGCGATCTAATCGGATTCATCTTTAACTGAATACAACGTTGATTCCTCTCATGTGTAACACGCGTCTCCAGCCCCAAATGCTTATTATAGAATGATCCGCGAGGAACATCGTATGCGCGGGAAGGAAAACAGCGGAAGAAGAGTATAAAGGGAGAAATAAATACAATTAAACTGTAAGCTCGTAAGCTCGTTAAAGATCGTCCATTCTTCAACTTCGGAATCTATCATAACATTAGTTACTGTTCGATTTCCGGATACTCCGTTCCGCTTAATAGCTATTGTTAAATGAAATCCGTTTTCGCTTAGTCGGCATCCACGATAAACTTATTGCTTTGTCCTACGTCTATTATTTCACGTACTAGTTTCCAGCTGGCCGCATTTATTCGTGCTTATTTAACTTATCCTAAAATTCATGATTTTTTCTTTGAAGAAAAAAAAATGGGTTATTATCGTTAAATCTCTTAGATTCTCAGATGCCGATATTAAAGGTAATATCGAACAATAATCCGTGTGAATGAAGTTGTTTAGTTTGAATGATCATTTTTATCTCGTAAAATATTATCTTTTCTATTCCACCACTTAAATTGATGGCTCGGCGCGTAACTGTCCGTGCAATATCAAATGGTAATGGCTACTTGTGCGTGTAACGACGAGGAAATAAAAAGGGGGTATCGTTAAGGCCCTCCGCGATAAAACTGGTTCTGTAGCTCAGCACGCACGACATCGGCAACTTTGGCATATGCATATGTAACAACGCGTAACCGAGTTTTGCGGAATATCAATCAAGAATACGTTACAAATTACGATTATTATTAGCCTTCTGATTCGCATAAAAGTACGCTATTATGTACTTTTTCCCCCGTTTACGATTTTTTAACGGCACATTTAAAATTTGTCTTCGATCGGAGTAATGTTTTAAACATCAGTGTGCAATGTATAGTGGCATGGTATTTCATCGCGAGTAATATTTTACCTTAATCTACAAATATTTCACCCTTTTGGAATCTGATATTTTTCCTTTGCTACACGTGCAAGCAAATACCACGCACGGGAATACATTTGGCACGTTTATATGCAAACTTCTGCTGTTTGAAAGTACCGTTTGAAAGATACGACACTTATATAAATTCATCGTTCTTTTTTTAATGTATAAACTAACAGGTTGTATACTGTAAATAAACAGGTTGTAAGATGTCCTATCAATTATTTGCCTTTTTCTTTAACTTGATATATTCATTAGGTATTTAAATCCTATTGTGAAAGTAACGTTCTTACATTTGATCTTTAACAGTCACATTACAACACATACACATATATATATATATATATATATATATATATATATATATATATATATA
>NW_012130065.1:419171-467426 GCF_000143395.1 Atta cephalotes
CTATTGTGGATTTAGACTGAAAATGTGCTTCCTTCGATTCCATAATCTGCCAGTGAAAATGCGAAATATCTGAGCATTCGATATTGTATCGCGATGTAAACTTAAATTTTTTGGGACGTGACCCTAAAAAATTTTCATAAACTGATTTTAAAAAAAATCCTAAAATAACCTTTTCAGATCGGTTCAAATCTTTTTCAGATATTTCGCACGCAGATATTTTACAACATTCTACGACAGCGGCTCTTAACCGAGATGTATGTATTATGATTGGAAAATCTTTACAATAGAAGCTCGTGCATCGAGCTCTTTAGATAAATAAGTAAATTTCAGAAAAAAATTATTAGATTCGTGTCACTCGTAATTAAAAATCCGCTGCGCTATAACAATAGGCACAATCTACAAGTAATATGGGGCCGCGAGGATATTTACTTGGACGCTTGACGGATCCTGTGAAAAGGAGAGCCTACCAGCTTGTGCCAAGCTGGTTGGACTGGACAGGTTTGTGGGACTGCTCGTTTGAGGACTCTGGAATATATCAGCGGTTCGACCATTTTAAAAAGATTTCCCGCTTTCAGTAAATCCTACTTGTCTACAGCTTGTCTGTACGTGGCTCAACGACTTCGCTCGTACGAGCGATAAGAAATATATGAGATGAACAGTAATTGTTGAAAAAATAAGAAACCGATGAGAAAAACGCGAATGAACAATTTCGATATCGACATCTGCTTTTTATCTTCTTTAATTGAATATTCTTTCGTCGGCCGCATCAATTGTAAAACATTAAGTTAGTTAACCAATTTCAATCCGTTCAAAAGTAGAAATAAATTACTTCACATCGATATCGACGAAAGCCGCTCTTTTAAAAAATAAATGCATTTCCTCCATAAATAACATTTACATTATCACAATTTTTATGCAAACTTATCAGGTCGTCTTTCAGCCACAGATACTAGATAATTATTATATTTAAATAGAGATATAATCTAAAAAAAAATAAATTTTTGTTGAGATAAAAGCTTGACTCATTAAAAAATTAGTAACTAAATAAATTTAAAATGTTTTAAATATCAATCTTTTATTCGTCACAGTAATTTAAATTGAAAGAGAATCAATTCTAATTGATAATAGTACATCTAAAGTTCAACTGATGAAATATCGAGATTTTATCGTAGACCGGCTGGATTAAATTATCCGTTGAATAACAATGAGAAACGTCACTTATTTATAGAACCTATTGGCGATTGTAGCAATAAACAATTGTCTTTCGTTTTTCACTTAATACAAAAATCACTCAGAGAAACATACTTGATAGTACAAGACAATAATAAATTTATCGCAACATGACATTCAAATTATCATTTAAAGTTTTATAATTTTGAATACAGACATTTTTTTACAGACATTTTTTCCGAGGATCAAAGACAGGTGAGAGAATAAAAAATATTAAAAAAAATTAAACATCGCTGTAAAACGATTAAGACTCGTTCAGAAACGTGCAGCCTCGCGAAAAGTGCGTATAATATCAAGAGAAAAGAAAAGAGAAAATATTATCATAATTGATGTACGATAATCAGTTGAACAACTTACATTGCTGAACGGCGTACTACTCGAATGATCCTCTTGGTCCAGAGGAGTGTGGAGTGGCGACGGAAAGTGTACGTTGCTCAAGTCGGGCAACGACCCTGTGTTGTTGCCTATAGGTATTTGCTGTCCCGGTGGTTGCGAGCTCGGGTATATACTGAACAAAAAAGTTCACGAAAATTGTAACTAACTCAATTAACTCGCAACGCAATCAAATGAAAGTTTTTATTGGATGTAATTCCACCGCTCAGTCAGCAAAAGTTATAAAACTGAATCGTGAAACAAACTGGAAGAGACGTTTTCTCTGTTCACATGAAAATGCTAATTTTTTAAAACGTGCTATTGATTTCTTATCATTTAACAATACGTACTTAATCCCAGGCACTCTAGGCATTTCGCAGGAGGATCTTGGTCGTTCGATGAAACTATGATGAGAATCTCTGTTGTCATTTCCACTTCCAGTCATAGCGTGTTGATCTGTTAATTTCAGAATACGCGATTTATCAAGTTTCGAAATTATACATAACGTCATAAAGCCGATATATGTTAACGTGATTTCTCTTATTCCAGATAATACTTTACTTGCATGATGCTGAATATAAAACGATCATTTTAATACAGCATCTTCCGTTACGGTTGTACAGAATGCATGAAGTTTCTCAAACTAGTTATCCGATTTCTCCGGAGCAACGTAATACCGCTTACTAACGTTACTATCGTATAATATTTCATATGTTTCGTTGTTACACTGATCTCTAGCACAAGATCGTTCTGGAAAGTTTCGTGATTTGACGCGATCTAAGGAAAATTTATATCAAAACTGTACCGTGTTATTGCTCCGAAGACTTTGCATGTCACATCTGCACGAAGAACTTTGCGAACTTTGTCTTGGGAGAGGATCGATTCCTTGTTTAAATTATATGAACTTTATAATCGGCGTAATAGTAAAAGTATCTAATTAGTTTTGCGAATACTGTAAGATGTAAAACCACGAGAATTCTAGGTTCATAGTTTGGAATTGTGAAAGTCTTTAACGGGTAGATTATAAACCGCATGCATTTCAGAGGCGAGCGTGTAAGGTCTGAGAGATCAATCTCTTTGTAAAATTCTCTAGGTAACCACTTATAAAGGAACAAAGCGGTGTCGCGATATAACGAGGTAACGAGGCAATATGGTAATGACGGAATTTCCGAGCTGGGTTGATTCGCAAAACAGCGTCAAAAGTCAAAGAAGCAACTTCTTCGCGAAGAGCGAAGTTTTATATAGAATGAACTCATTAATATAGCGTCCAAACGACGCTGAAAAACTGTGTCATTCACCCATGCGAATACTCGATCACGCTCGAATTGTTAAATGTCGAGGGAGTAAAAACATGATTTCATTTTCACGCAAAATAAATTACGCAAACTGCACGACGTATCATTTTAGCCTTTAAATTATTAACGGTTGATGAAATAATGTTTACGAGTTTTATGCAAGATATTTGATTAATCGTCCTTCTCATTACGACGGATTTTGATTAACTGCAGTAGATCTGCAGAAATACGCTTTTAAAAAATGTAATACTTATGACAAAGTTTAAATAGATTAGACACATATCTCAATGTTATACTCGATATAAATTGGAGTAAATAGTTCTGTTTTTATTTATAATAAAGATACTTAAAAAAACACAATTATAGGCATTAATTCCCGCACTCAGAAAAATTTCTGATTGAAAATGAAAAATCAGAAATGAAAACAAATCAGAAGTTTCCGATCATATCAATCAAAATTTTAGTTGAAATAACCAGATGTCCAATTATAATGATCAAAATTCTGATTAATGTGATCAGAATTTTTTTAGTTTCATTTCAACCAGAAACTTTTCTCAGCTGCGTGGATAACAGCACGTAGTAAGCATTTTGACGAAATTTTGTATTACGTAAGGTTCTATAACTCGTAGTCTTTCACTCAGCATCCGTCGTTGAGAGAAAGCTCGCGTCATGGGTCATTCGGGATATATTGGTCGAAACAGGTTTATCTATGATAAATAAAAAGAAAAGAAAAAAAAGGAGTAAAACCGACACGCATCGCTACCTCGTCGATGAGGTATGGCGGAGGTTGATTGGCAAGCCTCGTTGGCGCTCTGATGCAAAGCAGAGTCCGAGTTTGTTCTTCGCCAAGTATCCGGTGGCGGTGGCGACAGGTAAGGCACGCCGCTGTACGGTGACGTGTCGTGCCTTTTTTCCATCGGACGAGATCGCATAGGTCCCACCCCCATGCTTCGGCTTCTGTTGTCGCTACGGTACATGGCGTTATGCTGCATCTCCTCCAGATTGCTGAGCGCCGTCTGCAAAAAACGCACAAATCCTCCTTGAGGATTACAATTGGCATTGCGACGGTGTAATAGCGTGCAAAGATTACAATGTAAATTAACGATAAGAGAAACGAATTGTGCGGTAACGAGCAATGCTGTGTCTTTATTGTGGAGTAACTTTTTGTGCAACTATACAAAAAAACAGTTTTGTTGAAGTATCTAAAGTTAAATACATCTGAAAATAATTTTATTGGACTATCAAATTAATTATGTAAACGCTCAAGTTAATTGTAGAAAATTTTTTGCAATATTGTTCATGTTTGTTACATATTTATTTTTATTTCAATAGGAATAATCACTAAGAATATATTTTTATAATCCAAGAATATGTACGGAAAGAATGATTTTGCTGAAGCTTTATTTAATAATCTAACAATCTAAATGTAAATCAGAAAATAACTTTTTGCACCATCAAAATAATTACGTAAGAATCTCAAGCATAATAAGCAATACTGTAAAAAGTTTTAACATTTTAATTATTATTTAAAGCAATTAATTTGAACGTCCTACATAATTATTTTAATAATTTAATTAAGTTATTTATATTTAGCTTAATTTTTAAATATTTCAACAAAATCGTTCTTTCCTTGCAGTTTCTTTATATAATATTATCGTAATCAATAAGTACTGTAAATGTCTTTTATAAAAATTTTAATGCGATAAAATAAACTTGTATGCGAGAAAAAAAAACAATTTTAGGTGTCCGATTCGATTTTCGAACCAAATAAAAATGCGAGCAGGACGACTGGAGATATCAATGCTCCAAGAAATAAGAGCGAGCAGTGATAATTAACGAGTACTGTCATATCACTGAATCATATCACTGATAAAATAGAATTCCGACGAATTACATTATTCCAAATTATACAGTGCACCTGAGAGGAATCATTATGAAGACGTGCTTTATACGTGAGAGGGAGGAAAGAGTCGAGGTCGAAGCAAAATAATTCGCTTCTATCTACGTGCTTTGGTGGCAAAACTCGGTCTCTGAACTCTCCAAACCACCGGCAAACCATTCAACCGACCACGAAGAATTTTCTCGCTTCGCGAATCCCGCCTCATAAAACGTCTCGTCTGCTTTACAACCCGCCATCATCGTCGGCGTTATGAGTGGCGATTAAAATGACGTAAAGCAATTTAATGCGGGTGTTTGGATGGCCCGAATATCTATAGAAATCCATTTGGACGTTTCATCTGAAAAAATTCATAACTCGTTATATACAAGAAAATTCAACGTGTCTGAGCTTCATCGACTTCTCGCGTTTTTTACTATAACATAAATTTTATGTCGCAATCTATCGAATACATTATCACCTCGCTGCTTTCTATCGTGGCTATTTTTGCCGCATATTTCATTATTAAGTTTTTCAGCAAACAATTACAATATTCTTCCCTTACGCTTCTCATTTGATACGCAGGGAAATGTATAACAAAAGCCACTTCTGAGAAGCAATATCTCGCTGCTTTACATCTCAAGAAAAGAAAGCATTCTATAAATTGGATATCGCTAACTCGATCATCAGATAACATCGTGTTTTCCTTTAAGAAACTTCAGGTAATTATTTGTGATGTTCTCTATATCTCATAATCATCTTATCGACGATGAAATTATTCTTTAACTCTAAACTCTTTGCATTTATCTTTTGCGATCTTACACAGATATATGTATAATATAATACAAGCAACAAACTTAATTAACAATAATCATTAATAACAATTAAAAGATGTTTGGATTAATTTAAAGTTCGCGAGAGCTTTCCTAATAAGACATATATCGTTAAAAAAATTCCTCTATTAAATTCTCATAAGAAAATAAGCGCCAGGGGCTAACGGAGAGATGAAACGATCTCGTGGGATTTTGAACTTCCTGTCTGCGACGAGAATGTATCTAATAAAGAAATCTGTTTTCGTTGCATTAGTCGACATGTGTTGGACAAACATGGGTCGCATGGCTATTACCTAATATCTGTTGAATTATGCGATAAACACGGAACGTCTTTCCCACGATTATGGACAATCGCGCATATCATCCGTTCGTTAATCATACGACAGTATCAGTTTCGAAAGGCGTTTCGACATCATACTTCAAATGAATGTGCCAGCAAATGTGCCATCATTTAATGATACAACACTTTATTCCAAATCAAACTCTCATTATTTAATATTTATGTTAAAAATCGAATATAATGATATCCATATTGAAGCTATACGTTATTGAATATTCCGTGTCCAAATTCGTCATCAAAATGTCAATGTTCATGAATATTGCGGTTCATTTTATTAAGGAGGAGTCTGCTATTGAAATCTACATAAAAATTTATTTCACTTCAACAACAAAGAAAAGGGATTGGTTTACAAGACTATTCCTAAACTCACTCATCCATCATACTTCCCATGTTTACCTATATCTAGACTTATATAATATTCTACTATTTATTTTTCTATTCATCTTTAACTATTTCTCTTTCCTTTCCTTGTCATAATCCTTTCTATCTTTCTCATTCTACAATATTATCACCTTATACATATTCACAGCCTAATATTACATTTCCCTATTACGCTCTAAACTCTTGCATTTCTTTTTATATTATTCTATCATTGTATTTTGAAAGTGATAATAAACAAAAAAGTTTATGATTGCGCGTCTCGTTCATTACGAGAAATCTTTGATTCTCATACTCGCCGTGGCAAGTAGATGTAGCGATATTTATATGCGACGCAACAGTTCCACGTAGTTGGAATTGCCGGTGACGTAACAGCTTAACCACGCGCGCAAGCACGCGTGTGATAACTCCCGCGATAGGTTTTATCGAAGCGTATTTTGAGGAAGCTAGCGCCGCGATACAAGTTTTAACGACCGGATCATCACTACGCTACGTTACCCCATTTGCATAATGTAATATGCAGAACGTATCGGCGTCTGGTATAGTGACGATGCAAGAATAACTTCACCGCGACTTTTTTTACGTCGCATACACGAGCAGCGCACACAGACGTAACGCGTGCACGTGTCCGGGATATTCGTCGCGTCCGCGCGTATGATGATAGCAGACGTTAACATATTCCACCGCGCATCGTAGTGGACGCTCGCTCCAGCCACACCGGGCTTTATATAAATTTATCCTTTGTTAGGATAAAACCTCGTCCAGAAATTATAAATAACGATGTTATAAGCAGCCACAAAATGCTATTAACTTGTATGATTTATGACGACGATCGTGCTGCCACACGAATCGATAAAGAAGAACTACTATTTTAACACCTAAAACAAAAGATCTTTAATTAAATTTGAAAAGAATTTATCAGAACTCTTTTTCTTTTTTTGAAACGCGCGAATGAAGTCTCTGCTAATTTTTTCCTAAAATGATACTGCAAAAATACGAAGATGCTAAACGCATCAGATCTTTATGTACTCCGCCTTAAGAGAAAGAATTTCACTAATTATATCAAAAATCTGGAAATGAAATAGTGATTCCATGCGCGGGTCGACGTCTCCCATTCACAACTTTCCCAATGTCAGGGCCGTGGGCGTCGCACGAGACGGCGCGACGCGGCGCATCGACCAAGCCGCGCTCGTTGAAGAACCATACCTTCAATTAATGTCGACGCTAATAAAAGGCATGTCCGTGTCCTTGTATGCGAACCATATTTATCACATTCGTCATATTCGCCTGAAAGTTGAACGAGAATAATCAACCGTCTCCGTGCAGCAGGTCGATTCGCTCTTCCCTCGATGAAAGAAACGGTACAAACAACGTTAGCGTTCCTTTAGACGCGATTTTCTTGTTGAATGCCGTGTATTTCTCGATTATAAAATACGTTGTCATTCTAGTTTAGAAATGAATGACCCATTTGAAGACAATGTGATAGTATCTTTATATATTTCTCTCTCTCTCTCTCTCTCTCTCTCTCTCAATAAGTTTCAATAGATTAGAGAATACGCGGTGAAGCTCATCGTTATTACTGTTCGCGGCATGTCGACACGTGCCGGTGATCAAAACGACGAACGCACACGACAGCAACTCTCCTTACCTGCATTTCCTGACACGAGGCCAATATTAGTCTCGCGAGAGCAACGTGTGACGGATGCAAAGCACATTGAGGGTTACAAGGCTGCGATCGATGTTACATACGTCGCATCGCCGCCAGCCGATTCCCTCCTGTGTTTCACGTCTCGCCACGAAGAGACCAGAATGTAATTACTACGCTATCCATATTCAAGAATGAGATTACCAGAGAGTGGGCCTGTCAAAGTAGTAGCGCACACGTGCGCCTGCAACATATCGTTCGCATCCAATCACATCGCGAAATGCAGAGCACTATGGTGCATGTCGCTTACTGTCCCGAATTTAAATTTATTCCATTCCTAACCTTTGCGACAAAATTGAAAGACACGAAAAAGATCCTATCCGAATGATAATAAGAATTCAAACCTCGAAATATTTTTCAGATTTTTGCAAAAACTTCTCAAAAGATAGCTCGCTGTTATTCACATGAAAATCCAGCTCTGACCTCAAAGCGAAACAAGTTTTCAACGCGAAACTTCGCAACTTTCTACTAATCATTTATATCTTTTAGTCGTTTTATTATAACAACTTTCTATTAACCATATGCGTCTTATACTTGCGCCCACATTGATTTATTTTTCTCTCGTTGAAAAATACTATATAAATATTTACATAAAAAGAGATATTTAAAAATGTGTCTTATGGATTTAACTGGGTAATTTAAATGGATATCTAAATTTATGCAGATAACCATAAAATTTATCGTTATTAAATTGTGCAGAATAATTCTATGTTGCAACAAATAATAAAATAATATTTATGATTAATTTCTTCTTTATGTTTTTCTTTACTTTCGCAAATGAAAGAAATCATACGAACACAACTTTAATCGGAAAATTGCATGTCTGTTTTCAGAGCAATCTCTATGTAAGCTTTTTAGATGCGATAATTTATTAAATTCTTTTTCAGTAATATTATGCGAAAAGAACCGTTTTTAAAGGTCGTGTACGCATCAATACGCGTGGTTTATACCCGAATGAAGAGAAAAAGCGAAATACGAGGGAAAATCTTGGGTCTATATGAACAAATACCCTCAGCAAAAAATTATCATCCTAATACAAAGTATTGATTTTACGCAAAAATAATAAATATTCGTATAATTATAAAACGGAAGAGATTGATGATGCAAAAAAAATTTCGCAGCAAAGAAGTTTAACTTTTTCCCCGACTTGAATGAACTTTGATTTGGACTTGAGCCACGATGCTCTGTTATTAAATATTCATCCGGCTTATGTCCTTCGACTTTCACAGATGATATTCAAGGACACCGCGGTCGATCGAACGCCGATGACACTTTCCAGGTTGTAATTTTATCTTCATTTGACCTCTTATGCAAGTCGACCGTCCGATGTCGGATCGCTAACGGTGCAGTGGAATGAGAAATTATGGAGCGAAGCAGTCCCTCGCGCGAATCACGCCGTATAAGGATTTTCTCAACGAGAAAATCAAAGACCCTCGGCATTATTGGATAATATTATGTAACGCAAGATAATCAAACTTTTGGCAGAGTTACGCTAAAGTTGAATTTCAACTCCGGAAATATTGCTGCTATATAAAAATGCAAAACAAGATTTAAGTTTGAATGTAAATTGGCAGCACCAACTTACGCGGAATATTAATCGAACTCTCGATCAGGATGATTAATACAACAGGATGATTAATACACAAGCTATGTAAAAAGCGACGAAGAAGGTGGTGAATGATTAAATTATCGTTAATGGAAGATGGATCTTAATGATAAGAGTCAGACAGAGTTAAATCAAAATATTTTAGCCTGCAAAATAAGAAGGATGTGTGAGACACGTCTTATGAATGGGGCGAGTAACATGTACGGAACACGTTGAAAATGTCGTCGTTGAACCGATCGTCACGTCGAAGAAACTTCCCTTTATGACCTTCCGCTCCTCCTATTCGCTCGCAGTTCTCTACTCCAGCAACCCAGGTTCCTATCCTTGCCTTCTACGCAAGACAACTACGCTCCACCCACATACGTCGTCGTCGGTCGTCATCACGACGTTTCGCCGCCGTCTGCCGACTCTCGACGACGACGACGATGACCCACTTCAACAAGGATACCCATCGCCATTCAAGGCTGATAAGAAAGAAACAGGACGCTGACCGAATTCGTCGCGCTTTTCCGCAAGAATCACAGATAATTCCGCCCAATCGCAAACAAAGTATCAATTTACATTCGTATTCTCTGATATGAATTCATAAAGTCTGTTATCATAGATAAAACAAAGAAACAGAAAACAACAGAAAACAGTCTATATAGCGAGCTCTTTTAAAGAGATTGTTTCGTTAATATACTCGGACGTAATCCCCGGGAATCTCAATGCGAAACAAGCGTTATCCTTGAAAATCGATTGTCGTGAGCTGCAAGCGGGCGGATCAAAGGATGCAGATTCTGTTTTGCAAACGGTGGTAAATTGTATTGCTACGTATCTCTGCGAGAAACAGTATTGACGCTTTCGCGTAAGATTTCGCGACGAACGAAGCTGGGTGCAGCTGCGGCTGCAGTAGCAACCGTAACCGTAACAATCGGTACGCCGGGAACGAATGAAACTGGTGAATACCTGCACGAGAGTAACGCGATCAATATTCTGTTTGCTGCACACTTGCCCCGAAGCACGTGTACGCGGTGGCGTTTGTTTTCTGCCGTGCTCCCGGAGCTTGCATACTTACTCGCATCCGTTAGGGGAAATACCTTTCGTGTAAACTCGATTCATTCTAAAAGCTACAGAAGCACTTTATGATCGAGAAAAACAAACGATCTTCTTGCTAGTTTTTGTTGAAAAAAAATGCAAAGTTACTTTGAACCCAATACGTTTTTGATTGTAAAATAATCTTTTGTTCTTTTGACTTTTTTCTAGTCGAACACACTAATATTTCCAGTTATCTTTCCCATTCCACATTCATTAAAATTAGAATAGTTTTAGTTTAGTTTGTATAAGCATTTGAATAGGGATGTTAGACGTAGTTCTGAAATGAAATGGAATTAAGTTACGGCGATATTATTCCGAGCTTGCTATTTATATTATCCCGAGAATGAAGGCTCGTACGTATCGCCTTATCGCCCACGGGGCTGCCATTCAATTGAGATTGCGCCGACAGAGATCGGAGCGCAAAGCTAGACCGAGGTTCTCTTCGCGGCGACATGAACGGCGGATAGGTGCGCCACGGCACGTGCGCAGGAGCAGAAATTCCGCCGGAAATTCGATCGATTCGTGTGCACGCGAGAAAGTTGGACGAGCGAGAAGACGACGCGAATGCAATCGCGACGACAGGAGGCCTCGAGAGGCGCAACGAATGATCGAACGGCGGGGTAAGGACCTGGAAGGGATCTCTTGACCCCGATCGCACATCCGAGAAGAGGTAGACTGTCCGAGATAAGACCGCCTCGATGTATTTTCTCGCGATCGAAGTTCGACCTTGGTGACAATGTATCCGGTATCTTTTGTTAATTGTGGGCGATTCTTTATTACACACTTGAATATATCGCGTTCGAGAGAGAAAAGCAGCGACCGTCTCGTCGAAATTGGTAATAGTTGGTAATAGTTGCGTTTAGCAGAAAAAGTAGCTCTGCACAACTATTACAAAATTCTTTAATATTTGATCCTTACTTCCTTACTCGATCTAAATCAGGATTGCCAGAAAATGAATTTTAAAATTCCCCTGACTTTTCCAGGTTTTCCAGATGAAAATGGAAATTTTCTATGACAATATAAAATATGTAAATTTTAACATTTAGACGCAAGGATTGTATAGGAAAGCTATATTATTAAAAACGCAAAAAAAGCTTAATAGCATAGTAAAATTTTGGGTGTCAACAAAAAATAAATTAGCTTTGAAGAAAAAAAGAATGCAGTTACGACAAAAAAAGAGGAAATCAAATAAAAATATTGAATAAATTTGAATTATTTTGTTAAAATCGTTATTTAAAGTACGCATGTTTTGAAATGTCAGATATAATATTGAAAAAATTATAACAATTATTTGGAGTAGGAGCAATTTAAAGAAATTGTGAGCAAATTTTGAAATTCCAGACTTTTTTTTTACATTTTCCCTTTTTTACTTTTCCCAGTTTCCATGACCAATTTCAATTTCCTTGACTTTTCCCGGTTTTCCCGATTTTCCAGATCTGTGGCAACCCTGTAAATGTATAAATGAATTGTATTAAAGAATCTAACAACAGTTGCAAGCTGCTTTTCCTGCTAAACGCAATTAAGAAACGCTTTGTCCAATTTGGAACATTTTGGTGCGGCACATAGACTTGGGATAATCGGATATTAGAATAGAGATTAGAATAGTATGCCGGCAATTTGTCGCACCAACTGCTAATAGAAACTTACGCGGGATATAAGCGGTATTATAGGACTCGTTTTACCCTCAAACCAAGCGCTGCATCAAGGTCGAAGTGTATTAATAAGCACGTAGCTCTCCGTGGCATTGTGATACTCCTAGACTAAACACAATGATTTCCCATTGTCCTGTGTGATCGATCAATTTCGCGCTAAGCTATAAGACAGCTTACAAAGTATCACTTATTCAGGAAACTTACAAGGTCTGTCGGTACGAGGAAACGGGGCTTTACATTATTCCGAATTACATACAATTTTACGATACGTCGTATAAGTTTCAGTTAAAATACTAAAGTTAACCGTCTATGTCTGAAGTACGTACAATTTTGCATTTATCTAAATATAAGTTTCAGATGAAACACTAAAGAAAATTGATTCAAGGGAATGCTTACAGATCTCGTTATTGATATTCATAAAAAAAAAGTTATTTGTCGTTATTGATATCCATAAAAAAAATTATTTGTCGGAACTACATACTTATTATTTCGTATTATTTCACATTCTAAATCTGTTTTTTTTCTTTTTTCCCCGATAACACGTAATTCTTTAACTTGCGTGAACCCACAAACGTTTCAATTGTCTAAACACACCATCAATCGAATTACGTTATATCTGTAATCTAATTAATTTTCAATGATTGCTAGTAAACGGAAAATAACGCGTAATAGAATATCAATCAGATGAGTTTATCGATTTGATTTAATACGGTTAAATTTGAGAATGCAGTCTTTTGCCATCGCTTCGCAAAGACTTACAAATGTCGCAAACGTCAATAATAACGCGGTATATGACGCGGTTTCGATATTACATTTCGTTCCACGATTTAATTGCTTCGTTATGGAGTGATACGTGATACGTGCTCTATGCGCGTATACTGTAAACTGAAATACGAATTCCCTTTGTTTATTACCTCCGGCAGCGTTACATATTGCAGCTTCCTATAAGCAAACAATTATATTCATTGACAAATTGCAACAATCGCAACATAATGCAAAGTTTGATGTATAATTCCAAGTTATTATGGTGGTAATATGATCGGAAATATCAAATTAGTGCATCACAAATACGAGTACAGTTAATACAAGATCTTTTTATCTTTTTTTTTCCCTTTTATCTCGGATGTAAAACGACAAAATTAGCCAATTTTCAGTTATTATCATACCTAGTAATTTCGTATCACGATGTTGACGATTTTTACAATTCAGAGATAATTTGGTAATCGCTGCGTACATTGTATCTTTACTGATTACGACACCGTCTCGTGCAAGCATTTTCCGCATTATTAATAGACATGCTTTGTTTAGGTATTAATAATATTATGTATAAGTATTTTTTTTTATAAATAAGTAAAGATTATCTATTGTGAATTAGAAACAAATAATTCTGCTACGATATACTACAAAAATCTTTTGTAACATGATAAATTCGAATACAGAGGCATGCAAATTGAATTGTTGGAAAGGAGAATATCCAAAGCTTGAGATATACATAATTAATTCCGACAGTAAATATGTCGGAATTGAAAACACCATAGGGTCGTGCGTTGAACCGAATAAGCGTCCGTCTCCGGCTTAGGTTCAATGGAGTTAATTACGTATATTAAGAGCTTCCCGTTATTCAGCTTAAAGTAAATATTTGAAGTGTAATTTCATAATTTCCATGAAAAATTAGAAATAGAGAAAGATCAATAAGAATATATCCATCCCAATAGAGACTATTTTTTTCTCTTTTAAAGATGATTTTTAAAAAGTTCAAAATTTCTCTAAAACATATATTACATTGTTTAATGAATCATATTAGAATATTTACGTAAGTTGACAATAAAATTTATTAAAATAATTTACGTCTTATTCGACAGTATTATCATTGAGTATAAAACGAGAGGAAAAAAAATCATTTATTCTCTAGCTTTAGTCGATTTCATGTACACTGAATGAAAAAGTTCCACGCACTATAACGAACTGTATGTTTGTATAAATGCATATGCAGGATACATTCAAGGTCGCGAACACACATGTAATTGAGCGTTCTGCGCTTCCGTTAAGAGTCGAAAATTAGCTGGGGTTTAATCGGCGACTTAACGACGAAGAGGCTCAATCAGTAAGTGAAGGATATAGCATTAGCCCTCTGTCAAGCACGCCCACATCCCGTCGTCGCGGCGTTATAAAAACAGCGCGTAACCAGCGCGGATGGTACATTTTGCCTTTGAAAAGTGACATATCGAGGTTTGAGCGAGCGAGCAGCAAACATACGACAATGCACGTGTCAGTGATCCTCGGCGTAGTGTTGCTACAGGCGATTTACGTGTCCGCCGGGGTAAGCCCTTCAGCTTACTTTCGTTAAACGCGGTCCAGATCCCCGTACAATAAGGATAATAATCGACAGTGACCCACTGTACGCATTGTGATGTGCGATTCGCCGAACGTGCGCGCGCGACCTGTCGAGAATAGTGTTAAAGTCCGACACACGAGAATACTCACTGCGACGCGCTCGTAATAAATTCTGATTTTGCGTAGCCACCTGACTGGATCCCCGCGGAAATGTTGGAGATGGTTCAAGCTGACAAGGAACGGTGCATGGCCGAACACGGAACGTCTCAAGGTGAGCCCCGCAATTAATAGCACGATCAACATGCGGCCAATAATCCCGTGCTATTATACAAACTGCTTTCCATAACCGTTTTAAAGCCCCAAAGTAAAACATCCTAGTCATTTCGAAAGAAAGTTCTATTACATGAGCTTTCTATCTATATCAAAGTTTTCATCTCCTCGCATTTATAACGGATATTTCAATTTCGCGATGCAGTGCTTATCGATGAAGTTAACGATGGGAAGCTCTCAAATGACCGGAGTATAACGTGCTACATGAACTGCCTTCTCGATGCATTTAGCTTGGTAACATTTTTATAGATATCATTATGCTTATTTATATACACGACGAATGTAAAACTGATCGAAACGATCTTTCGCCGATTAGGTCGATGAAGAGGGTAATTTGGAAGCTGACATGCTGATAAGCGTTATTCCAGAACAATTTCAAGAGATAGGTAACAAAATTTTGAACAAATGCGCTAAGCAAGGTACGTTGTGTGAGCAAAATGCATTTTTTTTATAATTACTTCATTATTATTTCATGAACTCTCCGCTCTGATTCGGTTAATGTTTCAGACGGCGCGGACGCATGCGAAAAAATCTACGAAGTGGCGAAATGCGTCCAAGGAACTGTACCAGAGGTAAATGGATTCATTGTTTCGAATCAGTAACTCTTAATGAAATTGTAATTAAACGTTTTATTTTTTTTTATTCAACATTATTATTATCATTACTGTAAAAGAGTACATTTTTTGTGCGATTAAATCGACATTGTCAGTAAAATCCTTTTTATCCTTGTTTTCCATTAATTAATTCATGTAAATGTATTTTGTTACAGTTGTGGTTTATGGTTTAATTCGACACTTGGGAAAAGAATTGGCTTCACAAGCACATGCGACGATGTTCTCCAATATATCCCGCGCATAACTTTACGAAGTAAAACAATTCATTCGTGGAGAATAATAAAGAACAAAGAAGTAGCATATACGAAGTAGGGATATACGAATTACGTAAATTTCAAAAATGTGATTTATATAATAATAATAATAGTAAGTAATTATTATGAACACGCTGTGCGGTCTAACATGAATAAAATTAGTAGAAAATATTAATGTTTGATATTAAAATATTGGCCAAGATATGAATATGCATTGAAATTAAATCAAATCCAAGCAAATTAAAGGGAGGGGTATGAGATATCGATGCATAATCACGAGATATTTGTGAGTCCATGTTTAATTAAATAATTTTTTTATGATTTTATTCGCCTTTGATTCTAGTACCATTTGACTTTCTCATTGTTCGCAGAATCGCGTGTAGGGTGAAACGGGGTGTGTCAAATTAATTAAAAAGGATTCGTTACAAAGAATAAATTATATAGCAAAGTTAATTAGGTACAGTAGTTTCTCGAGAGAAAATATTTATTAAAGAGAATATTGTGAAGTAAAACATCGAAGGAAGCCATAGAAATCACTGTCAGTTCAGTTAAAACTGAAGGATCCCCAGTGTATAAAAATGAGGTAAGTCCATAAGTCTATTTTAGAAATGAAACTGTATGTTTGAGATTTATAAATTACGAACTTATTCATATGTCACAGCGAATCCTTTAATTATGTACGAGATAAGGATTTCCTCACCTGATAGTGTGCCATAATTTCGACAATTGTATATTTTAAGTACACGCGTTTTTATATAATAGCTTATACATTTCCGTAAATTTCGCATGTAAATTAATTACTTGTTTACGTAGTGTAGTAATTACGGTCTTTAGTCGTGAATTTTCCTACACTTTGATCTTACGATACGGCAACCAGCATTTTTCCCATCAATGTGGAAAAAAATGTTGTATAATTTCATCATTGGATCTCTATCTGAAATGACATCGCGTAATTTTCTCAGTCCATCTGAGTACGAGAAAACTTCATCCAGAAAATTTAATTATTGCTTCGGATGACGCACAGCTACTAATGCAAGTACACATTTTGCTGTAAACTTTGAAATAACGTCAAAACTATATGAAATTATTTTGCAAAATTTTTCACGTAATGTTTAAAAAAAATATAACTTATTGATTAGATTTTTGCCATATAAATCATTAATCAATTTGCTAATAAATCTTATTACAAGTTACTAAACTGCTTGAAATTTGATTGACGATTGATTTACATTCGTTAAAACTTTTCGAAACTCACGCTATAATTTATTATCACGATTTCGTGACTATCTATGTCATTCTATAAATCCCTCGGAAGCAGATATTTGCATGAATATAATAATAATTATGCATGAATATACAAAATCATTAATGACTGGACTTGGTCATTTCCATAAAAGTATTTTCTGCATGGAATTTATGTTAGTTTGCACAGCTTAATAAAATAGTTCTTTGTTTATCGAATGTATACACTGCAACTACAATACAGACATGAGACAAAGGTCACAGAGGTTCAAAATGCAGGATAAAACCTTCAGTCATTCTTTTTAGTATAACGTGAGCGAAAATGTATGCATCGTTTACCTGCAAGACGCAATTAACGTAGCACAGTCACATTAAATAACATACGTGTTGTTATAATTCTAATTTTTTTTATTTTGCGATTTTTAATTATTTTGTTCGTCATCGCAGAATTTCAATTTAATTGCTACTAAAAAAATAATCGACTACACAACTACATTTATAGTGTTCAATGCAATCGGGAATATTTCTAATTCGTGCTATTGCGTACGTGCCATGCAATTTTATTGCTGTGTAAAGACGTTGCAAAAAGAAAAAGGGGAAGATTATTACGAAAAGAAAATTGTTACGATCGATATCAGTCGATACAACTCCTACTGCGTTCAGTGATGTGCAACGTCAACAATATTTATCAATACATTTCCTATTTCATATACGAGTAAAATAAACAGCAAGACATTATACTGTATTATCTGAAATAAATTTCGAACTTCCACTAGAACCTAGTGCGGAAAAAAAAGCGAATTGTAAAATATCTGCAGTGCGGAACGACCCTTAAAAACACGGAGAAAAGTCTTTCATTTTGTGCTGATTTGAAAGAAGCTTTCATTAAAAGTTTCAAAATAATGATAAGTAATGAGTTTCATCGCGAAATACATGATAAAGTTATTAGTTTAAAATAACATGATTTCAAAAATCAATTTTATGCAAGAAAGAATTTCTTTCGAAACTTTGCAATCAAAAACATTGCGTTCATCTAAAATGAAAACTATCAAGATCGAATTTCATTGCACTTTCAACATAACAATTTAAATCCTTATTTTTCGATTCCAAATATCACAAAGTCTGACATCAACCAAAGATTGGCTCTCTCTCTCTCTCAATCACCGAGATCTTTTCGATTCGAATAAACCTGTGGCAGAATGCCTGAATGTCATGTCCAAAACGAATCGACGTAACGTGCAGACTTGGAAGAATTTTTCTCCGTGGAACGAGATGAGGGTGCGTTCCAGAGGGTGCAACGAAATGTTCGGGAGACAATAAGCCGGGGCAACAACAACTGAGGGATGTTTTCGTTCGGGCAAGATCGGTACAGACCTTAAGGTCGATCGAGTGGATCGCGCCGGGATGCGGCGAGGAGTGCTCTTTCGCGTCGTTGCCGCAATTGACATTGTTGTTAACGTTCGGCAGCGAGCCACCCGCCCTGAACTGATTTCCCAGGTTAATGTGCAGATGCTTGCCGCTGGACTGCGGTGGACTGGCGCCGGCACTCTTGACGGACAGCGGGGTCTCCGGTACGCCGGATCCCGTGGGACTAGCACCCACCGAGCTGCTCGCCGAGGCCACCTGTGCAGGTCCCGTCATTGACAACCACACCGCAAACAAAGCATCAGTAGTCGTAAGCGAGCTTTACAGCTCCCCTTACTCGACCGGTTAGCCTTGCGAGATTAGGCGCTTCGAACGAAAACTCAAATATTAGTCAGATACATCGCCGTAGGCTAACCAAGCTGTTTTCTCTTCCTTCCTGCGAGACTTACGTATAGTCAGGACTGACGATTCTTTTTATCATCCTGCCACCCTCGCATTCTTATTCTACAATCTACGACATTTTAAGTTTTAACTCGTAAGAAATTTACCAATTAAAGTCGATTATTCTTTTCACATTTTTTTTGACTGTGTGTGTTGGTCAATTTCTTACGGTTTAAAGCTTAGGTAATGGCTTGTTGTGTTGTAGAAAGCCCAGTATTAGTTCTTACTTTAATCGCAAATGTGTTCGTGATCTTCGATTATTTCTTTTGTTGATTATAAGCGTTAGCTACGTGACGTAGTATTGACTTTCACGGTATAATGATCGGCCTTTCTGTGGACCACGCTCCGATAAACAGGTTCTTATCTCTCCGTGGCGGATTTCATTCTCCGATTGTCGATCTGAACGGTACTCTAAGTTCTGTGAGTGAAAAATTTGAACAACGTGTACGAAACATTATAAAATCTAACGGAATTTGGTCCCGCACTGTGTTTAATCGATAGATAAGAGACGACAGATGACTGTCTTTAAAAGCTGACAGTTAACAGCTACTTGACAGTGAAATTTAAGCGGTTTTCATTTTAAATCGAGGGTCGGCAAGTTTAAATATTTTATAAACTTTGTACATCAAGAGGCAAAATTTAAGAAATTATATAGATATTTATATAACAAGATGCACTGGAAAAAAATATAAATTTTAATAAATCATTAAGTTTAAATGGTACCAACTAATTATTTATTAAATATAAAGATTTATTTATTTAGTACAAAATCATCAATTTAATTTGACAATCTTTTTTTTTATTGAATATTTATTTATTGTAAGTAAATGTTTAATTGGCAATATTCATATAAATAAATATTTATTATTAAAATTATTATTATCATTAAATTTATTATTATTTACTAAAACATGATACATTTCTTCTCTCATGTAAAGAACAAAGTTTTCATTAAATTCAATGTATGTAAATATTTATAAGATAGCAAATAAGATAAAAATAATTTCTTATTAGGAAAATTCAAGTTATAGTAATTACTGTATTTACTAGTACAATAATAATAATAAACCGTAGTTTGTAACCGCACTCGGTAGTAAACAATCATGTATTGATATCTAAACAAGTAAATTTCTGCGTAAAGCGCGGTGATCCAATCTCGTTTTATTTGTCAGAAGATTTTCGCTCCGAGATATTCGGATAGCGACGAACGGTCCCGCGAGACATCCTTATCTTTTCGACGCGATTGGAGAACGTTCCCCGGTCTCCGGCACTCGGTTTTAACTGCACGGGGGTATGCGGAGGTGCGCTCGAGGACGCTAAATGCATCGACCCAACCTCGCCGACGCTCCCGTTGAAAATACCTCGAGGGCCGCCGGCGCTGCTATTGAGAGAGTGGAATGTTTACATGCGTACATCGAAATGAATCGAATGCATAACGAACGCCAAGCTTCATCCGCGAAATCACTCGAGGAAACGAGCTCCTCTTGATGTTTTTATCTTTTTATTTTATCGAAATTGAAATCCCACGTATCGTCCAGCGGGTATTTAAACACCGCGCTCCGACTTTACAACGCGGAATTGCCAAACAAAAATAAATTTGGAGCGGAATCGTTAATTCGCGTTAAAACACGTTGAAACGCGCGTGAATTTCGACGCTTGTTCAATCAGCTCGCGAGAGATTAA
This sequence comes from Atta cephalotes, assembly GCF_000143395.1. Lineage (NCBI taxonomy): Eukaryota > Metazoa > Arthropoda > Insecta > Hymenoptera > Formicidae > Atta > Atta cephalotes. Next base: position 439,799 of record NW_012130065.1, read on the forward strand.
TCCGCGTCGCGTAATCGCGCCTCGATAAGTGCCTCCAAAAGTACTTTAGTCGCGATCGGATCGGCACGAGCGTGCGTGGAAAAAATCCACGCGACATAAGTTGGTATATGTGCACCGCTCTCGCGGTAACGCGATCCGCGAGCCGCGAGGTAAACGCGTGTCGAGGATACGCGGTTCGCGATGCACTTGCACCAGCAGTCGCACATACACACACGCTCGCTCGCGGAGCAACCCGGCCGATACACAGGCAAGCAGGCAAGCAGGCGGGCAGGGCAGGCAGGCAACACGCACGCATATGTATACATTCACACACATACATGCACGCACGCACGCACGCACACGCACACACACACACACACACACACACACACACACACACACACACACACACACACACACACACACACAGAGAGAGACGCACACACGGAAAACGAACAGCGCGGTAAGCGCAACGATAAAAAGGAGAGACGGAGATCGGAGAGAGATGGAGAACGACAGTGGCAAAGGGATGACGGAGGCGAGGGGAGATACCCGTTGTTTACGTTCTAACATCTGAGCCGAGGGAAGTGCACGACGGGTCACGGCGCGATCGCGGCACGACACCGAGCTACCCACGCCAAAGGATAATACTGATATCTCCTTACTCTGCTCGTGACGTTCGAGACCTCCTTCATGATCGCCTCGAATGCGGCTGAGTCCTGCGCCTCCTTCTGGTTCAGCAGCGCGATCTTTTCACTGAATTTCCGTGGGTTCGCCATGATGGCTCGCGGCACTAGTTTTTCGCGGACACTCGCGGAACCCGGAGCACCCACCACCACCACCGCCGCCACCACTAACCACCACTATCGCCGCCGCTGAGCGACCGCCGACCACCAGCCACCCTATCGTCACCGAACAACACCGTCCGTCGTCCTCGCGATCTGCGATCCGTTTCCTTGCTTTTTTTTTCTCTCGATAGACGACGCACCACTGCTCGCGGGTTCTCGCACGGATTACGATTATCGCGCTGTTCCCCGCGTAACGCATAAACTGATGTGTGCCTTCCGGATGGCACTGGCGAACACTGATACGCAAGATCATGCGGCGCAGCGCGCCACGCGCATTGCGCAGAAGCTGCAACTTCGCGGGCCGACTGGCCGCGCGACGATCGCCGCCCTCTCGCGGTCGTATCTCTAACGAATACCTCTCAGGGACTTTATGATTTTTCCCTGAAATCATTCGTCGCAAAAATGAGAAACAAGATCCCTAGTTACTTGCCATTTTACGATTGCACACTCAGTAATCATTTATCACTAAAAAAAAAAACGCCGGACGATCGACGAACCAATCGCTGAGGTTAGATCTGTTCGCGTTGCTTGAAATTCCTAAAAATATTTGCACGTAAAATGAGATAAATATATTCAGATATATTTAGATGTTGAAAAGAAAGAAAGCGATGATATTGAACGCAAAAAGAGCAAGCAATACGAACAGATTTATTGCCTCTAAAAAAAATAAGTGTTTTTTTATTCCTTCACTTGATTGCACTAGAATTTTCCTTCCTGCTTTCACCAAACTTTCAAATATATGTCTATTTTACTTTAAGTACAAAAAGTGTGCACTAATTCAATTATCAAAGACAAGTCTATATATTTTTATTAAAAAACTCGTATATACAAAAAAATTAATGTATAAAATTAGATGTAACATAAATCTCAACTCTAGATTTTGTGCCTTTTTATGAAATGTCAATGTACTCTTGATAAGTAAATTGTGAAGAAAATAGTTAAAATAAATGCAATATATTTTTCCTGAAGTATGATGACGTTTATTCATTTATTTATTTCCTTCCTTTCCCATTGAGGAAAAAGCGTGCTATAATAAGTAACGTCCATTTGACAGCAAGGAAGTCGTTGCGTCGATAAGATTATATTTTAATCATTTTAATCATTCTAATTGTGCAAAATAATTAATACACTTATATTAAAATGGCAAAAATCAGTGAAGATATATATTTAGAGCGTATTCCACCAGGAATGTACAATGAATTAATTCACGAGTTAAATAAGAACTCAAGTTGGCAGATACTCGCCTGTCACGTAGCCGAACAATTTGGATACCAATGGTAAAAAATAATTCGAGTAACTTTGATAAAAATTAATCAAGTATACATTTTTAATAAATCTTTATGTATCTGTCACACCTATAGGAACTCATGGCTGAAGTCATTAGAACAGAATTCCAATGCTACAAAAACGCCAGCAGACATTCTACTATTCGAGCTTAATGTAAAAATGTGTACGGTTGGAATATTATGCACATTGCTCAGAGATTGTGAACTTGGCAACGTTTTGTCTGTCTTACATTATCCAGGTATATATCTCTCTGTCTCTCAATAGTCAGAACCGATATATTATAGATAAAATACTCCATAACAATCTAACTTTTAAAATTATTATTAGAACCATCCGTAATTATTAAACATCCCTCTGACGATCTAGAACATGATACTTTAGAAATATCTCTTGGTCAACATCTTTGTCTTTCTTGCAAAGCTACGGGTATACCATCGCCAAGTTATCAGTGGTATCACAATAATATTGAGCTACCGAGACAACAAAGTTGTGAACTTGACATTGTTATAAATAGGTAAAAATATTGTCTCAATTTGTGACATGTGATATAACTAATTATGTACATAATTTCTTACAGTTGTGATCAAGCTGGAGAATATAATTGCAAAATCTCACAAGTCACTAATAATGGAGAGGTAGTAATATCTATATTATTAACAAAATCAGTTTTTGTAAATTTATCTCGCGTACCTGTAGTTATACAGCAACAACCACCTGCTTTCTTAGAGCTTAAAGAAGGTGAAGATTTTATAATTAAATGTATAGCGCAAGGTCATCCAGAACCACATTATCAATGGTTTAGAGATAATATAAAATTAGAAGGAGAAACATCCAATGTATTGCATGTAAGTACACATAATATTAATGTTAAAAGATTGCATAATAGAAAAAAAAATGTTTTAGATAAAACAGTTCAGTTTTAAACATGAAGGAAAATATCATTGTTACATAAATAATGACGTGAATGAAGTAATCACTCAAAGAAGTCATATAATGGTAAAAATTACATGCAATTTATTATTTTATAAATAAAAATAAAAATTAAATGAATTTTTATCTAAACTGTTGTGATAATATATTTATATATTCGTATAGTTGGACCTTCCTCGTGAAAAAGCAATAGCTAAAATAGCTTTAATCATTGCAAATGACGATTATGAGAATCACATGTGTCTAGAGACACCTAAAAACGATGCTGCAAAAATTGGTATTCTGTTAAAAGAAATTGATTTTAAAATAATTTGTCTAGTAAACTTATCGCTTGAACAAATGAAGAATGCTATAAGAAAATTTGGTGACATTTTAAAAGAAGGAGTTTATGGTGAGTTATTATAAATATACTGCATAGAATTATATACATATATAGTGCCTTTACTAAAGTTTATGTCGTGTAGGATTATTCTATTATGCTGGACATGGTTTTAAAATGCAAGAGAGTTATATGCTTGCTGTTGATGCGCCAGAATCTTATTTAAGAAAGGATGCAATTTGTGAAAGTGAATTGTTAGCTATATTATTGCAAAATGATCCTGCTCTTTTAGTAACGATATTGGACATGTGTCAAACTATACCACCAAAGTAAGGAATTTTACAATTATCTATTTTTTTATGTACATGTACATTTGGGAATTAAAGCCATATCGATAGTTCAATGTAATCAAATATTCAGATACACTGTATTAAAAACTTTCAGAGAATCTAATCCTAATATTCATAATGAGATACCAAAAGTCAAAGAATATAAGAGTAGGAAAAACCTACGAAATTTAGTACAAGCATACTCCACATCTAGTTATCGTCCTAGTTACGAAAGAACAAACAGCAAGTACGGATTATATGCCATGCATCTGAGCAAATATATCAGTAAAAATATCCCAGTCGCAAAAGTATTTGAAGAAGTAGGAAAATGTAAGACACAATGGAATTTATACATATGGTCTGAATATTTCCTAATTGGTAATCGATTAATTTATATTTGCAGCAATAGACAGATTATTAAAAGGAACTGAACGTAATCAAATTCCAATGTTTGCCTTAACTATCACTAAACCTTTTCGTCTTACTGATGCAATTTACAAAAGTAATTATAGAAATTTTGTCTTATAATACATAATATAATTAAATATTTTTTGTATATTATATGAAATTAAAATGTTTTCTATCGAATCAAATAAAGTACAATAAAAATGTCAATACAAACTGGATAGATGTATGTATACATAAAATTTATATCTGAAGATATAAATAATAAAGAAAATGTGAACGGTTTATTTTTTCTTATTTTTGAATATGTTATGCTTATACATTTCTATTCAGTGTTGGAATTTTTATTGATTGATTTTATTTGATTATATGACATTGTATTATTGCAGGAGATCCATCACCTACATTGGACCATTTAAATAAATTAATAGCTTTCTCAATTAAAACTATCGAAATAAATTTCAAGCAAGCTAGTATTTCTGCTATGGTTGTTATCTCGTTATTTATGGAACCATATTTAAATGTAATCAAGATTTCAGTATGTAATTTAGAAGATTTGGAAGTAAATTTTTTTAATTTTGTGGCCACAAAACAAAACAATTTATTCCAAACTGCAGGTTCCAAACAAGAATGTTGGATACATAATCCACAAATGTGTCAGGTAATCTTAAATGCATACATTTTATCATTATATGCGATAAATGTTATATTACAGAATATTTTATTTTGTAGGGGCCTTTGGTTATATCTGTTTCAAAAAATGGGATACAAATTGGCGCAACATTGCTGCACATTAAAAACTATATTCCATTGATATTGGAACATATTAGTAACTAATATTTATATAAAATACAAATACTGAATCCATATATTTTGATTATGAATAAAATATATGATTTGTATTATATGTATATACATGTCTGAAATGCGATATAATGTAAATAATATATCAATATTAATATCTTTTTATTAAAAAATATGAAGTAATATTATATAGATAGCTCTAGCACTTATTTTCTATAGCGACAAAAAATGATTAAATAGATTAACAAATTTATTTCAAACTATTATGCAAATATATTAACAAAATTACTATAAGACATTAATACTAAAATGATTTACAAAAGTCGCAATCCATGAACCACCAACATTATTTACATATTTACGAGTAAAAGTATAATTACATACTAACATATCTCCAAATTTAGAAATGTCTGTAAAAGCTGATTCTAACTTCTTTTTCTCGGCCATACCTGGGATGTAATGGAAGATCGTTTTAATTTGAATGGAATGGTCCTCATCTGCAAATAAGATATATATATATATACATATTTGCTGTATATTATAAAATATTATTGTATTAATTTGATAATTCTGCTACCTGTCTCAGCTGAGATATCAGATAAAATTTGAAATATAATATCTTCTTCATTTACTGCAATTAACCATCTTTGCTCAGGGTTAAGGGTTTCGATTTTTGTTCTTAAAACTTCTATCATATCTTCTGCTACAAGACCTTCCAAGGAATCGTAGTTTCCATTTGCTAAAGCCTTAGATATTATTGTTATTGCCTAGAAATGCAAAGATATACTTGTTAGTACTCGAACAATATTATATAGTATGTATTTAATTAGTCATGAAAAATATCATACGTATTTGATTCCCTTGACAGTCTCGGATATAGAAAACTCTTTATCTATCTGTGGAATAGTTTTAAAAGAAAAGAAAAAAAGACGAAACGGGATTAAAAAAGATGGTTTGAACGGTGCAACATTAGTTACAAGCATAGGCAAAGAGACGCGTGGTTCTGATTCAGTGCTGTAAATTCTACAAGTTACAACATTTGGGGTCGAGCTAGACAGCAAATTCGTCTCGTTGTACTGTCGTACGATTTTCGTTCGCATTTTGTTTTTATAAGTGACACATGCGATAATTCGTCGCAGATTACACACTCTTGGTACACTCTTTCTAATCATCGGGATTAACATTATGCTACGCATAAGATAATACAAAAATCTTCTATAGACAAAAATCACGAAGCATCGAGATGTTTTTCTAACCTATTTCCCATAACACTTAAGCTCGTATATGCTTATGATGTCATATATGATGCCAGTAGAAATTTATTTGAAATTTTTTATGATGTATTAATATTAATAACGTTAAACATAAGTGTGCACTCTGCAACGTTTTTCACAAAAATTGTTTATTATTCAGTAATTGTTCAATTCAAAGATTTTTGTAATTGGCGCCAGACATAGAAAAGCCTGAAAATAATCTTTAAGAAGATCTAGAGATCCTATAATCAGAGTTTGGCGAAAGCGGGCACAATTTCTGATTGGTTCTCCATATGGTGGAAGGGATTGACATGGAATACTTTTCATTTGATAACACAAATCAACACAAATGGCGTTCTATTCTTAAGCGGGGAGCATAGACTCTTGCATAACGCATAACACGTAAAGCCGGGCTGTGGTCAAAGTCTCGCTACAAATGCTTTGATGGACCAATTAGAAAAAAGAATTTTACAAATTGACTAGTTAAAAAAAGCTTCAAAGCGTTTATAGCATAGCATTGACCGAATCCCCAGTTCTACATTAGTTTCAAGCTGATCGCAAGTTTGTTGTGACAGTCAATAAGAAGTAATTATTGAGGGATTGAGGAAAGGAGCAAGAGAGTGAGAAAAGGACTAAAAATGGCGGATGCGAATACTCATATTGACTGTATTCACTGCCAGCGCTGAAAATCTATAGTTTACGTTACGTGTATTATATATTTTCGGCACTGGCAATGAACTTTGGAACATAGCCATTATAGTGCCTTAGTAATACTCAACGGAATCAACACGATGCTACCTTTGAAGTATTTTTTAATTGGTCAGTTTGTAAAATTTTTTCTTTTAATTGGTCTATCAAACGCTTCAAAGCATTTGCAGCAAGACTTTGACCACAGCCTAAGTAGTGATAAAAAGAGACCAAACTTAAATGATATGCGTGCGAAGACAACAATTAGGGTTGGCTAAACTGGATCTACGAACGATCACTAGCCTAATTTCCACTGAGGGTTTCAGAAATCAAATCTCAGAATGTAAGAACCAATCAATTGCAGTCGAGTTCCCCTGTTACAGTCGAACGATAAGGAAATGCTCGTCTATAATTGGTTTTTATATTCTAATCCGGAAACCTATGAAAAATCCTGCAGATTAAAGTTACTAAATTAACAAAGTACCGCAAATTACCGCCATTTTGGCTCCATAACGCGCGATTTTCAAAACTTCAGCCTCTTTTCCTACGGTTTTTATAATTTTCAATATAGGCATTTTCGAATAACAGAATTAGATTCTTTTTCTTCTTCCAGATTCCTGTATGGATTTTCGATTTTTTAACAGAATTTTTATCAAGATTTTTATTAGAATTTTTATTAGAATTTTTATTAGGATAACACTTTGACGCCATTTTGGCTCCAAATATTAATTCAGAATTAATATTTGGAATTGTAAATTTTTTTTCATCGCGATACTTTGCTAATCTAGTGATTTTAATCTGCTAGATTTTCTATGGATTTTTCCTCCACAGTATTTCGAATCCACTTTCAGATTTCGAATTTGATCTCCTCATGCCTGTATTCATAGTCAGATCTTGTATTTAAGGGTGAAATCACTCGGTTCGGAATAAGACTGCGGAATATAGAATGCGTCATTGAAGCAACCAATCGCTATTCCGCACTTTTCCATTTCGCAAGTTTTGTGTGGTGTGTTCACATGATGCGTCAAAGATGTATCCCGCATGAATATAATTTAAAAATTATTAACTTCATGTTAATAATTTGCTTATTAAAATAAAATATAATTTTTCAAATTGTAAAAACAATTATCACTGTTGTATTTAATGTCTTACAACTAATATTTACAATCTCATAACAATTTTTTGAATTACTTTAATGCATTTATTATCATTTTTCTGCATCGTGTGAACATAGCACACAAACTGGCGTGATGGAAAGTGTGGAAAAGGATACTAAAATCGCATGTAATGCATCATTGCTTTTTTTTATTTTGGCATCTATATTTATGTACTCAAATTTTGTCATTTTGTTTCATTCATCTCGACATTACGCAATTCCATCATATCAATCAGCATCAAATTATTTTAACCTCTCAAAATACGACGTTTATTACAAGAACAATGACGCATTCTCTATTCTGCAGTCCTATTTCGAACTGATTTCACCCTAAGGCTTCCTTAAATTTATCTTCAGATACTGTACGAATTATTTCATTGGCTGCTGAGCATCTAAAGATAAATTTAAGAAAACTTACCTTAAGCACAAGATCTGATTATGAAAATACGGTCATTATTATTATTCCGTGATTTTATGGGATCATGCTCTGGCACTAAAATCGGTCTGTGTAAGAACCCTCTAGTAGTTGCTTTAACTTTAGCCAAATCTGTTCTAAACAGTAATAGAGAGTGTGGAGCGATGTGGAGGTTATTTGATTAAGAAGACATATAACCAAAAATTGCATATTTTGAATATTTTAAAAATAACGCTAGAAAATTGTAACATTTGCGTTTAAGTGTAAAAATTTTGTTACAATATAAGGAATAGATATGAGATTGACATCCAGTTTGTTAAAACGCGTAGGCGAATGGTCGAAGAAATATGCAAATTTACCAGATAGTTACATAGAACGAGCAATGGCACAGGTATGCACAATTGTCAAATTATTTTAGTCTGTATATTGTTAAAGAATGTAAACTGTATAACCTTAAAAATTATATTTCAGTTAAATATGATAAATTTTTAATATATTATAATTTTTTTTCATGTTAATTGAAAATATCAAGTAGTTCATTTATATTTATTTCTATCAAGACTTTAATTTCCGTTCAACTTATTCTTCATCTTTTTCTAATTCTTGGATGTAAATTAAACTATATTAGTAGAAACAGATATTAAAAGTAATCCAAGTGAGCTATTAGTAAAATTTTATATAGGTAGTATGAAAATTCATTTATAACAAATATAACAAAAAATAATGTTTTTTATTATTATTCTTGTAATATTACATATTTTTTGTGAGAATACAAACAATATTAAGATGATAAATTTTAATTTTCGGATTTTGAATGGCTGAACCTAAAAGTTGTTTATTTTTGCAAGTTGTATCTATTAGAATTAATTGTTGCTCAAGTTAATTAAAATTTAGTCAAAGTTATTTTACTCTGCTGATCAATTAGTTAATTATTAATTTTAACATTTTTATTTGTTAATTTATTAAGGTTTATTGGAAGACACCCAACAAGCCAAATTATTTACCACGCACGATTGAAAGAAAGCAATTTCGTTTCTCAATACATCGTCCATGGACTCATCAATTTTATCGTGATAATGCACCTGGTAAAGTTCATAAATTCGTTCACGTAGAGCCTATTAAGGATTGGAGTTTCTTTCGAGGTGATAGGGTACGTTATTTTATTGACTTTTCATAAATTATTCACTTTTCATAAAAAGTGAAAAGATAAAAGATGTAATTAGTAATATTATTAGTAATATTATTTTGATATATAAATATTGTAACATTTGTATAAATTTATATTTTTCTAGGTAGAGGTTTTAGTAGGAAAAGATAAAGGAAAGCAAGGGATTGTAAAAGAAATTTATCAAGAAAGAAATTGGGTAATTGTCGAAGGACTTAATACGAAGCTGAAATGTCATAAGATGGGTAAAAAATATCTTGGTGTATATATGCAACAAGAACAACCATTATTAATAACTTCACAAGTACAATTGGTTGATCCTTCAGATATGTAAGTATCTATTATATTATAAAAAATTTATTTTATGAAGGTAAATATATAGTGTCAATGGTTATATATTACTAATTTACAAATCGTTGTAGGGAAGCAACTCCGATAGAATGGCGATTCACAGAAGATGGTCAGCGTGTACGCGTATCTGTGAGATCTGGTAGAATAATTCCTATTCCTGTTTCAAGCAAAGAAACGATAGATTACAAATTTCCTCACCTTTATCAAGAGCAAGCAAAAGATACAACTAAAGCTGATGTGGAAAAAATAACTTTTGATGTAAAATATCTTCTCGAATTTATTTATTTTTATTTATAGATCTTGGATATTAATTAGTTATACATATATACATAAAATGAATGAAGAATTTATAATAATATTAAAACAAATTTTACGTAGAAACAAAAAATTAAATGCATGTTTTCTATTTACAGCCAGCATTAAAAACTTTTGAGATGGATATCATGGAAAAAATGAGTATTAAAGAAGATCGTGTTCCAAAGAAATTTTATTGGTATTAATCATTCTTATATACAATTCGCTGTTAGTTTCAATGTACAGCTATAGTATTTAATAAATATATTAAACAGACAAAAGGGAACATAGCTTTCTAATACAACTCAAGAAACCTCACAATCTTTTTGAATGTAGAAATGCGCGAAAATTGCATTTTCCAATTTATCTATTCATTAATAATTTAATAATTTTAACTTTTTTTTCTTGGTATTGAAAGATTCTATATCTTTGACAAAAGACATTATAAGGAGTCCCTGTTTGCAACGCTTTGCATAGGAAATACACAATAAAAAGAGCATTTATAACATTAAATAATAAAAAAAAAACGAAACAATTCAGTGCTTTATATATATATATATATATATATATAACGAATTTACATTGAATTAAAATACGTAATAATATTGATTAATATTTCAATCAATAGTTGCTTGTTTTATGCTAAATCGTGTCATCACACATATCACAGCACAAAATTTTAATAAATGCATATTCCGAAATGCTTTCGTATTATATTTAAATATTCCGTTCGTATTATATTTATATATTCCGATATATTCCATTATATTAATATTCCGTTATGTATGACACTTCCCTTAACTCGACGCATTTATAATTCTGATTGTAATGGAAATTGAACTAACGATCGATCAGTTCACATTTCAATAACGTTGAAAATTTATGGACATATGGATGCAAGAAAGCGGAAAGATTTTTTTTTTCAAAAGGATTCTATTTTTCAAAAATTGAAATGTGTGAGAAGCAATGAAATCTCGAACATCAATTCAAAATTCAAGTCAAATAGCCCAGATAGCAAAACATGTGCAAAATGGATCATAAGAGTGTCTTAAGCGGCGTCTACAATGAGATTAAAAGTTTAAAATTTAAGCACAGTTGAATGTGAGGAAAATAATTGCTGTGATTAATTCATTTCTTACAACTTAAGACTTAAAGTTTACGCCTTAAAATCTCATCGTAGACGCCGCTTTATACCACTTTATCATAAACAGAAAAAAAATGGACTGTAATCGAATGCGGAGAAAATAATCGATTACGATTGACCAATTTTTGCCTATTGACCAGCTTATGCCTATTGCAGAGTAGGTATTGGCTGTGTTCAGCAAAGAAAACTGTTTTGCAACTGTTCTTTAGTATAATTAGTCCTGCCTTTAGTTCATCATTAGCTCTAAATATATAAATCATATTAAATTTTACAACAATTGCAAAGCTATTTTTTTTGAATGCAGCCATTATAAAAACATTTTTAAGCTGTCTTATGATATCTTAAAGATGTCTTTATAATGATTACGATAAGATGTCTAAAAAACGTTTTAATGACATCTTGAAGACGTCTTGCATTTCAATTTTGAACATGGTGCTGTCTGGAGAATGGATTTGCGAAAATAAATTTAAATTAATCGAAGAATTCGTCTTTACGGCGCACTTCACATCAGATGCGATGTCGCGATTGCGTCGATCGCTGCGATATTCAGTTCGAAAAAAGTCACCGTCACGGACAAACGCGCGTTTTTACGAGAAGAGCCGTTTTTCCATTGTCAGTTCTCTCATAGGTTCTCTTCGACTTCCGGGCACTCTATATCGAGATCGGTGAGTCGTATTTTATCCCGCTACATTCTTAATAAAGATATAACAGGTGTGGAGAAAATGATGATCAGGAAATGAAGCAACGGGGAACGCGTCTTTAGCGCGACCGTCCGCCATCTTCCTTTCGTCTCAGATCTCAAGATCTCGCGTCTGAAATAATTACATTTCGTCCCGTTATATCCTTACTACTTGCGAAACGACTAATCGCGCAAAACGTCGCGCCTCGTGCCAGAGATAATTTTTCGTTGATAATATCTCGACATGCGCGTTATCGTGAACGGAACGGCATTCTATTCATGAACGCGCGCGGCGATGCGGTATCTTCGCGTGATTAAGCACATTATATATACTGCTGTTGGCGCATTAGCTTCATCGAGATGATCATAACCGATATGAATGCTTTTGCAACGGAAGCTGCTGAAGAACTGTTCAAGATTCAATTGGTGCGATTGTAGATTTCAGTAGCGATTGGCGTTTTCTTCACGCTGCGAGCAAATTTAAAGTTTATTATTTCGTACGGATAGCCACGAGATGGCGTCAAAATGGCTTTTTAAAAAAAATTTTGTAATTTATAATAAAAAAATTCTCAAATAAGAGCTTAAACAATATTTGACTGTTTAAACAATTTATCGTATATTTAGTCACAAGGGAATTTATATTTTATTATTTTACAAGTTTACTTATAATGATAATATATGTGGATTATTGAATTAAAAGCATTTTTAAATGAATTTAAATAAATTAACATAAATACTAAATTGATTCTATCATTTTTATAAAGAGTGAACTATAGATAGCAGATGACGTCTAAACTCTTATTTGAGGATTACTTTAACATAAATCTGTTCCGTGGTTTTATTGTACTATGAGCAACTTCGACTAATTGATATAATCAGCGATTAACTTATCAAGCAATAACTGTACTATCTTGCTAATGACGTGTATAATAAAATAGTTGATTTTTTGTTATTTAATACATGAAAAATTCGATTAGGGATAATGATTTATATATATTGTTAGAAATGTTGCCATAAGCAATTCCGTCAGTTGAATTAATCGCCAATTAAATTAATTAACGTTTAATCGGAGTCACATAGAAAACTGATCTCTCGCGTCATTTTCTCTCTTATTGCTATAACGGCGCATCATTTTGATCACCGTATCGTATGAAAATATTCTATCATTTGTATCCTAATGTAACAGGAACCACTATAATAAGGCGACGGGGTGGCTAAAATCGATTAGAAATAGGCAATCTACAATCAGGCTCATATTATAACTATCTACTCAGCTATTTTGCTTGTTGCAAATTCTTAATTCGAACTATTACTGCACGGCCGGCACTATGGAATTATAATGTATGAGCGATTCGTGTTAACAACGTATCGCTTAATTAAATGATTAATTGACATGCCTACCTACTTCATTTCAGTAACATTACAGTTCGCTTGCATATGGCATATATTGAAATTTCCATATATATATTTCGTTGTCAAAACATACACTATATTAAGATGCTATATCGCTGCTTTTTGATGAAATTTACGAAATAAAAATATTATTCCACATCTAATCATTGCATATTAGATATGATATTGCATTTTGCATTGTCGATTCAGATTGGAAACTTGCAATCTTAAGTCTCTTTTTGCGTACTGATTTTATTGTGATGAAACTATTAAGATTGACTATGTTGTACCGTTAATTCGCATATATTCTTTCATATATCTGTAGAAAATACTATTTTAGAACTATTTTTATGCATAAGATGCATGTTTCATTTATAAGGCGTTTGATCGAAAAATAAATTAGCAAATCACAGATTTGCTATTTTCTCTTAACTTTTTTGTTAGCACGTTAGCTATTGAATTTATAATAAATGACAATGCAATTAGAGCTGTGAATGATAGTTATCGATTAATTTAGACGCTCTTAAAAATAATATCAATAGATTAGATCTCTTTTTATAAATTGAAATGAATTTAGATTTCTGATTATCTGACTAAACAGCGACATTATTTAAATTTATCAGCACGATGGAAAAAGCCTCTCGCGCATATAACATCGGTTCGTATCTAAAATCTCTTGAACAAAACAAATTAATAACATACCTTATTAATCATTATACCTACATAACAAATATCGATCGAAAAATAATTCAGACGTTTGCTTGGCACATTACTACGTTTCATTTGCATCATACAATCGGGATTTCGTATTTTTCACGAGGATTTAGTGGCAGGATGCCTGACTAGGAGATTCACTTCACCGTCGTGTAGCTTCTTCATCAAAGACCACGCTTCTATCCTCGACATTCGCGTTACATCGTTACCGTTTACTTCAAGCAATTGATCCCCGGCTTTTAAGGCACCCGTTTTCTCGGCAGCACCCCCTGTAAAGATAACATATAATCGTAAAGATAACATATGATACAATTTCTATTATCTTATCTATTATCTTATCTATTATCTTATCATTTCAATATAACAATCGTTACAATTAACATTATCCTTTAACATGATATTCGAGCGCAAATATATTATATTATATAGGAAGATTTACCGGTGAATATCTTCTTGATAATTAAAGGTCTATCTCCGAGGGGACTATCTCTGCCGCCTTCCAAGCTAAATCCAAGACCAGCTCCGTCCTTGTAAACCGCCACAATCGACGGTGGTCCCCACGCTGTGTCTTCCACGTTTCCATTCGTCTCTAACCCTATACGATCCGAGTTCTTTTTTATTTACATCGATTCCGTTATCATTAAAAAATAAATCGTGAGAGCTCTCACGCAAGAAATGCATGTATTTTTACCTTCGACGATGGTTTCGACACTCGCAGTTCGCGACCTCAGCTTACAGCCTTCCTCCATCCTGACTCTCGACACGACCAATACGACCTCCGATCTTGGCTGCTTCAGTACCGCCATGCTCTCCCTGTGTGTGAGACCTCGCGTGCTCCGACCGTTTATGCTGAGGATCCTATCACCTCTCTGCACCCGGCCGTCTTTATCCGCGATAGAGTGCGTCAGTACTCTATGAACCGTGATCTCCTTCACTTCGCAATCCGCGCCACCAGCCAAAGTAATACCAACGCTGCCTGTCGGGTTCTCCTTATGAAGCAAAACGACTATAACATCGTGCGCTCCACGTGCCTCTTCCAAACTCGCCTCCTCGACGAGCTGCGCCAGTTCTTGTTGCGAGATTAGACTGGTACTGCTGGCGAGTGAACTGATACTGCCAAATTGCTCGCTGTAACATCTATCGGTGTCTATTTCTGTCCCAATATTCTCGTCTACGCTGCTGTCTAGACTTGGAAATCGATTATGAGTGTTGCTGGCGTTCTGTTGTGATTGACTATGCATAGGACTGGTATCAACCTTCTCCAAGGCTTTCTTCATATCCGTGACACTGGCGCTGCGTCGATTTAAGCCACGAGATGTCGGAATCTTCGACGCTGTCACATTTTTTATTCTTTCGACACTTTCTATCATTTCGTCGCCGCTGTCGATAGTTTTGGTTCTTCCTAAGGTGGGTATTTTCGAGACAAAGGGTCTATCCTCCAACAAGGATTCGTTCGAAGTAGAGCCTCTTCTCCCGTATCGATTTTCTTTCGAAATTTCCCAAGCAGATTTTACCGGCGAGCTTGGTATTATACCATTCTTTTCAATTTTTGATTCTATATTTTGCGCACGGGATAATTTCAAATCTGGCTTAGCGCCAAGTATATCTTCTAGGCTCATCTGACTCTTCGATCTACTAAACGTCCCTTCGTCAACGTGTATAGCTGATCTGGAGCGACTTTTTGTTGTTAAGATCATCAAAAGATCGTTTTGGTCTTCCATATTTTTTCTAGGAGTTGAATTCGCTTTATTTTGTGATTTCGACATTTCCATCGTGGTGACCTTCATATCGCTTATTGTAGTTTTATTCTTTGAAGATAAATCGTTGTTAGATGCAGTAATAGCGGGTTGATTAAATATGGAGCCACGACTATTTCTTGTTTCCAAATTTTGAGTTGGGAAAATTGGACTTTTGTCATATCTTGATTTTTCTTCCATTGATCGCGCCAAAGTCTTTACTTCCGCTCGAACCCACATTTTAAGATCGTTTGATGGCTCCAACATTTCAGATTTGGGTGGTCTAACAGCTGGCGGCGGGAAACTCATTTTAGGTGGCAATTTAGGTTTCTCCTCCTTCTTCTGTAACGATTCTTCATCCTCCGCGAAGGGATCCGCGACTTCTATATACGCAATCTTGATCTCTTGTTTGCTCGCGGGATCGCTCCCCGAGTTATTGCTTATCTGATGAATAGCATCACCGTTCTGGATGGTTTCTTTTACAGCATCTTCGTCGTCTGAGAACTTTCGCTGGATTAGCGGCGATCCATTCAAATCCCTACCGCTTCGGCATCTGGCGCTCGCCAGAATATTTTTTCGATTTATCGCTTCCACGCTTTGCGGCTTCAGTACTCTTCGGGATAAAGACTCGGCACTGGCTTGAGAGCCAGATGTAAGCGTCGAAGATGTGCTGCAATTTGTATCGGTGCTGTTCGATCGTCTCAATTGTCTCTGAGGAATTTGTGAACTTCTCGAAAGAAACTCGTTCGGTTGTGGTGAGCGTGGATTTGACCCGCTGCTGCTGGAAGATGATCTTTCGGCTAGATATGTTCGTTCACCAAGAACACCTATCCTGGAGGTGAATTGATCTTTATCGGATGCAATAGTTTGATCTCTACCATCTCGTGCGACTGAAATTCTGCTCAAATTATCTGCGATCAAAGGCCGACTTTGACAGTTTAATTCCGCGGAGACATAAGATCTCTCTGATGAAATGGTAGATCTTTCCGACGGTACCGGAGACATCGGCGGACTGAAGCCGCGAGATATGCTGCTCTGAGAGCTGCTTACGGCCGAATCATTGTCGGAATCATCGTAATCTAAGCGAGCTTTCCTTTGTATTGTCCTCGGCCTAGTACGCGAGCCATCCGGTGAGCTCGTCGTCGAGGCAAACTCGAAGCTGTAATCGCTTCTTGTAGGGCTGCAAATACTCTCCAGGCTTTTCGGTGGCTCCGAAAATGTGGACATTGCTGTTGATTGAGAACTTTTGATCGGGCTGCTGCCGTTTATCGTGGAATTTGTCGTCACTGAAGTACCATAAACCGTGAGAGACTTTCTTTTGAAAGCCGGGGAGTACTTGGAGTATATCTGAGGCGCCGGCATCTTGAAAGACGTTGTCGCTTTCAATGGTTGGCTCGCTGTGCTGGCGTTGCTGGCTAAGGAACTTTGAGACCCCCACTTGTCTTGAATATTTGCCTTTGGTATCTGAAAAAACGTATATTGTGTGAACAATGTATTATTTTGCATATAAAATGGAGAAACGTTAAATATTACTCATAAAAATGGATTTTTCAAAGCAATAGCTGATAAATTTTTTGAAATATTACAAAATATTATATTATAAAATATAAAAAAAATATAAAAAATATAAAAAAATTAATATTTTGTATAAGATTCGAATTAAACATACTATTGAATTGCATTATACATGTTTCAAATCTTACCTGATGCAATAATATTGAATCTCGTGATTTGATTTCTGGTAAATCGACGATAGGTTGATCAATTGATACAGTGTCTTTTTCTGGTATAACCAGACCACGTAATTTCGATATTGATCTTCGTCTCTGCTCGATCAGCTGATTCAAGCTGTTTCTCCTTACATCTTCGCCGGGTCGTCTAAACGTGGACGCTAAGGAATTCGTTCTTGAAATTTGTGAGTTACTGATGGAATCGGTTGTCAAAGAATTTCGATCTTGCACAAAGGGTGTCGGGCCGGAAAAACTGGTAGCTCGCGTTAATGAAGATGTTGTGCTCGTTGGTTTGATCGAGTTGCTAGAATTGTTACAAGAATTTACGGTTTTACCGATATTCAAATACATGACATTCTGCAAATTGCTGTTTTCTGTGGTATTTGCACAATAATTTTTTGTCGTCGTATTTAAGAAATTCTGCTTATCGTACAAAGTTGACAGTGGGTTAGATAATGATTTCGGTGGAACAATTGGTAGCGTCTTTGGAGTCCGCGTAGTTTGCGTAGTTGGACTCAACAGAGCAGGTTGAACAGTCTGAGGCAAACTAAGCGTTCTCTGGTTATATTTCTTCGCGGAGTCATGCCCAGTCATAGTCTTGGCTGAATCGGTGAGATCGAAAGAACTCTGCGTCCTGTCAGCGAAGAAAGACGGTCGATCTTTCTGTCCGTTGCTCTTGTCATCGCAACAAACGTCTTCGGAGGACTTGTACTTGGAGAGGCGTTTGCTGTTGCTCGTGACTGCTGCCGCTGTTATGGCATTGGGAAATAGAGGCGCATCAAGATTGCTTTGCGATGAAAACATTGCGATTTTATCTCGAACAGATCGCTCAGACTTGTCGTCTTGTCTCCAGAGATCACCGTTCAAAGAAAACTTTCTTTGCGGAGATTCTATCGTAGGAGTAATTCTCGTATGCAACACTTGCTCTATTTTTGGCGGGCCTGTGAATAATATAACGTACTTTTGCAAAAAATATAAAAAAAAGGAGGTAATATATAAAAATATGATGTGCTTGAAATAATTTTAAAGGGAGGAGAAATCAATCTTTCCGAAAATATTAAATTTAATAATTTAATAATATATTTTTGATATGTCATTGTTGCTTCTCGGAGAAAAAAAAGACGAGGAATTTCATTCGAAATTAGATAAGTAATGAGTACCTGTCAATGGAAGAGGCGGTGGGGTATCAATAGGCGCGTCCTTTTCCACGTGGCTTGGCACTTCTTCGAGCGTCGTCACGGCCTTGTGATAATATCCAGCGATCTCCATCTTCTTCTCACTCATAATTAAATTGCTGGTAGTCGTCTGACAAGAGTAAAGAGAACTTCCCGCGACGATGGAAGTGTTTTTCTTCGCGATATCTTCCGAAGTGTGATAAGATGATTTTTTTTCTTCGTTAGTAATCTCGGTGGACTTCACATCTTGACATATATTATCTACATTGGACGACGTAGCCTTGCCTACCTCAGACCGGACACTCTCCATACTTGCCAAAGCAACTTTGTTTATATCCTGCCTCACGTTTTCAGTGCCTGGGAACGTTATCTTACTATCGGATAGAATAATGCTTCTCGAACTGACAACGTTGCTATCGTTCGTGAGCATTTTAACAGTCTCGTTAGTACGAAATGACTCGTTTTCATTACACAATCCTGCATCATTCGTAGTTATCGTCGTTGTCCTTGTCGTAGCGATATATCTGTACGATGGCTGGTTGCTACTGTTGTTGAATTCTTGGTACGCTGCTGGAAATTCATCCCCGTCCGGGGGCAGGCGTTGGCCGCCTCCACAGTTCTCCATCTTACCATTTACCGTATCTGCAACAACATTTCCCAATTCTTGATATTGATATGAAAGTTTAAATTTTTCGACTATAATATAATATAGTAATTAAAATATTTTAATATTTATTAATAAACTATATGGAATTTGTAAATATTTAATTTGTATGAAAAAGGTTTGTTAAAGTACAATATAAATATAATATGATTTTTCTTGCTAAATGTGATGGTATGAAAGATAATATAATGTATGTGATTGCTGTTTTCCATTACGTTTTAACAAGCTATCGTTTGTATGAAATGTCTGTTTTATTTTCTGATAAGCTAAACAAATTCAAGGTGAAACAGAATTTGCGTTAATGGAATTTGAATATCTTCGTTTACTATCTTCGTTTTTTGCTTAATCAAATATCATAAATAACGTGGATTCTCGTAAAATGTTCGAAAATATTTTATTCTTTAAACGGGCTTTTTGCTATTATATATTTATGACAAAAAGTCAACTCATTAAGAATTCTTCTGTACATTTTGTAAATTTTATTTCAGCGTTCTTCTTTAATATAATATGTACTATTATGTTATGCCTTTAAGAATTCTTTTGGAAAGGAAATGCATTCGTAAAAATATTTGCACCATTAAATAGCGAACCAGCAAACCTTGAATGATTCATCGCGCATATATCAACACATTATACATCGCAGTCGTATTATCGTTAAAAAAATGACATCATCTCTTCAATTTTTCATGCTTTTCGTCTGACGAATCGCAAAGATGCCATTTTGCGATCTTTCACATTTGTCACAGTTCAATATATTCTAAAGAGAAGTCAGTCTCCATCGAATTTTAGAGATTTGTTTTTTATTCGTAAAATCTGAGTTTTAAGGAAAAAAACTTGTCTCTCACATTTTAATTTTATTCTCTTTCTTTAAGTTTACTCCGATTTTATTTCAAATATTTTATTTTACTTTAAATGTTTTGCTTTTAATTTTATTTTATACTTTTTATTTTATTTTGTATAATATAATATAAGATCTTTTAATTTTTTGTCGCTCAATTCGAAAACACAAATTATTTAATTTATATAGATTTGTATGGTCTCAAGGATTTCCACATTTTAAAACAAGTCTACTGATAAAACTTTTGCATGTACTTGTTATCTAGTTTAAGCAGGAATATTTAAATCGAGTAAGTTACTATACCTTACTGTTAACAACGTAATTTCTCGTAATGAAATACAAAATTTTATTTTAAACTTTCTTTATCTGTCTATGAGTGTGCAAATAAGATACTTAAAAAATTGCTCGTAAATTGTAAATCATTTGTGCATATATTGTCGCATTGCCGAACGCTTACGTATGCCGACATACCGCGAAACTATGACTAATTTTAATTCACGGTTAATAAAGCGTACTGCGCTAACTCCTGATTAACATTCCTGGCGTAGTGCACAGCACGACGTAACTAATCATCGATCGTATGCACGTGCAATAAATGCAACTTTCGCGCAACTTGATGGTTTTCGATGCATCATCCAGACGATCGCACCATATTTGTACCGGTATCAGAGACATTGCACGTGTTATTGTATGCGTAAGTGCATTCGAGTATACATGAATCTTATTCATTCTTATAATTCAACATTTATTTAGTTAGCAAATCAATTACAATGTGCGATCTGTATACATCAATATTTAATTATAAAAATTCGCAGTAAATAATTTAAACGAATACTAATAAATATGTAAATAAATTAATTATATTATAATAAATATAAAATAGAGAAATATATTAGATTCAAATAAATTAAGAAATTATAATTCTTTGAAATGAAATTGTTTTTTATATTGTCTCAAAATGATAAAATAATAGAAAACATTTGCAAGTGTCAACTGTTGTATCATTTTCCTGTCTTGACAAATATTTGATTACGAGTTTATTAAATTATAATTAGCGTATCGTTATAATCAATCAGCTAAACTAATTATTAAGATCTTATCTGTTATTTTTTAAATTAAGATCTTATCTGTTATGTATTTTTTAATATTATTTCACAGTAAATTGTATACTGTTAGATAACAAAACTAGAAAAACATATGAAAGATAGAGGCTCAATAATGTGCGTTCTGTGTTCACTAATGCATTAAGTTGAAAATAACCAATAAAGAAACGGATAATATACGTTACAAGATATACCTGATGAGACGATGGGTACAACATTCAGAATTCGCGAAGACCACTCTTGTTTTACAACCACTTTGCGAGTATTAAGTTGGCAGGCAATTAATTTTAATCATCGAAGAGTATATAACTTAGCTCGCGGTTATGACAAACTTTCACGTGGAAGAAATTCATTGTGCATTTTGCGCGAGCCTGAGTTTAGTCGGCACGAAACGATTCTCAGAAGAATGTTAATATATCGTCGTGATGAAGGAGGAAACAATAGCAGAATTTCTCGATCATGCTGGCAAGAAGGCTGTCGTAAGACTGGGCGACATTGCCTGTCGAGGCCAGCTTCCGCGGTTAGCACCGACATCAAGCGCTTTCATGCACGAGAGGAGGGATAGTCTCGCGTTTTCAATATGCCACCGCGACCACGTTTTTAATTTTGCTGAACAGAATTATATTCTTTGCAAACATTATACCGTATGCAAAAAATCAGCGTGTATTTACGTGTCACTTTGTTCTTCACTCTCGATCTTCGAGTCTGCACTTTTCCCTTTAATTTCTTCTTTGATTTGCGTTGGATGCCATCCAAGTACACATCATTTCTTGTTACACTATTTCATGTTCGCAGATGTTCGAGATTTGTTTCTAATCCATCGAAACAATAGCGAAATAGTTACGGAGACAGATATGTCATAAATTAGCTGCATCATGAGACATAACAATTTCTCTTGGAATTCATAGATCTATGTCTTGTGTACTAGTTTGCGGATGTCGCCCGAACTGTTACGGGAGTCGATTAATCTTATGGAATGTGTCAACGAAACGAACCGTTTGCTCACCGAAGAAAAGTCGTAGTACGCAAACCGGACGATCTATGTTGACCAGGGTATACCGCTATGCGGTATACGATATAATCGGCTTTAAGATGAACCAACGATTTTGTCATGCCACTGAGTTACATCGCTTGATAATTCCATGAACGTTTAAATGATTTCATTAATAAAATCCGGAGAATGCATCAATTTATAGAAATTGAAATTAGATTGATGTATAAGATAAGCATAATAGTAAAGTTTATAAATCTAAATCGCGATGCAAACATATTGGAAAATTTTTACATCTATCAGCGATGTTACATATATTTTTTTATATTCTATAAAAATTGTAGAACAACTATAACTGTAATAATTCTTGATATAGAAACAATAGATCAGTGAACGATATTAAGGATGCAATTTTACTTTATCGTGACTGAGATAATTCTTATTATGCACGCCCATGTGCATGATGCTATACAGGTATGATATATAATAGTGGTTATACCATATACGTAAATTGCGGTTGTGAATTACATCATCGTGCATATAGTTTCTGAAAGCGAAGATTATGTCTGTCGCAATAAGCGGCAAACGGCTTTCTTCGTGGAATACTGTTTTGGAAAAGAAAGGAGGCAGACCGCAAAATCAGTGCCGTCACTAAAAGCCACTTGTCCTTGGCACCGAGATCCGAATTGTCCGCGTTGCGTCAATGTACTGAAAGCGTAGAACCTTGTAACACGATTATTAAATGTTATATTTATCTCCTCTAATAATGATCTCCCTCTTTTTGTTTCATCAGTCGATGTGACGATCGTGCGACATTCGCGTCGTTAAACGTCTTAAATGATATATTGTCTGATGTGAAGCAATGTATTTAGCAATAAATCCGCGCGTTACAGCGGATAAATCATTGATTTTCAAATGCCGAGTGAAATGCGATGTTCTTTGTATTCAATTCGATTTTTTGAAAGAAACATTTTTTGTTCTTTTATTTTAAAATTGACACAACTAAAAAAAATGTGATTTTTTTAGTTTCTATAAATGAGAAAATTTTAATTTTTTAATTATGTCATGAATTGTGTTTTGAAGTAAAGAAGCGATGATAGAAAAATGAATATCCATAGATTGTATCATAACATTGTACATTTTATCAAATTTTTATATCATTTAATTTATCACTTTCAAAAGAGTCTCTTTTCGTGGCTTAGACTAGATGAAGCAACTTAATACATTTGAACATTAAAAAGTTTATCTCGAGTTGCAAAGATTTAGAAGCGACTTCGTATTCCTTGCTCCTACATTTCGTCACGTAATACTTATCTGATCGTTGTCTTGTAAAGATTATTCGTATTAATAACAGCTCAGCAATTCATGACTATTCTGCGTAACATTCTGGTTTTTGCAATTTGATTTTTTTGTACACACGCGCGCGCATTTCTTCGTGTTCAACAACCGTTCATACAGTTACACGAGAAGAAATGTTCGATAGCGTTCAGCGTAATAACCGTGCAGATAATAATCCATGCCGAACCGTCGTGTCGTTCGAACGATGAACTCGAATAAAGGGACTATCGATATGGTTGATTCAAATGTGTTGCAAAATTCAATATTTTACTCAGTAATCTTACATTCTAATTCATATATTATATCACCTTTCTACTTTCTATCTTTTTCATGATACGTTGTGTGTATCGTACGCTGTCGCGAATATTTAGATCCTTAAATAAAATACAGATTCGTGCTCACACGGGCATAATATTCATTTATCACATTTAACTTTTGACACATTCTCACGCGGAAGTGAGAAGTGTCATATCGCGAGAAATTTATTTAACACCCTGCACGCCGCGGATTAATTCTCACATTTTGTAAGAAGGGATGCCGAAATGCCGTTGCTCAACACGCTTAACCTCTCGAAAGCACGAAAAATCAATCGGAATTTCAGGAATATCCTTTTTCCATTGAATCCAGAATCAATATAGGTGAAATTTTCAATTTCTAATATAATAAAAAAATTCAACCAAGTTCAACATCATATTTTCACCGTTAAGTGTCGGCTCGATTGACGTTTCGTAGGCAGAAATAAAATTTTACATCGCGGAAATGTCGCGTCTCACAACGACGATTAATTCTATCAACGATATCTATGATAAAATCGGCAATTCTCTCGAACAAATCTTGGACTACCTAACGTACTATGTACTATGCAGTCGAGTATATGCAGACCATAAAATCTTGACATGGTGCGGCGCGGTGTCTGGCTGATGTTCGCGCGTGGTTTTCCGAGAGGATTTGACACGGCGTGAGCAGTCGGCAGCACATTTTTGCCACTGCACCGGCTAGACAGCGAATATTCCTCGTTCAGAAATAAGATTCCAGAATGCGGAAACATTGGCATTAAACGCGGCGGCCCGACGTACGTGCTTCGAGAGGCCGATGACGCTTACCATCGCCGACTCCGCTCGTGCCTTCGTGGGAGCGGGCTGTAAAACGAGTAGGAAGCGAATCACTCCGTGAGAATCCTATCCAATTAATTTTTTACGGAAAAATGGAAAAAGACTGATAGCGACCGTATACGTTGCATATATATTCGCGGAACTACCACGTCCGAGACAAAACTGCGAGGATACATATCTGCGTGCAAAGATAAAAGACGAAGAGAAACGCATTCGTTATATTATATTCAAAGTCTAGCGAGTATGTATTAACAAATGGCTTTAAGTTTACATTGGAAAAAAATTAGATGATTAAACAAGATTTTACAAGAATGAAGGACTCTTAATTTAAAATCATCACTATGTATATAATTTTGTCTATATCTTCGACTGATCTCAATCAATGTAACATTACTTGTATGCATATCTGAAGAGGATTCAATCGTGAGCCCGAAACAAGTAATATATATAGGAATTTTAATCAATTATAGAATATTATATTATACATACTTTTTTAAGTTTATATTTTAAAATATTTCGTTATATTTTCTTATGTGCCCTGTACTCTCGATATTAGATGATTAAGATGCCTCAATTTCCTGTCGCATTTCGATCTCTCTTCCATCGACGCGCGCGTTATGTACTATTTTTAATTTTTACTTCCTTGTAAAAGCAGTTAGCATTTAAATATCTTAATAACTTTGGGATAACTTTGTTGATTACTCGATTAGGCTGTAAATTACAGATTTTAAGAATTTCTTTCTATTTTGATTAAGAATCATGACTTCGATATTTGGGCACGATCGGCACTGCTTTGCTATTTTACAAGACAACGTGAGATATTTGTTACTCAGCGTTACTAGTTTCGAGCGAGATCGTGACATGTCAGGAGGATCTCAATGTGAAGTTCGCAACACGATCGAGGGCGAATTCTTGCAGACTTTCACCGAGCCGAAGGACGAGAGATTGGCGTAAACTCCAAGGTATTCACGTGGCTTAATACTATTGTTAACAATCCAACCGATCCGATACACTGACCGTACATCGTATGTCCGCCTGACATTTTCGTTTCATTTTGCGAAGGAGTTTGACACGACGCTGTAACCCGGAATTATCGTTACTCGATGATGAATACAATCTACGGCCCACTGCACATGAACGCAATAGTATCGAAATCGTCGAGTCATACCTTAATGTTTTCGCGATAAGATCGTTCGGGAAAGTAATATGCTGATCTCAGAGAAGTTTTTGCGGCTCTACATTGTTCGTCGATTGTGCAAAAAATTGAGAGCTTTCATTTAAGCCTGTTTTGAGATATTTAGATACTATGAAAGAGAAGTATGAATATTTCGTAGATCTTTAACAATTTCTATTTCTCTACCTTTGTTCGGGTTCTTGCTTTCCTCCTCCGTGTATTCTGCAATCTTGTTCACGCGGTCTGCTTCGTCATCTCGCGCTGTAACAAATATGCGCACGTACTTTTATTTATTGTACGTGGTGTGTAACCATTACCGTATCAACCTTTAAGCATAGCATGTCTGTGCGGGAAAGGGTATAACTCTGTTCACCAGCCGTAACTACGATCGTACGAGAAATCACTGTCATTTTGTCGAAATAGCGAAAGTAACAATTGCCCGAAGGCGACAAATAAAGAAAAAGAATCAGATTGAAATGAACAATAATTCATATCTTTAAATCACGCGTCTAATACTTATATAAAATATATGTTTTTTTTATATACGTGTTAGCCATTATGCGGTTAGCGAAATCACTCTACGGATGACATTTCAATTAAGAAAAGTTAACGCGGCGTGGCGGTCTCATGGAGGACTCCTACGAAAGAGACGTATACAAAGAGGTCACTGATAATGAATCGAGGTAATAGTTTGCCGTCGGCACAGCTGCACCGTTGACTCCAGTTGACTCGCGCTTATTAAACACCAGATACACCGAGTACATGCATGTGCATCAAAGTGCGAAATCCCTATAAAGTCCCGAAATGTTTTTTATTTAACACACTCATCAAAAATTTTACTGACACGATATTCTTCATTTCTAAAATAATAATTTCTTTAAGTATTAATAAATTTTATTATGATTAACATAGCAAACTTTATTTTATTTGAAATTTCTTCTGTAAGATTTAATTCGCGCATGCATATTTCGTGTTCGGATAATCGCATTTGCGAAAAGCGGCTGATCGAATTGAACGGTTAGGGAATAAAGGACTTGACTTTTTTTTACATTGTGTCGACGATGTATTGTATTCTTGGCTGGTGAACACTCGCGACGGCAAACGGTTAGTTATTTTACGACTTCTTGTATTATGATTGATTTTTCTTCTGTTCACGTGAACGTATCGTGATTTTTACATAAATTATACAATTTACGTAAAAATCACGATGCATTCACGTGAACAGAATCTTTGTGGATATCCCAATGAATTTAAAGAATATAACCATTAGTTATTAGTCATTTAATGAAAAATTTGCGTGAAAAATATTCAAAATATAGAAAATTAATGAACTGAAATCTGTGATATACAATGACCTTTTATTTAATGTGCACTTAGATGTAATTGATTTCAAGATTGAAAAGAGTTAAGAGAGTGCGATTTTTGAATTATTTTATACGTTATAATATTTTTTACAACAGTTAATCAATTAATTTCCGAATTATCAAACAAATTCAGAAATATAAGAAAAATGATAGGAAGTGGAAGGCGAAATAGATACAGAAAGAAAGAGATAAAAGGTCCGTGTAAAGTTCAGCGAGCCCAAGAAGGGCAGATGCACGGAAACCAACCGAGCG
>NW_012130065.1:469082-470619 GCF_000143395.1 Atta cephalotes
GAGAGAGAGAGAGAGAGAGAGAGAGAGAGAGAGAGAGAGAGAGAGAGAGGCAGAAGGAAGGAAGTAGAAAGAGCGAGAGAGATCGAGAACTATAAGGAGCCGAAAGAGAGAAAAGGGAGCGAACGAAAAATAAGAAAAGTGGTTCCCTTCTTCGGTCCAAGAGGTTGGGAGCGGGTGGCCTTGAGCAGGTCATCACCTCCGGCTGCGGTGGTGATGCTGCCTGCGCTGGACCATCTTAACTTCTTCTTCTTCTTCTTCTTCTTCTTAACTCTTTGAACCGCCTTCTCTCCTCTACCATCTCCCATCCCCCATCTCCTCTCCTTGCTAACCTTTTCCTCCTTTCTTCTCTCCACGCTCATCTTTCGCTCCATCCTCGTTCTTTCTCTCTTCCTTACGTCTCATCCGGCTCGCCAGAGTTACTTTGTCACTCCTTCTCTCTTTCTCCTCTTACCCTTCTTGTTCTCTCTTTCTCGCTTTAGACGCTCTTTACACTTTCCTAAAGGCCTTCGCTCGGCCGCAGAAACAATCCGTTCGTGCTAACTCTACTACTCAACCGGACCGATGTGGTGAATGCACTAACGTGGTACCGAGAAGTCAAGGGCCAGTCGTACCAAGAAAGTCCTCAACTTTTTTTTCACTTCGAGAAATGTATGAGACATTACATACAATTCAATTTAATCTAAACGTCCTTTACAAAAGATCGAGTATCAAACGATGAGAGATAATTTCACATAGCGAGAGATAATTTCTCCTGTCCGAAAGTTATTTCAAATTACATCGCTCAATCCCATTAAAAATCTATTCTCCTTCAGAAAAAGGTGTCAGTCGTAATATTGCCTGCTTTTATTATCACACGCGCCACAAGATCTGATATCTGGTACAAAAACCTTAAATTATCGGGCTTGTTACCGAGTCAATTCCGTATTCATTTCCGCGGCGAGGAAGGATCACGCAAATTGCGTTTGACAAACTGGATTGGTGGTAGTTACCACTTTCTCGCGAGCGTAATGATCGGCGCGTGGCACGCGTAAGGAATCGGATGTCGCACGAGCATCGTTTTGCATCGCGTTGCATCGCGAGATCGCAAGCCGGGGGAAGAAATATTTTCAGTCTGATAAAGTTGTAACGCTCAAGGTGGATTTTATAGAACGGTTAATGCGTGTTCTGTACACGTCGTGTCTAGTCAGTAATCGAGAAGCGCGCTAAGTCGTGTTATTTTCTTCGTAGGTGCAACATTCCGACACTCGCTTCTCACGCTCGTCGAAAGTGCAGTCGGCACGCCGCCCGAACCGAGTTCTACACAAATTGCCGGGCGTGACGAAGATTTCATGTCGTTTCCGAGGGAAATGATCACGCAAATTGGATTTGACACAGTAGATCGGTGGTAGACTCACCCCCTTCCAGGATGTAATAATTGGCGCGTGGCAATCCAACCAGCGCTCGCGAACGCGAATACAGCGGATTACGCACGTGCATAGAGAGAGAGAGAGAGAGAGAGAGAGAGAGAGAGAAGAGAGAGAGAGAGAGAGAGAGAGAG
>NW_012130065.1:471653-476023 GCF_000143395.1 Atta cephalotes
GAGAGAGAGAGAGAGAGAGAGAATCATAGATTCTCTATAGAGATTCTCTATAGAACGTTTCACTCCTAATTGAATAATAATTTTGAATTCTTTTGTTTATTATTGCAGTGAATAATTACGAACAATTCGATTGTCCATTTCATATAGTATTCTTTTAAAAAGTAGACTTCATTGTCTATATTCTCTATTTTTTATATAGAAACGATAAATCTTTCATGATTACAGTAATAATCGATGGACAGAGAACTTTAATTCTATTAAAAATAAATAAAAAAAGTGTCAATATCTATGTTGTAAATCACATAAAAGAAGACACGATATTTGCCGTTTACACTGATTTCGGTGTTGTCGCGCCGAACAACGAACACGAAGGACCGGATCATCGAAGTTGGTGTGCGGACTTAAGTGAATGAGGAAGATAAACATAATAATTACGGCAAATTGAGGCCTGCCACTGAAAACAGTATTGTGGCGAGCAGAGAGGAGGCAAGAGAAAGAAACAAACGGTACGCGGGCTATGGTCGCGACGTATATCGGTGGAATAAATGCATTTAATGTATTTGGCTAAGCGGTAGCGGGTGAGCAGGAGAGTTTATCGGGAAACGTATTTAGACCTACAGTCATCCGTGGATTATACGAGCTTCAGGAATATTGTCAATTCATTAACGTTGTCCGTTCGTCGCTGATAATTTTTTCTCAGAACATTATTTTCAATAGAAACTCTTAGTTTTTTCTCAGGAATTTATATCCCAGGAAAAATTAATTATGAAGGATTGTCTCTTTTTTCTACGTCCTCTTTATTTTACTTTGAAATTTGAAATGATGAGTACCAAACGAAAACATTGTGACATGCTCGATCGGAAGTGCGGTATTTGTCGCGTGGGTCGGTATTTTCAGGTGATACTATAAATTGTTCTAATCTCGCGAGCAATAATAGGCGTATCCATTCTCGTGTTCGCAATGTATTGGTAAGGTGGGAAGATACGTTGCACATAGAACATTTACTTTACCAACTCTTATCGAAGCTTTTAATTTCTTCGCGAACGAAACTATGTTCTCATCGTCAAGTTTCATTAAGATTTTTCATAGGTTTGAATAATTTCTTACGCAGAGAAACTTAATACTCAACTGACTAATTAGTAGCTATACTTCTTATCGAAATTCTAAGAGTAATATTTTTATTTAAAAAATTACATTGAGAAAAATTAAAAATTAAATTGTTGAAAATGAATAAATCAAAAAATTCTGATCATATCAATAAAAATTCTGGTTATCATAATTGCACATCTAGTTATCTTGAATTTTAATATGATCACAAATCTTTTGGTTCATCCATTTTCAATCAGAAATTTTTTTCAGTGCACAGAATTCAGTAAACAGAATTCTCTAATTTTTATTCTAATAATGATTTTAAATATTCTTCTAATATTCTTTGTCGCAGTGTTAATTTTTTTAAAAAGAGTTTCGCTAACTGATATTTTCGTATTATGTATTTGTTTTGGGGGACATCATACACAGAGCGATAAATTATTTCTGAATTCGCATTCCAATTTATGTCTCACTTTATTTTAGGCGTTATAACGAATTGAAAGGTGCATTGATTTCGATTAAGTAACGACCTCGACCTAGTGAATTACGTGTTGCATTCGGGAATTTAGCCCTGCGGCTGTGATCAAGCCTCTCGCATACCTACGCCTGCACGGAGCAATGAAGTTTGCTTTCGGTGATCGCGTTCAGGCCGGTTTTGGATGCCGCAATGCCGCGGGCTACTCGCCCTTTTTAGACCCTAAAAATGATCTCAAATAAAAATAACCGCGACGAAATTGTCGAGATAGAAACGACGTTTTATTGCCTGCTCGAGATATCCTATTTTTAGCAGCATGACATTTCGAAAGAGGAACATTGTGGTGTCAACGTACGAAGTACATTTTCCAAATTACTTCACTGTCTTTTTTTATTTTGTCATGGCATGTGTTTATTTTAGTTAAGTACAGAAACCGCAAACGATGTATCTTATAAGAAGAGCCGCGGTCTCTTCTATGCGGCGATCTTCCGCCGTCGCGAATACCTACACGTGTATCTCGATGCACGCGATGTATAAGGCGCGCTGTTAGTGTAATAATAAACTCTCTTGAACGCCGCGGCATGGCTAACAGAATGTATCTTGCGAGTCACAGTGACTGACTACTTGGCGCCTGCACCGATAAACCAACCCTGACTCGTACTCGTGCACGATTGTCGGCCGTGCACACGTTTAATACGTACGCTCGCGTACGCTGACACTAGAGACGCGGACGATGAATGAGCTAATTGTGCTTTCTGATGAGCGAGACCCGTCGTCTCTTTAGTCTTTTATCTCTTTTCCGCCGTGAGTGACGTATGCGCGCACTTGCCGGCTATCGCTCGAAAAATCCGGACGCAACATTATAAGAAAGAAATGTTTACTTTAAATAATTATTTTAAATAAAAAAAATATCTATATAATTGACGCTTATGAAAAATATCGAGATATATAAAATTATTCTCTACGTATGTCTTAATGAATATATCGTTTTTCTCTCTTTCGAACATACAGATATTATACGGGATCTATATCGTCCACATAAAGAAAGTCTTTAAGTAGGAATAGTAAAAATCCAGCGGAAGGTCCCATTTTCAGAATGATTTTATATGATGGTATATTTTGCGGTTCTATTTAAACTTACAACAATAAGCCTAAACGTGAAATTTCTGAAAGAAAAACTAAACATATCGACAAATGCTTTCAGACAGGTGTAGTCCATCCGCGACGCCTGCAGCTGCCTCTTATGGAGCCCTTAACGTGCTTTACCCTTGAAGTTCAGAAAATATCACAGCGTATGCATAACAGCTGCTGCATTTTTCTGTGAGTGGCGACCAAGTGAAAGTGAGTCTTCGAGGTCGACGTTGGATATAAATTTCATTCTATTTCATCCTAAGTTGAATACAACAGTGTGAAAATATTCTAACACGATGCTAAGATTTCAACGAGAGCTAACGTTTGTTTCCATCAATCATAATAGCATTTAAATGTTTAAACGATTATAGAGATAATTATAAAGAGAAAGACATTTTCTTCACCCTCCAAGCTTTTTTTAGATTCTTCAAACCGAGAAATATGCTCGATCCGGGAGGGAATCTTTTTTATCTATAATGGGAAATTACGGACACCAGGCAACACCAGGATATCTAATATTTCATTATTTATTCTTTTAAATTTGTTTCAATTTTTTGCACTCTTTAAATTTATTGTTACTGCAATCGATATTGTGCCATTAAATACGTTGACGTTGTTATTATCCGACACGAAATATTATAGATTTCATAAGATTATGTACAATTGGAATTTCATAAATCAATTTTAATTTAATACGTTTATTTCGCGCATGTTAGATGTGCACTCTTCTGTCACAGGTTTTTATTTGAATGAATGACGATTACATTATTACACGCGATTAAAGAGTTGATTGCGACTTGATCACGAAATTCGTAAGAAACTACTGCTTGCACCTGGTTGCAGCGAATTGCAATTTAAAATTCGGTTTTGAAATCTGCATGGAAACGACATGTTTAGCCCATTTAAGACAGTCTAATTTACCGCTGACATTAACTGAGATCGTGCCTCGTTTTTTATCGATTCACCAATTGTTACCTCATCGCTCTACGGTCTAATGAACGTTTGAAGTCGAGACGCTTCGCGAATCAACCTGGTTCGATTAGCACCGTAAAATCGGCCTTCCTTCAGCATTAGAATGATTTTCTTGTGTACACCACGACAGGAGATACGCTTAGCCAAACTTTTCCGCATCGATTTCCTTTCCGTGTAACCGATCAAGTATTGTTTGCAAAATAATGAGAGAAGAAAACTTAGTCGTCAGTTTGCAATAGTGTTACTAGCGAGTTTAAAATTAAATTGAATTGAATTTCTTACCGTTCCGAGAAATACAAATATTTTCCTCTCGCTGCGTGGTCGAGTTTCTCTATGCCTTATTATACTGCTATAGTCTTCTAACTTTGCAGATTAATTATATGTTTCTCACTTCGTTACAGGAGCACATGTTCGCGTTTGAAAACGGAACACTGTAAACGATTACTTTTAGGTGAATCATAAAAAAATGGATGCACGCTACACTGAACACGAAGAATATATTTTCGATTCATACAAATGAGGACCGAGCAGCACGAAAGTTTCCGTTACGCTTTTCAAATGACACATTCGCTTATGCTCCAATTCGTTCTAAAATGTGTTATACATACCATATATATATATATATATATATATATATATATATATATATATATATAACTACTACGACGTACGTAACGTAACGTAACTAATTAAAGTTAAATTA
>NW_012130065.1:476523-497161 GCF_000143395.1 Atta cephalotes
GACGAACGTAACGTTACCGGTTACCGTTACTTACTTAACTACTACGACTACTACTACTATCTACTTACTTATATATAGTATATATACTATATATATATATATATATATATATATATATATATATATATATATATACTGACATCAGCCTGAAAGTCCATTGAAAAATTATGCAAAATTTTGAATTTTAGAATTTGAGATGAGTGAAGGAACCGTAAGAGGAAGTATGCCGAATCAAGAAAAAAGAACACTTAAACAATTTCAGAATTTGCGAAAAATTTGTATAATTCGAACATAGGCGAATTATAATAACTACACCTAATACGCGAGGCGGAGCACACGCGGGAAAATTCTCGGAACGTTTTGACTTGAGAGTCGACGAGAGACTGGCGAACGCTTTCTGCCTTTGCTCGAGACGCGCGCCGACCATCCCTTTCCATCGAGCGGGACGACGCTTCCTTACCGGTCTCGAGGAGAGGTGCCTTTACTCCCGATAGGTTACCTTCGAGATAACTCGATAGCACACCATAAATGCGCGCACACGTGTAAATTGATCCCATAAATTCGCCAAGATTGGGGAAAAACTTGGAATTTCATCGTTAATTAATACAACAGTTGATACTGGAACACTATAACTGTCTGTGCGATACATTGTTTCAGACGCTGTTTCGCTTTCTCCGAAATTTCATCTTGAGACAAGTCGCTCGACGCGACACTTTTGCGTTAGCCTATTATACGCCGATATATGATTCATTGATTCGTTGAAAATATCTCGTACTTCTTGGATCAGCCTTGCCATTCGACCATTCATTAATGATCCTATAATATTTATTTACGTGTTTTGAATGATACTACACGAAATAACATCGGAATATAAACATATAATATAATATTACAAAAACATTATCGTTATGATTATAAGTTTATTAACTTAATTCTTGCGAAGCATAATCTTACTTTAGAATATATAATTTAATAATTTCTTAGAGAAAAATGTAAATGTCTTTGTCATGTAGATATATTACATACATCGCATGACGACATAGCGATCAGCAATCTATTTATCGAATTCCTGACACGGTTAAGATACGTATCGAAACGATTTAGGAATATACCCGCCACGAATGATTTCTATCGAACAAAAGTCTTTTCTCTGTGTTGTGATTATATTTTGAAGCTGAAAATCAAACGTTGATAAATCGTTTTGCGAACCATGGGGAGTCCCATGCACACAATACGAGTCAAATTGCTAAAAGATAGATTATGTTTTTATTTTAAGACTCTTTTGTTATCCAGCTGAGTATGGCATTTCCGCATTGCCTTTCCGATTTAGAAAAAAATCATTTTATTTTATCTTGTGAACTTGTGTTCTGAATCTTTAACGTTACTCTGCAGAATACGGATCAAGTTTACGAAAAAGGAAACTAGAAGACATTTTTTTTAGCGTTGACACTTCGTACAAAATGTGGGTGGTTTAGTATAGACCATAAAAGATCTTTTTGCTCGTTTGAGCATCACTGCCGATCATTTCGCCATAAAGCATGGAAATTGGCTAAAAAGAAGTTAGCTGATCTTTGTAAGCTCGAATTTCTTTCAGTCGAAGAACGTATGTTCGGTTTGTCGTAAAACTTGAAAGAGTAGCTATAGCTAAAGCGTATTTTATGAAAGCTCGTCGCTATATGTTCGGTTATATTTCTTGCTGACCATTCAAGCGACACGAACCATTGCATGCGATATGAACGAAGTGATGTGATCCGATGCGGAAGTTTGACTCGTCAGATTTATAAGTTAATAGGCTTGAAAATTTTATGAAAAACAACGTGTATCATTTAATGCGCACAAGTATAAAAAATTTGTTAACCGTATTGTAATAGCATCATCATATTACATACAATGTATTGGTTTTTAATATATTGAACATAATACAACGTAACGTAATGTTAGTTAGAATTCATTAAGCGTTTTGCGAAGCGAAAAGCGGAAGTCTTGTTCTCTTTGCAAAATCAAGATTTCCATAAAACGAATGTGAGTATCGTAGTTGATGTCGAAAGGCTTTCAATCCGTTCAATATACATTTAACACCAGACAGTGCATTTTCCCATTATTTGTAAACACATGACACGAAGAACTTACCGCTACTCAGAAAATATTTGCATGCCGTGCGAGATGGACCAACATCCTGAACAATGACGAACGTGACGATAATAATATTGGATTTACGCTCGTCAAGGTCTACTCATTCTCGTATAACGGTTTAAAGTTGCCAACACGATACAGTTCAATGGCAGGCGAGAACGTATCTATTTCGGTAACATATATCATGGTCTAGAAGGATTATAGTTATCTGATTATTTGAACATGTTAGATTTCCAATTAATCAATGATATATGGTTGTTTATTAAAAGATTGTTCATTACGAAATTTTTTTTACGAATGTCTGTATTTCTGATTGTGATAAGATCGGGTGATTGTGATCTTTATCGTTTTATTTTAAAGGAATGAAAGAAAACCTGCTTCTATAACGTTGTGGCATTTGTTGTTCAGCGACGCGGGTTACAACAGAATAAAAATTCATGTTGATTGCCCAGCAAAGCCGCGCCGCGCTTTAAAGTGCCGACGTCGGACCTTGATGGGCTTTGCGCTCGTTTCCTGGATTTGTGTTTTAACACCTTGACTTGACTCGCAAACGTATGTTACCGTTGGATCAGCGACAAGCCAAGTCGCGG
Organism: Atta cephalotes; assembly: GCF_000143395.1. Taxonomy (NCBI): domain Eukaryota; kingdom Metazoa; phylum Arthropoda; class Insecta; order Hymenoptera; family Formicidae; genus Atta; species Atta cephalotes. Next base: position 479,247 of record NW_012130065.1, read on the forward strand.
CTGCACTTTCAAATACGACGGTATATTTTCAAAGTGTATATTCGTTAAGATGGACGTGTAAAATAAGGTAGTAAAATGGCAGGGAAAAAGCAATAAGAAGAATAGAAAACTCGAAAAGTTAATTTCTTTGTCGTTCGAGGTAACTTTGTCCGATAATTTCACGGTAAATCGTTGTCGCGATAACTGCAATTTCATAGCTGTGGAGCATAAATACTATGCAAACGTTTCACGGTTCATGCTACTTACATAAAGCGGCGTGTAAACTGGATGTTATACAAACGAGATCATCATTAATATGAGATATAATATGAAAAGAAGATGTAATTTCACGTTTATTTATACATCGGAGCGAACGATTAAAGTTTTCTCGGCGTGGAAATAATCCGCTCGTTCGTCAGCTTCATAGATCGATCTTAAGTATGACGCATCGTAACTAATTATATTGACGTTGGTGCACGCGTAATGTTTCCGGGTTGCCGCAATGGAATGTCGTCTCTTGGATCTTGGATCTTAAATCTGATATGTCTACGTGGACATATAGTAGATCCTTTCAAGCACGGCTGATCTGACTCCACGAACGAAATGCCTGTCCTCCTCTCAATCGATCTCGCTGTACGAATAACAATAACTGTCTCTTCTGCATCGATTTTCTCGAACGTTCATGTGCGATGATTCATAAGCGAGATCTGATCTAGGATGTGATGTCTATTTCTAATAAACGCGCGTAACATATAATTCATAACTGATTAGTTTCCATTTCCATCGTAATCTCTTGTTCAAAGGCCGTACTTTGTTAAATTCGTTGATACCGGTCGATCTTGAAACGAGGCAAGTCATCTTTAGGCGGTTTTACTGCATGCACCGTTCGAGTTGGTGCGATGGAATGCAGCTCGCTCGATCGAATGCATTAAGCGTACTTTGCGAGTCAGATCGAATGCGATTCTTTCGGCACGAACGTGACAAAACGTGACCTAGTTTTACCTGTGTGATGCAGATTTAAGTGTAAAATGAAACGTTTCAAGAATATCGTTTACCAATTTTGTAAAAAGACGTTAAGAATAAAATTTCATTTATAATATAATAAAATTTATATATTGTTTATGTAACAAGAATATAAATTTTAGCATAACGAAACTTTGCAGTATCTGATGTTCTAAGATCTTTTAAATATCTTATTCAGATGTTAATAATCTGTTATTCGGTGTTCGATCGTATAATCCGATCGTATTTTTTTAAATATGCATATCTGCGAATGTTCCATTGAGTTCTGAATAGCGAATAATTTTCTATAAGCCTCGAGATTAGCTTGATAAAATGTTGTTTGCAATTTATGCGCATTAACATTTAATAGAAAGTATTCAGTATTAATATCTACTAATTGATTTGATGTCGAAAGCTTTCCTCAGGAGGTCAAGACCAGTCAAGACTAATCATCGCCCTTTGCAATCGTAAATTGAAACGGGCGTCGGATTGCCTGGGAAAGGTCGATCTCCTTAAGAAGCCAGTCGTTAATGCACAGTTCGAATGAAATTATGGAATGTGCTTTTCGTTTGCATATTTTTAAGTCCCATAATTGCAGTGTAGACAAACGAATCTTCCATTCTATATCAAATTACGATGAAAATCTGGAATGTGCGATAACATGTTAAGGATTTAAATTTTTTATCTTTCAATACTTTTTCAATACTCTTTCAAAAAGACATAACATCATAAAATTTATCTATCTTAAACATTCGTGTTTTTTAATCATCAGCTTACTAATGTTTGAGTAAATTCAAATGGACAGACACTTCGATACTATCTCAAAGGAATATTAAGAAAAAATTGTTGGCAGTAACATAAATAAATTACCCACGTCAGACAGATCAAGGTAAAATTTTGCCTTTGAAAAGACCGAAAGTGTTACCTTGGAGAAAGAACTATCGATGCCAATCTACTTGGATTCGTATAGTACAGGTGTTGGTTGACATTTGTTACCTTTGGGTCAGTATATACTGTACGCACTACGCATACGGATCTTGTGTTAGTACGCTGGAATGCCGTCTTCTGCGATCGCATGTACAGGCGCACGTCAGTACGCAAGTATGCGTCAGAGATCGCCGTCTCTTCGATTGGAAGTGAACCAAGTGAAAGATCTCGAAAAGGAAGGCGATTAAGGGGGAATGGGACCTTGAGCGCGGTCAGCCACTGGAAGAGCTTCGGAGGCTGAAGAGTGAAGACCGCGGCGGGATCGCCATATTGTTGTGACTAGTAAAGCTTTGCTGGACCTCGATAGGCCGCCATCCACCACTTATAACAGGCGTATGTGCGCTGCTCGCGGCGCCGGATCGATCGTAAATGTCGAGTAACAATATAGGATACATGATAATTAACGGAAGAGAGTTGGGAATTGTCGAGCTAGCGCTAATACAATAGACACATTCTCGTTTGCTTATTCTATCCCGGATGTTATTACATATCGTGCAATCTTATTCAAAACATTACTTGAATAAAGAGCTGCTATCAAATTATTAGCGTTGCAGTCAGCGAGTGTTTTTGAAGAGATTCTAAGAAATTCGAATTTGCCAAAGTTACCTACTAATCTCATTCAACTTCAAAAGAATTATAGCTTTAGCAACTTGTTTCCTAACAAGCAACTTAGAATGTTATTGCCTCCAAAGTCTTCCAGTGTACGTATACACTGGTATAATGGCGTGAGAGAAAAGACTCTCGAGTCGATGTAAAATGACGTAATGTATTTTCACGTACCTACCTGGGTTTCGCGCGCGGCGAAACGGTGGGTGTAATGGATACCGTGAGACTTTTTACGACTTTATATTTAACGGGGTTGTGGAACGTACGTTTGTCGGTTTGTTGGAAAAATGGTCAGTTAAAATGTTGTCGGCACCCGGCAACTCGAAGGCGCCTGACCGTAAAGTTTCGCGTTTTAATACGGACTTCGCGGACGGCAGCTTCAGCTGTTCGTTAGCAATCCGCGCGAGCATCGCCGCCGCTCACTGCTAGGCGATTCTCGAATTATTCTTAACGGTTTTGTTCTCACACCCACCTGGGCCGGCGGCCGGGAATCCACGTTCGAGCGCAGGAACGCCGACCGTGCCGATTAGAGACCGCGTCGACGGAATTTCCTTATTTCCCGTTTTGCACAAAGCGTCCGGCTACGGTAAAGTCTCGGGTGAAGATCCACCGATACACTCCTTATCGTACGATTCGCTTCATGAATCGCGCTGTTCACGTTGCAAGAAAAAAAATGAATGAAAAGGAAGTAGATGCAGTAAAGACAATGTCGAAATCGCGCAGAAAGTTAGGAATCGTCATTAGAAAATTATACATCGCTTCTAATGTTACAACGTATGTACAACGTATGTGCGTGATCGGTGCATCTTTGAAAAAAGTATTGTGCAAATTAATTATTATATACCTGCTTATTATTCCTTATTATTCTCCAACTTCGTAATTGCTTCTATTATATAAACTGCCTTTTTCCTTTGGAATTTTTCTCGATGAAGCTGCGTATTCATTAACTTGAAAAAAAAAAGGACACGTGAAGTGAGCTAGAAATACTATATTGCGATTAGTGGAATGTTTTTGATAATATATCTCATATCGAATGTATATCACGTGCGAATTATTACCATCGCTCGACTGGCACTTGATTTCCGGTATTTCTATGGCGAAATTACCGTTTTCTCGATCGAACATTGATCTACCTTGGCGAGATAGACATTTTTTTCAACTTGCGGCGAAAGATGACGAGCATGTGTGATAACATATTTCTCTTTAAATAGTTTTCTCGGAGAGCATGTATTACGCAAACAGGTATCTCATTGAAGTCAAGTGCATTCATGTCTATAGAAAATGGAGAGCTTTCCTGGTATGGTGTTTAAGTAGAAATAAATTATAAGGGGCTCGAACCAACAAGCAGAAAAGGAGAGAATATCAGAAAGATGTCTTGATTAAGATCTCGTGCATAATATCGTGAAGAGGAAACGCGAACATCTAGTCATTCGTGCGAAAATATCACAGAATGCATGTTGGTGAATAAGAATTTCTCCCTGCGAGGAAGGCGCGCCGCTCTACACGCCTTTGTCTCGATTCGCGAGACCTGCCTCCGTTTTGAATGCATTCGCGCCCGCGCGAAACCTGAGAGCCGTATGGGCGCGTAACGCAAGGTGATTAATGCGTAACCTTTATAAAACTCGACGGTGACGTGCCACGGTAGCGTGGGCGTGTGTACCGGGTGTCCTCCGACACTTGAGAGTTTTTTGTAATTTTTTTTTGCAATAATACCTCCATTTGGCGAAATAAATAATCGTAACGTTTCTCGTTGGTCGGGAAAAAATGCAAACATTGATGGCGCTCAAAAGCAAAGTCAATTAATTAATTAGCAACTCAAGGTTGCATCGATTGATGACGTGCTAACTTTTTTTACGCAGTTAGCTTTAATAGGCTTAACCATCTGATTTGTTGCCTTTTGCTATTAACGAATGCATCTCTAATCATTCTGTTGTGTTGGTCTTGCATTCTTTCGTTAATTAGATAAATTGCGGCTTTATTGACTCAAATCGTATTTTGAAATTTAATTAAAATTTAATTAGTGTATAAATTGACTTACCGTTTTTAACGAACATATCTTTCTTGATTGCAGAAGGCGAGTCTTCCGGCTCCACCGTCAGCTCACTGGAATCATTCATGTCTGCGTTGCTGCAACAGGTTACAGATTATTTTTTTTAACTGCTTAAAAGAGAATAGCTATTTTTTTTCGTCTTGTCGCGATTGTAATAAGTAAAAGCAAAATTATTTTATATAGCTATTTAAAAAAATAATTATGTATCCTACTACACGCGTGCGCGTTTCAACGCTAGGAAAACCTAATAAAAGATTTAATAAACAGCAATCGCTGTTCGAGAAGTGATTGCAGCGTCATGCAAAGAAGGAGAGATCGCTTTTCAAAGCAATAAGCAAATGTCGAGCATTTGCATGGAGGCGTTCACCTCGTGGGACGGCCGAGTCAAACGACTGTTCGATTCTCAGTAATCGACAACCTTCTTTTCTATTCTTAGAACGGTCAATTAACCTTTTCTCCATGTGCCGCACACGGCAGGCAACCCATATCCATAAAGAAAGTGAATTAATTTCTTTTTAAAGTTCATTCGTTGCATGGTGCTGCACCAGTGAGTTCTATAATAATTTATTCTTTGACACAATTCTCAGCAGTTTATTTCACAGTTAATTGCAATCATTTTATCCGAAATAAACACGGAATAATTGTAATTAATTTTATGTAATATGTATACTAATATGATTACTGTTTATTTACGCAATAAATTAACAATATTGAATTTTGAGACAATAATTGAGAAACAGTGTGATGAAAGTAAATATACATAAATCATGTTTCCCCAAAAATAAACATCTTAAATTTCCTATATCAGAATCTCTTTCATAGCTGTAGTCTTTGAATAATAATATTTGTGTTACTACTGGAATATAAAATTGCAAACTTACGCATTCATATATTCTAAGGAGGTTTCTTCCTCTTCGCCAATCGTAGCGAGATTACTTTGCCAATAATAATCGCCGTCGTCGCTTTCGTCAGTGGTGTCTTCTTCTTCCATAATTTCTTCGTTTTCTAGTATTTGATTTATTTCCGGATTCTTTATATCGTCGTTGACCATGTCGAGCGATTGATAAGTTTCGTTATCTTCATTCTCTTGCACCGTAGAATTATCGATCGATAAAATATCTCCTTCATTTGTTGGAAACACTTCTTTAAAATTATCCTGATCATTTATTCTAGTTTCTTCTTGATGACAACTTTTCAAGTTTGTACAGTTTTCTTTTTCATCGTTTGATTTGTCAATGAGCTTGTCAGTTGATTCTAAGATCGAATTTTCATGCTCTGGTGAAACTTTATTCGTAGACTGCAATTGATCTTGTTCATTAATTACTTTGTTTTTTAGTTTATTTTGCTCGCAATTCACAGTTTCTGTTGTGTTATTCGATTTATTTTCCTCCTTCTGCTCAGATTGTAAACCTTTAGCTATTCTGATTTCGATAATCTCAAAGACTTTATTTATCTGTGTATTTTCTTCCGAATTTGCAGCTTTATCCTTCTCGTTATTAAGGCAAACGTTCTCCATGTCAGATTCTTTATCGAGACTTTCATCTGAACTTTCGATTCTTTGACTCTTTTCGTCAATATTATTTTTATTTGGTGACGAATTGCATATTCCTGGTCGAATGTGTTCTGTGTTCTTAACTTGCGAAAGATTATTGTTCTCTTTCTCTGTTTTTATATAATTAGACTCGATTGACGATGAAGATTTAATTTCTCTTCGCGGTGTTATAATTGGAGGTGGAGGTGGCGGAGGTCTCTTCCGCCTAGCTTTAATATCTTTTCTCGGTAATGGTTTTGGTGGTAATAGAGGAGCTTCTGAAAGTTCTCTTTCAGAAGAAACAGGTACCGTTGCAGAGATTCGCGGCCGTGTCTCGTTTCCTGATTCGTTCGTTTGCATCTGATTCACGCAGATCCTATTAACGTGATTTCTAGCCGGTAACGGCGGTGGCGACGACCTGTCGCTATTGCTTCTCTCCGTGCCGGAAACAGAGATCGCTTCTTGGAATTCCTCGTGGTTGCCGTTGACGCGCTCCACGAGCTCCACGTCGTCCTTAATTGGCCTGAAATGCGTCGTCGAGTCGGCAGCCAGATCGGCCGTGTAGAAGAGATCCGGCCTGGCCTCATGTCCGTAACTCAGCGGGGCGTCCTGAAAGCTGAGTGGCGGCTGAAGAGTGATCGTTTCCTCGATCAACACCGTGTTTGGTGCGACGACCGCTGTAATTCGTTCGACTTCACCGCGCGATTCCACGTGCGTCACCGCTTCAGAATTGGCAAGACGGCGGAGCAAGTAATCTGGTGGATTCGAAAAATCCCGCTCGAGATGTTCGAGTGGACAGATCGCTCGCGACAGCAGCACATCTCGATCGAAGTCTCGATCGACGCCCGAGAATTCACTTGGCTGTTCGGAATCTGCGGTTGACGCTGTGGATGTCGTGGATATGGTCGACACGCGATCGGATGTCGAGAATCTGTCCACTACAGTGGACATGGAACTGCCGGTATCATCGGATGTGCTGCCGTGCGTAGAGCCACATTGTGATCGCGCATCCAGATAAACCATTGCTTCCGGTGGTTCCTACAAATAAAAGAGACATTTTTTTTCACATTTTTATAGTATTTATTTTTAATTCACTGAATTTAAAAAAATTATTTAAAAATTTATTTTTAATCAATTTTGTTTCTTTGTTGTGATTACCTGCTTCGCTTTCATGAATTCCGGTAAACGGTCCTTTGGCGATTCTTTCAGGTTCTCCTGATTCGATCCGTTAATGTTTCTTGGCGAAGACTCGTAACTCTCGTACGAGTTTATTTTGGTTACGCATTGTAATCCGATTTGTGAAATTGACGAGCCATTCTGCACGCCACTTTGCGATCCATTCTGCAATCCATTCTGAGATTTCGAATTGTCCAACAATTTCTGGATGGGACTAGGATTTGCCTCGCCGTCCGCAGGTCCTCGAGGTTGTCTCAGTTTTCTTGGTGGGACAGGCGGTGGTGCTGCAGGTAATTCTGGAGGCACTTTGCTTCTTTCAATTTTTCTCTCAGCGCTCACCACTTCCGGTCTAAGAGCGCCACGACATCTCACCATCAACCTGATGACCAGTTGCGACTCCTTCAGTCTTCTCACGCAGTCCAATCGGGTCATGTGTGTCACCGGTATACCATCGATCGACAGTACCTGCGAGAAATATAACGTGATTGTCAAGTACAAGGAAGAAACGCGAAGAAGAGTTTATTGCTCGCGGTAATTTGCAATGTAAACAAGTAATGGAGGTGAGAGGAAACTTCTCTTGAGGATCATTAGGGAGGAAGTAGGTCTTGAAAATCATAGACGGTGAAGTGCACCGTGGGAGCTAAAGAGAGTGCGTTTGTGCATCGTCTTATCTTGCAGCTGTTCCGTGAAAGAAAAATATACTATATATGCACATCAATATCGCTGTCTCATAACTTACGATTTTCATTTTATTGACAAACACTTTGATAAATTTAAAGTCGACTTTTCTTTAATGTACAAGAAGAACGATTTTGCTTAAGTATCTAAATATTAATTTGAAAATAATTTTATTGGATTATCAAAATTTGTATAGGTACACGCTATGGTTGCTAAAATATTAAAGTTTTACCCATCATGCTTGAGTTTCTTATTTTGAATTCAATAAATTATTTTTAGATCCATATCTAGATATATTTTTAAATGCTTAACATAATCATTTTTGATATAAATTAAGATATACGTAAGATGTCGTAAATTTATATGAAAAAACTTTTGCTACTTCTTTCTTTCTCTCTTTCCCTCATTTATTCAGGTTGCTGACATTACGCCACAAACGTTGCGGTTCGATGCGTGCAAATAATTATACGTCAGTCATTATATAGACATTGGAATACCAATAGGAATCTACCGTTCCATTGTGATCTTTAATTACAGAAGAAACTTGTCGATTCCGTAATTGAAAGCGACATGTATGATGCGTGGAAGATTTCACGTGCCGTTAAGATTGAATGAAATCATACATGTTCATGAATGTTACTTTCTTGAATTTATCACATTGTGCATTACAGCACAAAATATCACGTCAGCGAAAGCAGACCTGTGTTAACGCGCGGAAAACAAGATTAAAATATCGTTTGTATACATCTATTGTAAGAATCATAGTATCGCTCCTGTGCATCTAAGAATTCTTTTCTCTCGAGAAAATAAATTAAAAAATCAATCTGTAGTCCGCACAAAATGCTTAGCTTTTCGGATTATCTTTATTACCTCGTCTCCTTCGCCTAAGGTACCCCATGAACATTTCGCTCTGCTGGCTGGACTTTGCTCCGCACAGCTCTGTACAAACAGTCTTCTAACTCTCTCAGCAGTCTTGTTTCCGCCTTCAAATTTGAGTCCAAAACCCAAACGTTCTCCGGGTAATCTAAAAACCTCGACTTCTTCTTCGAGATGCCCGTCCATACCGTTCGACAAACTTTTGCTCGTCGCCGATGATTCCTCATCGTCTTTCTTCCTATTGCCGATCGATAGAACGGTCACAAAGTTTTCCGACATCGGCTGACTGCCGACGCTGACCACCGTCACGAAATCTTCTGTTGTGCCCTTGGCGACATCCATTTTTTGAATTGATCTTAATTCATGGCAAGTTTGCTGATCTTTACGCTCCACTGGAATGCTGACCACTCCCTGAAAATAAATCAAATCATTGTCGACAATTCTGTGACATGGCGTAATTGAGAGACAGGTTCTTATCGAGGCGAAACCTGTTTGATTTTAACTCGTAAAGAATTATTTATAATCCATCGCGTGGAATAGAAATCAACAAAACGATCAACTACATAATTTATAAATTATGATAAAGCCGGAAATTTGAACACTTGTCTGAGAAAATTTGTAATGTTTCTCGTCGTCGTCAGATGGTTATTTTCTAATCGTATCCATTTACTAGCGGAATCAATCAGCAAATAGATACCAGCAGACAAATCGTGTCACATATATATAGTACCGAGGATCGCGGACAATCATTAAGCGACTGCATACCGGCTTAGTCGCGTGACCAACTTAATACGGAAGTCTCATGTTCTCTTCGTACCTGCTCGTTTTACTGATTACGCTATTACATATAGATAGCAGCGGGACAAATTATAAACAAACAAGGCACGTGTCGATATAAATTACATTCCGACGCGAGACATTTGTATACTACGACGAAACGCTAACTGTAACTTGTATTCTGTTATATTTGAAATTTCATTTGTCACGATTGACCTCCGCTCAAGTGGAATTTTATTTCACCGTTCTTCGACGTAAGTGTTCCGAAAATTATATTTGCGTCGAAATTATACGATTAGTAAAAGGCCATTCGAGTTTGTCTTTATTTCTTGTAAAGTTTCATTTACAATTTAATCGCGTCGTAAAGTTTTATATTACTTCCAATATCAAAGGTGGGAATTCTTGGAAATCTCTTTCGATCGAATATTTTTTTATTGCTTGCTTTCAATGTAGATAATGTTAGATATTTCAAGGGTCGGCAAATTACAAAGATAAATTTCCCACGTCGCAAATTTTTCGCGATGTGGCTCTCCGGTTGTCATAAACATTCTTCCAAGCTATGGAGACTCTCCAAGTATTCTAACTAATAAATCTTCCCTCTTATTTTTCTCTCGCGAGAAGGTGAACAACGAGCACCGCCTCCATCCGTTTTCACCCATCAGCATCCCGATAATTTAACGATATGTATACCGTTCGCTGTGAAAGTATGTCCGCTTCCACTCGAAGGCATCGTGCATAGCCCCCCTCCCCCCCCCCCCGTCGTCAATATCACCTCTGATCTCGGCAGAATGTGAGAAATAGAAAGTAGATTGACCTGAGGTCACTGTCGAGCAATCAGCTGATCGTGAAGGTTTCGATGACGATTGTCAAATGTATTCCAATTCTCTCCTCTTTACATATCCTGTCTCTCATTAATGAGGATCTCTTGGAGGATCTTATTACAAACACTCTTATTCCATATGCAATACATTTTATCAATAATAAATAATTATTTTTGTTCAATATTCATACTATTTAATTATCACGCAATTATAACGTTGATAGCGTTCTATTATTAAAGAAAATAATACAATCAACATCACAATCGAGTGATATTTAACAGTATTGTATGGATATTGAACAATTAATTATCCATTACTGGCAAAAGTACTGTATATAAAATAACTGTATTTATAATGAAATTCAAGATTCTCATGAATTGATTAACGAGTGAAGAATTTTCTACTGGAGTGAACAAACTAATCGAGTGCATCGGTAATGATTTTCTATGTCGCGTGCAACTCTAGAATTAATTTTCTTGTCGGAAACGTGAGTTGATTTACTTTTATGAAATATTTGTTCTTTGATCTTACACCTGTAATGCATGTAGAGATCGGAGAAAACCACGGCATGCATCTTGGCATATATTTCACATCTTTCATCGATCATTATATCGTGATCTATGGTTAATTTCTCATTATATTACAAATAAGATGCGTATTTGCTCAACATTTTTACTTTACGTCAGTGAGATGACGATCGTTAAATCGATATCGAAAAACGCAAGATAGATGGAGCATAAAAATCTCAGAGGCAGAGTATAAGAAGATCCACGGAACCGTACAAGTGCGTGTAACGGAATTCGTAGCCGCAGGCCGATCACCACATTCTCGATATGCTGTGTTGGTTCTTGAGCGAGCGTGGGTACCGAAACCTCGTAAAAATATTGCGAAACTGAATTGCGATTCCCGAACGTATATTCGACGACGAATTAGGCTTCGCTGTTACGTCAATTTAATCCTTTGCTTGAGTCTATACTTGACAGCGTGTTCCATAATATAATTCCTTTTGAGATACATCGATAATTTCGGAGAATTTAAGAAGGCAAAGGCGAAATGAGTCGCATTTTCTTCTTTTAATTAATACGTTCCATTCGTTCGCGTGGGAAAGGGTTTGCATGTAACTGTAACTGTTATGGCCACCCGAGCCTCTTATGATGAATCGAATGCATGTAAAACTAGCTGTGATGGACGAGATTAATGTTCTACAAATTTGAATCGCTCGCGTGCAATGTCGACGCGCGGCCGCATCGTACTAACACTGAACGAATAATTAGGCGCGAAGAAAGCACGAAGTTGAATGTTCTAATGAATACAAATATATCTATGAAGTCACTGAAATTCATTGGATGGCCATTAATGTTGTGCTGCAACTGTTACGCGCGGAAATACCTGCGCTCGGCTAAATGGGTATACAAGCCTTTGAAATTCCGCATTTTCCCAGCCATAAGCGCGACGCCGCCGCAGTGCGCCGCATTATGCAACAACTGGCGCTTGCTGACACGCTTCATGGATTTTGACAACGTGTTCCATTCATTATTTAAATCTCGTTGCCAAAGCTCCAGCTGTTCTGGAAAAACGGTATTCAATCGTAACGACGCGACGCGGTGACTCGCAACCACCGTACGAAGAAAAATACAATAAGATCGATTTATGTGTTACTGTACCACGTGCGTGGGAAGATACCTATGTGTATACCAGATTTGACAATTTAACTGTGAGAAAAAAATCGTTAGATAATCAAGCAATTTTTTTTGTCTATAAAAACATGTCTACACACTAATTTTCGATCAACTTGATGAATATTTTGACGATGCTGGCGCTATATCAGAGAAAACTTTGGCACGATAAAATTAATAATTTAGCGTGAAATTATCTTGTTTTTAATTTTATTTTAATGTTCATTATCTGTGTAAGAAATGGTAATTGCTTCTTCTCTCGATGTTGAAACATTACTTCCCTTGCACTTCGATCGGCAGATAATCACGTTCAGCGCATGCATAACAATTTCTTTTTTTTTTGTAACGTATGCTTCCTACCTGAAGCGTGGCATATGCATGCGCTGAAACTTTCACGAAATTGAGAATAATTATTTCTAAATAAGGGATACTTCGCCAGCAAAAAATTATGAAAGCATCGTTATATTTAACTTTATATTATATTCATACTTGAAACTGGTTTTGCGAGAGATAATAGCGTCTCTCAAATAATGAAAAATTGGAATCACTCTTTTATTTATCATCTTTTATTTATTTTGGTACAAAAATTGGTGTAAAATAATCGCTATTTTTTTTAATAAAAAATGTTTATGTAATTTGAAGTTTTCTATTCTTCAAAGAATATTACATGCCAGCTAAAATTGTTGAAATATAAGTTTCTACGACGCGTATAGTTTCTACCGAAGCCATATAATGTATGCATATAGAATATTGCTAAAAGGATTAAACATTCTTTTGAAATGACGCGATACTATACAGGTAAAAATTTTATATAGTATTTAATGGAATATAAGATTTAAAAAAATCTGTCAGAATGATAAATGTCAAACCTCTCATGAACACATGAATTACTGAGAACATAACATTAAAGAATGTCTGACGTGGAACTTTTCAGAGTGTCTCTCTGGGTTCTGCCTAGCAATCGTTTTATATTTCATTCGTCTTTGTTTTCGCAACGTTTTCTATTTCCTTCAAAGTGCAGTTAGCGTTACTAATAAACCACATAAAGAGAATGAAACACAGAAAGCAATATCCTTGAGATTGCGATGATCTCTTCTCCCATTTCTTTGTAATTTTCCAGATGATTATCATGTGTTACATACCATTCATGAGCATTGCTAAATCCTTCGATCGTTGTTACGGTCCGTCTAACACTCGTGCAAATCGAATCCACTTATTTTTTAATTCTTCTGTTCACACTTTTTGTTTCTCTAATAGCTTATATATGCGTTCTCCAGTAAAATTTTCTTAATTATTTCTATTGTGCATGATTCTATCAAAATGTGGATGTCCAATAGACGCGAGTGACCGCTATCTCGTTGCGTTGCACATCGCAGTTGCCGATCGAGCGAAGTTAATCGGAGTCGGCTGGTGGCTTCCACTTGGTACCGGTGAACGAACGTGTTCGTGCGATTCTGCGTGATACTCGGAACAGAATCACGTGGCAAGAACACGCGGAAAATCGATGGTTCGACGTGCATTCGGGACACCGCACTGTGCCGGACTGATGAGCCGCTCGGTAGGCTGACTTTCTTCCACGCCGTAGCCGCGCTGCGGGTTGCCTCTTTGATTACGAACACCGTCCCTCTTTTTCCCTCGTTCGCTCCATGCACCTCGCTCTGTCGTTCTCTTTCTCACCCACTACTTGTCTGTCCCGTTTACTCCTGTACATTCCCTTTTCTCGTTCTTGCTTACTCTAGCAATCGCTCTTTCTCTCCGTTAGGTTGCCAATCTCCTTTACACTGGCTGGTGCAGCGACCGTTCTTCCATCCTCTCGCTCCGGGTGTACCACTCCTTTCCTCAGCAATGTCGTCGACGTGTCGAAGCGATCCTACGAGATTCTACCTGCGTCCCATATTATCTATGAAAGATTTTTAGCAAGAAGATGATGAAGCTTAAACAAGAATCGTTAATGGTCGAGGAAATTTGTTACGGGTTCGGCGAAGTTCTATCTTCTTCCAATTGCTATATCTTCTTGTACCGACCAGATGTCACGCAAACCCCGCGAGAACATCTTTACTCAATATCTCTACGCTCACCTCTCTCTGTTATATGCGGATAGCAACGACATTTCGAGTATATATTTTTATTCGGTTGATTTATTCGATTATTTAAGTTCTCGTACTTCATCCCAACTCCCCGTGTAATTTTCCTCGCTTCAGCAACGTCGACGACGGATGGCGCGCGGCTTTGATTCTACATGAGATTCCGCAGTGCACAACGTCCCATATTATCCATAGACTTTCCATAACGATTAGCCAGGAGAAAAGTGCCGGCGGCGGCGAGCTCCTCATGCCTTCTCTCCATCTCGTATATTATACTTTCCTACTTCGTCATGGAATCATCTTTCTCAGCCTGGACATTACTAGCGTTAACGCTTCGCTCGATGCAACTAATAAATCTCGACTCCCGCATGTATTTGGGCCGCACATGAGAACGTATGTAAATCTACTCTTCTCTACTTTAATATAAGTTCTTATCTCGGTGAAGTCCTCATTTGCATTCCGTTAAAGATTTCTATGAACTGAGTAAATAGCGGGAGTTACCAGTTCCTTTCAGAAAATTACAAGATTCATGATACTAGATCGTACCTAGAAAATAGTTTACTGCTAGATTTCTGTATTCTGCTTATAATTTTAGTAATACAGTATAAACATTTTTTAAATATATATACTAAACTGCAATTTATGTTCGTATTCCATTTAGCATTTAAATTTTCATTTACTTACTTTTTTGGAATAATCGGTTATAAGATGCGGACAACTGCTTCCGTGGCTGTTTGATCACGAAGAGAGAGCTAACAGGAAAGGAAAGAAGGCTACTCCAGTTACGTCAATAAGTATTTGAGCGCGATATATCGTGCGAGCGGTAATCGCGCCATATAAACGCCTCCAACATACCACATGGACCATCGCTCCGCGAGAAACGATAACCGGCTTTGATTCTCGTATATTTTTGCCGTAAATATAACGTACGGACTCGGCAACGAATGGTAGTGTTGAGCAAAGTGCATTCTGTAAAAATATTGACACGCATGCATGTACACATATGCGTACCTCGTTGCTGATTTCGCGCAGCCGAGCGTTGGAGCGAAAGTTGCATTTGTGCAACTAAAATGAATTGATGATATCGTATTGCCCCCGCGATGACATGACAGTCATGTGAGAATTAATATTAGGAGAACAAAATTTATTCCGGTTACGTCAATAACGCGCTTCTCACCGACATACCCCGTGGGTAATCTCGTCAGATGTGTCGGACATGCGGTAATGTCTTGCTTCGCGAAACCGCAGAACCCGGGTAACAGAGAAGTAGAACGAGTGAATCTGTCAGACGCGCAGGGAGTCATTGAATGCCATCCTCTTTCCCACCGTCAGCGTACCGCCGATAATTCGCTGTGTTAAAAGTACTTTCGCTCGTAGGATCGTGCAAGCGCCACAAATATGCGGGTGTGAAGACAGCATGCCGGAAATTTGCACGATCGTAAAACCAGATCTAAAAGAAAGAAGCAAACGCCAATTGTAATTGACGTAAAATCCTTGATTTAATATACTTTATCTAAACATTTTATTTTAAATATGGTAGTCTGTAGAATTACGTATTTAGAATTAATTAATAAGCTATAAATTGTTATTAAAATACATCTTCTTAATATCTTTTTATGACGACATGCGTTAATCAAATATTTAATGATTTCTGAAGTCGGAGATATCTCGATATCATACATGTGTAGAAATTCCAAATATTTTTCTTCTAGAAATTTAGTCAAATAATCTGTGGGCGGACCGATCTCGAGAATCAGAATCAGAGGAACCGAGGAGGATTTCTGCCAGTCAACGATTCGTCGAACGAGGAGTAACGGCTGTGAGCCTGTGGCACGTTTTAACGGTATATTTCCATTGCACAGAGATCTGGGTTGCTGGAACGAGCGCCGTTGCAAATACGTACGTTTTGGTTTCTCGCGCCGACAATAAAATTACAGCTTAGGACGGCGTTTTTCCTTAGTTTCTATGCACCAAGCGTGAACAACTGAACATCGTGCCGGCTAGAAAATCATTTACGCTACTTTCTGTTTATGCAAATAATAAGAAAATATTAACGTTAAACTATAATAATATCCATATCTTATATATACAGAAAGTACATAATTATGTTTGTTTCCATTTTTTTCATAAATTATTTCTTACTGAAAAATGGGATGTACATACGTTAAATGTTATTTTGAATTCCTCATTTTTCTATTATCTTGAGTTACTTCAAAATTTAATATTATTATTACGTTATAATAGAAGAGAAAAGGTGAAATTCACAATGTAATAAAAAAAAATTTGCTCTACAAATAAGGGACACGTTAATGAGTACTTAGTGTCGCGATCGCAAAATTGCAACGCACGGCAACATGCGTTCACGCACGAGCGCGTGAAATCGGCATAATAGAAAATCGGTTTGATCGGGCGGTGCTCGCGAGCGTATCAAATTCGGTCGTTTAACGGCAACGACCATGGTGTTCGCGATTTGACCAGGGAACTGCAGATCGGCGATGTTCTTGTAACGAGGATCTCCAAATGTATGTGCAGGTGATAATCGACGCGAGCAACGAAGATCATGTGCTAAGAATTTCGTTCGACTTTTTACCGAAAAATTTCTAAGAATTATTGCGCATTATTGTCATACCGTAAAACTGGTGATGGAAAGAATTACAACAAGTGTGAAGATCTAAATAAAGACTGATTTATCTACCTTTTTTCTAAGTATATATGATTCTAATCGACAAAAATATTATCCGTTCTCCAAGAGGTATGCTTAATTTTCATTTATAAAAAGAAAGATATGACAAAAATTTCACGACGAGAGAGTATTTATATCTTAATGGAGAGATTGCCAATCTCGCGGTCTTAGCATTTTTTGCACTCGTACCAGGCTCGAATGTCAGACTTACTGTGCCCGTTCTGCAGCATGTAAGTTCCTTGCGGAAGAAACGTCGGCAGAAATCGCGGATTTCACCGCAGGTTCCTCGCGTGTGGCAGATTTTCTCGCGCGCCTCGTGTATCGGGTAAACGAAAGAGAGGTCTACGAAGACCTGGACTCGTGAAAGCGAATGTTTTTTTCGCGATGGAAAGAAAGAAAGAAAAAGAGATAGAGAGAGATAAAAAGGACCAATGATTGCCTTCGGCCTGCCGCTGGGAGGTAGAGAGGTATGCGTCAGGTGACTTTACGTTCGCCTGCAGGTAGTGAACGATTCGCGCAAAAGAGGACAACGCTCTCGGCGTGTCTGGCCATTCCGAATCGTACCACTTTGGAAGATCTAGACGACAGCGACGATGATAGCGACGGCACCATGCCGGTTAATGGGTCGCTATACTTCTTTTGTACTTCTACCATTTCGTATTTCTACCTGTATGTAACTACATTACACGAACTACCTGTATGTAACTACATTGCACTCGTCTTGATTTGCATTAACGCATCGCGATAAGCACATTGGATTTATACATTGAATTAATTATAATCGCGGTAATATTATCTTTTCGATTTTTATAGACATTTCTTTTATATCTTTTCTCCCATGATATAGACTGCGAGGTTGCGACAAGCCAGGAAAAGAGGGCAACGATCTCAAACTACTTCCTTAGAATCGTGCCACTTTGCGGACGCGCCATGTAATTACGATCGACGTCGATTAGCGGTTAATAGGCCGGCATCTTAATCGTTCGACT
>NW_012130065.1:498848-506128 GCF_000143395.1 Atta cephalotes
AATCTAAATTTCTAATTTCTTTTATGTTCAATTTATTTATAATCCTTTTATCAATTAATAATTAATTTTTGTGACAACTATATATCAAATGTACAGTATATTGCATTGTACAAACAACAAATAATATCAAATATTTTTCTATCATGTGCGTTTTGATCGTGTAAATGTATTAATAAAATAAAAATAATGGTAACAAATAAAACTCATGCAGCAAATTAATACAAATCTATTTTATTCAAATAAAATAAAGATTATAAAGTAAATAAACCAACATCCAGAAATTGAATAACCCATCTGAAAAAAGGAAAAAATCATGTATTTTTTAAATATTTTGCTGAAAATATATTCTTAGAACACAACGCTAAATAAGTGCGATAATAAAATAAGCAGAAAATAAAACATAAGCGAGAAACTCATTGCCATATAAAAACTTTGTGTTATAAAGTCAGTGAAATAGAATAACATAATTGCATCTACTATTCTAATTATCGGACGATACTAATGCTGTATTAGATCCGACGTATCATGGATTTAAGCTCTAGTTATTGCTTTGTATACACGTGTTTTAAGAAGAAAAGAATATATAATGGCGGCTACCTATCATGTCGATAGATAAAAGTTAGTTTTGATATAATATTTATATACTTATATTGACCAATTATTTTCATTCGTAACTGCATCCTAAAAAGAAATTGTGTATATTAAGTGCATATATTTTAACTGCTTATATTTAATTTATTGCTATACAAGGGACACGATAAATCTCATCCGTTGATATTGTAATTTAGAAATGATTATAGTACTCACTTTTAATCGGAATAATATATCAGCGATTATAAAATATAAATTAATTTTTCAACAGCGCGATATCATCACAGCATTATTCAAAAAAATCCTTTTCGGATTTAATCTTGGCAAAATTCGAGTATTTTGAAAAAAAAATTTTTCTATATATAGTAACATATCATATTTACTGTTACTATATATAATTACATATAATTTTATATTCTCTCTTTTAATTATTAATTAATAATATAATAATAATTAATTATAACTGATTCTAAAATATAATTAATTATTATTACTGATTATGATCATATAATAATTAATTAATTATTATTGATTATTATGTATATAATTAATTATTATATATATTAATTATTATATTTTTACTCAATAAGCGATATAAAAAAAAAATTGCTTAAAAATAATACGCACGATAATAAATGTGTTGCGTATAATTTTAATTATCTTTACAAAATGAAATTTTGATTTTAGTACTTTAATATTATCTCTCGCTCTCTCATTCAGCATAATTTTTTAAAAAAGTAGTGAAACGTTAAATTTAATAGGCCAGTTTAATTGGATACAACGGGCATGTAAAACTTGTGTTTCTGCGTGTCTCTGGTGTGTTTGAAAGGCGCCTGTTTAGCTTCCAAAAGAGCAGCTGGACACGGTCCTCTGTGCCTAGGAACGTATTCTTTTTTATACATGCTGGAACTGACAGTACTACCATCACCCAAATTAATGTGAGATGCGTTCGTTTGCTTCTGGACTCTTTCTACTTTTTGAGTACTTTGTGAGAAATTTCCATAGCTTTTTGCCTCGCTTTGTGAATAAAATTTCCCGCCGACACTCAGGTTATCTTGCCGAATGATTCTCTGCGGGCGTTCATAGCTGGAAGATGCCCAAGGATTGACTTCTTTAGAACTGCGATGCAGCGAAGTCAAGCTACGTCTATCGTTGCTCTGGCTCGAATTACTGATGTATTGTCCGCTCTCGGCCAGATTTGAAATACTTTTGCGCTGATCTGCCGCCGTCGACGAGATCGTATGAAGCGCCTCGGTGGAAGAAGCTACGCCACGTCGATGGAGTACTGCATTGTTGATGTCAGCTGACGAAGAGGATATTACGTTCTTGCGATGGTGACCGAACTTCGTGGCTGAATCTACGTGTGATCGTTCTAAAGTCGTTTGCTCGTTGATTGATTGTCGGAATTCCGGGCTGCTTGAATTATATCGTGCCTGAGTGGAGATTGTGTGCTGCTCGTGTTGCTTTGTCGCGGATCTTTGTCGAGTTTCCATATGTTGCGCATTCACATAATCGCGCTTGGTCATTTCCTGATGATGACGCTCGACGTGCTGTTGTTGCTGATGCTGCTGATGTCTATGGTGCTCGCCGTGTGTGGCGTCGATCGCGTAACGAGATGTATCTTCCGCTCGCACGATTTGCCCTCGGTGATTTAGTCCTTCCGTGAATGATCTATCCTCGATTGTTCGACGACTCTGCATGTTCTGCGATCGCAAATGTTGCTCACTCAAATGAGTTCTTTGATGCTGTTCATGATGCTGATTAGACACTAATTGAGAAGTCGTTTTTTGTGAATCCACGGGTTGTGATGAAACATCAATTGGTTGAGCGGTACGATCCGTACGAGCGGGATGATCCGTAATATGTTGTGTTTGTTGATGATGAGAGACAGTTTGAGCATTGGCAGCTCTCTGATCTGACTGAGCAGAAGTAGTTGTACGTTTTACGGCAGTCGTAACGACAGTTCCATCTGCTAAAGTTTGTGATTCCATGGTCTTCCTAGTATCAGATTCTATTTGACTCATTTTAGCAGCGATATCTTTTCCTGTACGTTTCGTGTAGGTATTGTAGTTACGTTGATTCGTCGTGGTCATTACGGTAGTGTCATCACCGAGCGAAATAGACGATTCCATGTGTCTTCGACGATTTACCGTTTTACTAGCAGGAGAAGGTTCATGCTTAGAAGGTGTGTAAGTATCTCTACTGGTTGTTTTTGTTTCCATAGTGCCGGTGCTAAGCTTTAAATTATCTTCGTGTGATTTAATATCCGCTCGTTCTCCACGAACTATTGTGTAAGTCGACTTGTGAGACGTTGTGTCTTCGAAATCACCCAACATCTTTAGATTATCTTCTCTTTTTACGACTTCGATTTTTTCTGCTCTTTTGGGAATGAAGTCGTCACGTGGGCGACCGATGAAATCACCTTCTGGCTTTAAATTATCGGCGTGACGAATCGGCGACCGTCGTTCGCCGGGACCAATCTTATCCGGAGTTCTACGTTCAAAGTCACCCTCTGGCTTCAAATTATCCGGGTGCTTGATTGGAGTTCTTTTCTCCCCGGGCCCAATCACGATCTTCTGAGGTCTGTCGAAATCTCCTTCCGGACGTAAATTGTCCGTACGCTTTTTAATTGGTACGCGTTCACCAACCACGTGCACGTAATCATCCTTGCGACGCACGTCGATAAATTCGCCTTCCATTCTGAGATTATCTTCATGTCTCTTAACATCCACTTTCTCCACTCTCGTGATTTTCTTATAGTCATCTCTCGAGCGATGAGTGTCTATTTGTCCCTCCATGCGCAGGTGATCTTCATGCCGACGTACTTCTACCCGATCTCCATTTACATATTTATAATCATCTTTCGGAGATACTTTCATTTCACCTTCGGGACGAAGATTGTCCTGAGGTTTTTTAACCGGCGACCGATCTCCTCTCTTTGGAATAAAATCGTCTTTAGGCACTATGTAGAAATCTCCTTCAGGATGAAGATTATCCTCGTGCTTGATCGGAGTTCTTCGCTCAGTCGGTTCTACTTTCTTCGGGGAACGTTTCGCGAATTCTCCTTCGGGATGAAGATTATCCTTTGGCTTCTTCACATCTGCTCGATCGCCTTTTAGCGGCGTGTCTTTCTTCGGTCTGCCAACAAATTCTCCCTCCGGATAAAGATTATCGGGATGTTTAATGGGTGATCGTCGTTCGCCAGGACCAACGAATGATTTTGCTGGTCTTTCGAATTCACCTTCAGGCTTTAAGTTATCTTTCGGCTTCTTGACGATTGCTCGGTCACCCTTAATAGGCACAGTTTCCTTCGGTCGTTGTACAAAATCGCCTTCTGACTTTAAGTTATCAGGATGTTTAATAGGAGATCTTCTCTCTGCGGGACCTACCGGTGCTTTCTCTGGTCGTTCAAAATCACCCTCAGGATAAAGATTGTCTTCACGCCTAATAACTTCGCTACGTTCACCATGAGTAACTCGATAGTCATCTCGTCGATGAATATCAACGAATTCGCCTTCAATCTTTAAATTATCCTCATGATGAACAATATCCACACGTTCATGTTTAGACGTAGTTACGTAATCATCTCGAGATCGATAAACATCTATATCGCCTTCCATCTTCAAATTGTCTTGATACATCACGATTTCAGTTTTCTCTCCTTTAGTTAGTTTATAATCATCCTTGGGTTTTCCTATGAATTCTCCTTCAGGCTTCAAATTATCTTTAGGCTTCTTTTGAATTGGTCGATCGACGCGCTTGGGAATAAAATCATCTTTTGGTCGACCAATGAATTCACCCTCTGGATGCAAGTTGTCTTCGTGTCGAATCGGTGTACGTCGTTCTGCTGGGCCAATCGGCGATTTCTGAGGTCTTACAAAGTCGCCTTCAGGTCGCAAATTATCTCTTGGTTTGGTAACATCTGCTCTTTCTCCTTTGATTGGTATCTTTTCCTTTGGACGTTTTTCAAATTCACCTTCTGGCTTCAAATTATCTGCATGTTTGATCGGAGTTCTTCTTTCGGCTGGACCAATTGGTTTTTTCTCCGGTCTTTCAAAGTCACCCTCTGGGCGTAAATTATCTTGGGGCCTTCTGATATCGACTCTTTCACCTTTCTTTGGTGCTTCTTCTTTTGGCCTAGATATGAATTCGCCTTCAGATTTCAAGTTATCGAGTGGCTTCTTTATAATCGGTCTTTCAGCAGGTTTGAATTTTTCAGGCTTAGGTCTTTCGAATTCACCCTCTGGTTTTAGATTGTCAGAATGTTTTATCGGAGAACGTCGCTCAGCAGGGCCAATCGGTTTCTTTTCCAGTCTTTCAAAGACTCCTTCTGGTTGCAAATTATCTTGCGGTTTTTTGACATCGGCTCTTTCACCTTTCTTCGGTGCTTCTTCTTTCGGTCTAGATACGAATTTGCCTTCAGGTTTTAAGTTATCATGTGGTTTCTTTACAACCGGTCTTTCAGCAGGCTTGAATTCTTCAGGCTTAGGTCTTTCAAATTCACCCTCTGGTTTTAGATTGTCAGAATGTTTAATCGGAGAACGTCGCTCAGCAGGGCCAATCGGTTTCTTTTCCGGTCTTTCGAAGTCTCCCTCCGGTCGCAAATTATCTTTCGGTTTTCTCACGTCAGCTTTCTCACCCTTTTTAGGTGCTTCTTCTTTAGGCCGACGTACGAAATCGCCTTCTGGTTTTAAATTATCTTCTGGCTTTTTAATTTCAGGTCTTTCTGCTTTCTTAGGCGAATAATCGTCCTTCGGACGACCTTCGAATGGACCTTCCGGTTTTAAATTGTCACGATGCTTAACGACATTCATACGTTCGCCTTTAACGACTTTGAAATCATCCCGTGTTCTCATATCGATAAATTCTCCTTCCATACGTAAATTATCTTGATATTTAGTAATTTCAGTCCTTTCGTGTAATAAGAAATCAGTATATTCGTCTCTGGATCTATAAGTTTCTATATCTCCTTCCATTCGCAAGTTATCTGTGCGCTTCACTACATCCATACGTTCGCCACGCACCGGTCGATAATCATCCTTCGGTCGACCTTCAAATGGACCCTCTGGTTTCAGATTATCCTCTGGTTTTTTAACTTCGGCACGATCACCTTTAGTGGGCGTAAAGTCTTCTTTAGGTCTACCAATAAATTCACCCTCTGGCTTAAGATTATCTGGATGTTTCACTGGCGTACGTTTCTCAGCCGGAACATATTTTTCAGGATGTGGTCTTTCAAAATCGCCTTCGGGTTTCAGATTATCTGTTGGTTTTTTGACTTCTGGCCTTTCTGCTGGATGATAACTTTCTTGTTCCGGTCGTTCGAACTTACCTTCCGGCTTCAAATTATCTGAATGTTTAATCGGAGTGCGTCGTTCTGCTGGACCAATAGGTGCCTTTTCCGGTCTTTCAAAATCGCCTTCGGATTTGAGATTATCCTTTGGCTTTTTAACATCAGCTCTGTCACCTTTTCTTGGTACTTCTTCTTTTGGTCGAGAGACGAATTCGCCTTCCGGTTTTAAATTATCCTGTGGTTTCTTTACTACCGGTCTTTCAGCAGGTCTAAATTCTTCAGGCTTAGGTCTTTCGAATTCACCTTCTGGCTTCAGATTATCAGAATGTTTAATCGGAGAACGTCGCTCTGCAGGACCAATTGATTTTTTTTCTGGTCGTTCGAAGTCGCCCTCCGATCGCAAATTGTCTTGTGGCTTTTTGATATCAGCTCTTTCACCTTTCTTTGGCGCCTCATCTTTCGGTCTTGACAAAAATTTGCCTTCCGGTTTTAAATTATCATGTGGTTTCTTTATAATTGGTCTTTCGGCAGGTTTGAATTCTTCAGGTATTGGTCTCTCGAACTCACCCTCTGGTTTTAGATTATCAGAATGTTTAATCGGGGTACGCTTCTCTGCTGGACCGATTGGTTTCTTTTCCGGTCTTTCGAACTCACCTTCCGGTCTCAAATTGTCTCTCGGTTTTTTCACATCAGCTCTCTCACCTTTTTTAGGCGCTTCTTCCTTAGGCTGACGTACGAAATCGCCTTCTGATTTTAAATTGTCTTCTGGCTTTTTAATTTCAGGTCTCTCTGCTTTCTTGGGTGAATAATCGTCCTTCGGGCGACCTTCAAATGGACCTTCTGGTTTTAAATTATCACGATGTTTAATGACGTCCATGCGTTCACCTTTAACAATTTTAAAATCATCTCGCGTTCTTATATCAATGAATTCACCTTCCATACGTAAATTATCTTGATATTTAGTAATTTCAGTTCTTTCGCGTATTAAGAAATCAGTATATTCGTCTCTGGATCTATATGTTTCTATATCTCCTTCCATACGCAAATTGTCCATGCGTTTAACAACATCCATACGTTCTCCACGCACTGGTCGATAATCATCCTTTGGTCGACCTTCGAATGGACCTTCCGGTCTTAAATTATCCGTTGGTCTTTTAACATCAGCGCGATCACCTCTTGTTGGTATAAAATCTTCTTTCGGTTTACCAATAAATTCACCTTCAGATTTGAGATTGTCCGAATGTTTCACTGGTGTTCGTTTCTCAGCTGGAGTGTATTTTTCAGCACGTGGTCTTTCAAATTCACCTTCGGGCCTTAAATTATCCACTGGCTTTTTGATTTCTGGTTTTTCTGCTGGACGATAATCATCCTGACGAGGTCGCTCAAATTCACCTTCTGA
>NW_012130065.1:509365-513212 GCF_000143395.1 Atta cephalotes
CCTTCGGGTCTTAAATTGTCCACTGGCTTTTTGACTTCTGGTTTTTCTGCCGGACGATAACCATCCTGACGAGGTCGCTCGAATTCTCCTTCGGATCTAAGATTATCCAGATATTTAATTGGAGTGCGTCTTTCGGCTGGACCAATAGGTGCTTTTTCTAGTCTTTCAAAATCGCCTTCGGGACGTAGATTGTCTTCCGGACGTTTTACTTCAGGACGTTCTGCACGCTTGGGCGAATAATCATCTTTTGGACGACCCTCGAATGGACCTTCTGATCGCAAATTATCTTCGGGGCGTTTAACATTGGCACGTTCCCCTTTAGTCGGTCTGTAATCATCTTTGGGTTTTCCTTCAAAGTCACCTTCTGGACGAAGATTATCGACATGTTTAACAGGCGTTCTACGTTCGGCAGGTTTAAATGGCTTGATTTCTCTGTCTGGAAATTCTCCTATTGGAAATAGATTATCCGGATGACGAACGATAGATGCTCTGTCACCGGGACCATAAGGTATCGGCATAGGTCTTTCGAAGTCGCCTTCAGGATACAAATTATCCAGATGTCTGATAGGAGTGCGTTTCTCACCGGGTATATATTGATCTTTGGGACGATCTGAAAAGTCACCTTCAGGTCGTAAATTATCTTTTGGTCGTTTCACTTCAGGACGTTCCGCTGTCTTCGGAGTAAAATCATCTTTTGGACGTCCTTGGAACAGACCTTCTGGTTTCAAATTATCTTGTGGTCTTTTAACATCAGCTCTCTCTCCTTTAGTTGATCTATAATCATCCTTAGGCCGTCCTTCAAATGATCCTTCAGGACGTAAATTATCTTCTGGACGCTTGACTTCAGGGCGTTCGCTACGTTTAGGTGCATAATCATCTTTAGGACGCCCTTCAAATGAACCCTCGGGTCTTAAGTTATCTTCAGGGCGCTTGACATCGGCGCGTTCTCCTCTAGTAGGCTTATAGTCATCTTTAGGTCGTCCTTCGAATGGCCCTTCAGAACGTAAATTATCTTCTGGCCGTTTCACTTCATAACGTTCGCCGCGTTTAGGTGAATAATCATCTTTAGGCCGTCCTTCGAATGGCCCTTCAGGTTTTAAATTATCTATAGGTTTTTGTGGTTCTGGCTTGCGCAACAATATTGGTGTAACGTAATCATCCTTTGTATGAGGCAATGCTTCGAAAGGTCCTTCGGGCCTTAGATTATCACCTCTTTTAATAACTATGGTACTTTTATAATCTGCCTGATCAAAAGTTCGAAATTGTTCCTGAGTGGTAGTAGTACTATCAATAATATCTGTTTTGTTATAAAACCGATCGATGTCTTCAGGATACTTCGGTCGCCACTGAGGTTCACGATCAATAACATGAGTTTGGAAATCTTCTTTGATATGAGAGGTTCCCTGTAAAATAATTTGGAAAATAATGAAGTCATATATATGGTCTTATAAATGATCTGATTAAAATCGGAAAATTTTTATCATTAAAACTACTAACTGTGAATTCACCCTCTCCCACGGTAAGATTATCCGTTCGTTTAACGATTTCAGCACGTTGGATGCTACGATGATCAATGTATTGCGATCGTGTCGTCGTTTCGTCAGTGAAATCACCCTCTATTTTCGTATAAGTATTGCGACGTATTGGGATCGGTCGTTCGCCAGGAGTGCCAGTAAAAACCAGCTCGGTCGTTGTTGTAGCTAGAAAATAAGAAAAATTTATTTATTTTTTTATATTGAGCAATTTTACAAAAAGTATATTTTTGTATATATAAGAATTCATTTGAATATCTGTTGAGAACCAAATTAATAACAAAAAAGTTTATTAATAAGTTCACGAACGGAATTAAGTAGTATTTAAACTTACTGTCAAAATCCCCTTCGAATTTCAAGTTATCCTTTGGCTTCGTAATCGGAGCTCGTTCGCCATATTTCGGAGCTTCCTCTCGAGGCTTACCAATAAACTCACCCTCCGGTTTAAGATTGTCTTGTGGCTTCTTCACAGGTGCCCTTTCACCCCTTATAGGCGCCTCTTCCTTTAGTCTTCTAACGAATTCACCTTCAGGTTTGAGATGATCTTGTGGTTTTCTGACCGGCGCTCTCTCGCCTCTAGTAGCCACATAATCGGTTCGTCTCTGTCCGATAAATTCACCCTCCGTATGCAAGTGATCTTTATGATAATATTTTGTTTGCTTTTCTACATGTTTTTCATCGTAATCCTGGCGATAGGAAGTCACAGTATGTAACGGTTCTTCATAAGAGAATTCCAAATGTTCTTGAGGCAAATTATGCAGGCAACGGTGACGTCTAAAATATTGTCATTTATTAGAATTTAGAAACAGATATAATGCTTGTGAGCATTACAATGTTTTTTCAGATCGCATGAGAAGTAACGTTTTGTGAAGCATTTAAAGTACTTAAAGAAAGGTATCTATTTTTAAACAGTTGCGTTCATATTTAAAAGCAGCAGTATGATAAAGTAAACGATACTGTATCCATTCTTATAACATTCATCCCTTCAGGGTATATCCCTGTTTAATATTAATAAAAGGGAAGAAAAGCGTTCGCAGAAAATTCTTGTTATCCGCTTTTGTATTTGTTCAAATAACGTTGATATTTAACAAAAGCTTGATGCATACAGAGATTTAAATATGACGCAGAAGGGTATCAATCCTTTTATGTTCTTAATGAGTATAAAGGTTTTGCGTCGTTTTGAATATCTTATTATTCTCGGAGTATTTGCAGCCATTATTATACGCGATGGATATAAAGACAAAATTGTGATTGTAATCTGTTCATTCGATACACGGCATTTTAAGGTATCGTGTCTTTTAATATTACATTTACATTATTAATTAAAAATATTTTATAAATGTCATAAGAGTTATAATAAGCTGAATAATTCATATATTTTATTTAGCAAGAATTAATTTAATATTTATTATAATTCAAGTATATTCCGTGTACATAATACAGTAGGAAAAGCCTTTATTAGTTAGATAACAGCATATTTTAACGAGATGCGTTCTCACGTAAATCGAATTGTTATTGGTACACACATATTTAATTAATTAAATATTCTTCGGCTTGATTACAAGAATTAATTAAATTCTTTACAATTCAATTGCATTGGAAGTTTTAGATACCTTCATTTATAATTGAATATAATTCAGAATATATACTTAAGATTTTATCAAATGACGAATGACGTTTTTATCGATATTGATCGTATTAATTAATGAAAAGCTTTCACCTTTTTTGTGAAAGGTATGAATTACATCCTGCTGGTGAATGCTTTTAATGCAATATTGGTTAGTTACCATAAAATATAGTATAGAAAAAAGAAAAGTAATATTATTGCCAATATTTTATTCAAAGCAACTCAACTTATTTGGACACCAGCATTTCATATGAGAGATCCTCCCTTTTGTGTAACTACATCGAGCAACATCAAAATTCGTTCTCATAATTCTTTTTCGCTTTTTTTCTATACCGTTGGGTATTACGAAAATCCAATTCCGTAAAAGCCAGACTTGGTCAAAGTCGAGTAGCATCATGTATTTTTTATTGGATAAAACCATGTTATGTGACACATTATGAACATTCCTTTAGAGTCGCGTTAAACCAGAAGAGAGAAGTTTTAACAGACCTCAAAGTTAAGCAGACTTACGTAGAAATTTCCAACAACTAATCGCCTATGAGTAGACGAACCGCAATTACTTCTTGAGACGGTCACGACGCGACTAATTTTCTACGAACTTATACTTCTCGCAAATCTATCTGCACTACGAATCTATTTAGGTCAAGATTTTCAATCTGACAAGATTGAATTTATGTAGATATATATA
>NW_012130065.1:516416-533248 GCF_000143395.1 Atta cephalotes
ATATAAACATTTATTGTATTATATAATTATATACATACAGATTTATAAGTATACTACATATTATAGTATATTATATATTATAAATAAATATATATATAATTATACGTTATTTATTAAATTTTTCTAAAACTATTATTCTAAAACTATTATTTTCTAAAACTATTATTTTTTTCTGTTGTTGTTAAAAATCACAAATTAATAGCTAAAATAAAAACTTTTTTTAAATATTAAGAAAATTTGTTTCTTTTATCAATATCTTGAAAAGAAAGATTATAAAAATTAAAAAAGTTTAAAATTTAAAGGAATTTAAATACCACATTAATCTCCATTAGTCATTTTTTTTTAAATATAATAAATACTTTTAAAAAATAATATGTCTAACACAATTATCAAAGCTATATGATAAATTTGTATGATTCGTCACCGTCATATAGAGTTACATAGGTTGGAAAGTTCGAATAAAGAAGGAATCGTGCGATGACTTGCCCTCGCTCAGAACAACTTACCGTAAAAGGATCTGTCTCGTGTCCTACTTTTGCATGTATGCATACATATATAGTGTTTTCTAAATAAAAAATTGACTTGTATGATATTACTGCTATGTTAAAAAATCAATATGTTACTGATTTTTTTTATATAGCAAGAATTGAATTAATTAAACAAGGATTCTTAATAATTAAAAATAATTTAATAAGAATGATGAAAACTTTTAATAATGAAAATATGATTCTATATAAGAAATATGTAATAAGTAATACTAAAATAATGTCAAATCAAAAGTAAATACATTCGCACATAATAAATTCAGCTCGGCTCTGAATGGATTGCTGCAATGAATTTAATAGGAAAATATGGCCTTGAAGACAATCTCCTGTTCCTCTCGTCAATTTGCATCTCGACTCTGACAAGTTTTGTATTCTGATCTTGTTAATAATGTTTAGAAGTAGGTCAACCGTGTTCCTCTCTACAGCGAACGTGTAGATAAGTTAAATTAAATCGTATTCGCACTAGTTCTATACTTGTTAATTATATGCCTTGTAAAATGTTTATTAATATTTTAATATTAAAATTTATATGTATGTAGAAAATAATTAAACGTTGTGGTAGAATCTTAATTTTTGCTTAATGCTTCGCATAATTTAAATTAAATTCTACACTCATACCAAGTTTTTTTATTTTTACTTTTTTATATATTTATATATGAAGAGAGATATAAGTATTTTATTACAAGGAACACTTACCCGCAAGTACAAAGCTCGCAAATGCACTGTTCTTTTAGAGGAATTTTCGACAATATATCCGGTACCGGCACTGATTTAGGATAGATTACATCCTCTTCGAGAGAGTCTGGACTTTGATCTCCTCTTTTAGGTACGTCCTGTTCCAATTTCTTCGGTTTCTCAGCAAGTCGACTAGGTTTAGATTTCGAAGGTTCAGATTCTTTATCGGATTTTTTAAATGCTACAGGTTTTTCTTCGGGTCGACTCGGCTTGCCGGCCGCTGGCTGTGGTCTTCTAGTCGGCGACGTATGATCCCGAAGGTTTTCAGGTGTTTTTGGTCGGATTTCGGAAGGTCTACGAAATCAATATCGACAAGTTATAAATTGTTTTATTTTTTTTTACAGTTTAGATATATTTAAAAGAATTAGAGTAGTTTAAAGATAAAAGAAGAAATAGTTTATTTTTCATTTACCTGCCATCCACTGGTCGCTGAGGACTTCTTTCGCGCTGCGGAGGTCGGCTGGGTTTTCCAGCAATTGGAGTTGGTTTTGGTCGATCGTCTTCCCTGAGACCAGGTATTCCACGAGGATAACCGGGCCGTTCAGGCGATGGTTTCCTCGTGGAATCCGTTGATGATCGGAGTGCCGGACCGGTGATGGTATCGAATCGGGTGTCAATGACATCCCGCGCTACCATGCTAGTCACCTGCTCTTTATCGATAAATTCCTTCGTTGACTCGGTAACATCTCTCTAAAAAATACAATAAAAATATTTTTTAAGTATTTCTTAAATTTTGCTAAATAACAATAATATTAGTAGATATAAAGCAGAATAATTTGTCAATTAATACGGTCAATGCTTTCAATTATCACGTTGCTAATGATTGCTCACGTTTTCACGCACAGTGTAAACTGTACTATTAATTATTATATGTACCGTAATATCAAATATTATCACGTTTTTATAAATTGATACTACAGTTAGAATTTTACAGCTGCAACATTAGTGCTGAAAAGGTAACACATTGATTATACTATAATAAAGTACTTGCATTGGCATATAAACTGTTAGGAAATGTCAAACATAAACGATCAGTTATGACTACACCACCACTCGCAAACTTTAGAACTACTTTGCTTATAACAAATGACTGCATAGCAACATTATGTCAATATACTTAAAGTCAATGTCATAACAATTATTTAAAAAAATAATGATTTATGATATTCAATTGGTATGCTAATTATATATAGTAAACGCCTTGGTATATACATATTGGTACACAAAGACTTCGAGATGCAATAACGACGTAAATGCGGCTTCATTTTTCCGCGAGTGTTCATTACGAACTTCAAACGTGCTGTATAATGAGCGCCGCGAGCATGAACGAGATTAGGAACGCCAGTAATGCTTAGTTTGACAGAATGCAGGTAACATGAGATTAGTGTATACGGCTTTTATGTGCACGCTTACAGAATATCGTATAACGTGTCGAACCGTCGAACCGCACTTTTGCGATTTAGTTTGTTTCGTTAACGACATTGCTGTCATTTTCAGAAATAGATTATGTTTGTATTATCGATAATGTAAATGATCTGTACAAAGAATTTTATAAGTGTATTTTAAAAGATTTTGTATTTTTATTAAAATGTGTAGGAAATCTCAAAATATTTTTTCTCAAAATTCTCGAATTTCATAAACAATTATAATCTTTTAATAGTAAACATTGATCGACATATATACAAAACAGATAAAAATCTTTATCTGTTTTGTATATATTGTAAATATAAAGATGAGATAGAAAATTTACGAAAATATAAATTTGATGTAAAATTCCTCTTAATAATTAGAAATGTTAATTAAGAGGAATTTTACATCTAATAATAATTTTCGTAAATTTTATATTTCATCTTTATATTTTTGAATATAAAGATGCAGATTATTATTCATTTTTAAAGTGCATTTTTATGCCAACTGTGTGGAAATATAATATCACATTATTAAAGTGATACTAATTTAATGAAACTAATATTAATAAGTATCTTATAAATCCATGATAAATTTACTACAAAAAATATTGTTTCAATTGGGGAATTTTGATATTTTACATACACTTGTGTTGAAATTCCACGTTACATTGTATCATTAA
This sequence comes from Atta cephalotes, assembly GCF_000143395.1. Classification (NCBI taxonomy): domain Eukaryota; kingdom Metazoa; phylum Arthropoda; class Insecta; order Hymenoptera; family Formicidae; genus Atta; species Atta cephalotes. Next base: position 519,786 of record NW_012130065.1, read on the forward strand.
AAATGTCACGTGCCTCTCTCTTTTTTTTTCAATTTGTTGTCTGCTCATTACATTCATAGGCACGCTTGCTTTTTAATTTGACTCTACAACGAAGCAAATAACGTCTGCTGATATTATTAGTCAAATCCTTTACTGTTTTTAACGCTCGAATGTAATTCGCATAAAGCACATCAGATGAAGTTTTGGCATTTAATTAGCGGGTTAAGTAGTTTGAGTCTTAAGCTGATTTGCTCCTCCTCCGACGATATCGAGAGTTGCTCATAATGAAATTCGTTTACATAATTTAGACTTTACTTGTTTTCCTGATGAGTATAATTTTGTCTGTTTAAAAATTTCATGTTAAAAACGATCCCCTCTGTGTTGCTGTTTCGTAGTAACTACAAGTTTAATAAAATTTCCACGTTAAAAGAATTTTGATGAACGTGATTAAGTGCTGTTAATAACATATCACATTTATCGATGCCGTAATGTGTGATATGACGAGATATATATTGCACGTGCCTTCATAAAATAATAATACCGAATCGCGCCGGGAAAACGCGATCACGCGTGTACGTCGTACGTTATATCTTGATCCAAATAGGCCACCTCTATATATAGTTGTTTGCATGTTGAATAATCGAAAACAATGAGTGTCTGTAATATAATCATCAAGATGAATTGTTTTAAATATAGAGACGTAAATTACAATCGTAACATACAAATAGATTCAAACAGAAAGTTTTTTTATCTAAGATAGAGAAAAGATATTTGTTGGATATTTATTCACAGAGTGATATTATAGATGAAATAACGCGAAAAGCACGTGTGCAAACGCGAACTTACTTAAAGTATTTTATCGACTATCTCGAGACCTCGGAATAAAGTCACGGCTGTGAGAATTAAATCGAGCTGCTTTAAAGAAACGGACTGTCTGTATGGTGCGGAATAAGTTACGAATATCTATTTTTAATTTGTTCAACCGATATAAACGTGAGAACATATTGCAAATTGCCAACGTAGTCCTTGTAAATTATCCTTGTGAGCAAAGCATTGAATATTCAGACTATATTGTTAGATAACGTAAACTTCGAAATACCGATCCGATTTGTGAGATGCTACGTGGAGATAAAGTTTCAAATTGTCCCGAGAATCTTCAGTTAGGAAATTCACCGCTGTTAACAGAAAAGTATGCTCACTGAATTTTCAATAATCAATATATGCAAAATGAGATTTTATCAGATATGAAATAAAATTTAAATTAATATAATCATAAGAAAACTAAATGCAGAAAAAATTAAAAAATAAAAAAAAGACAATTTTAAAAATTAGAAAAAAATTGGACACAATCAATTTGAATAAAAATGAAATATTATTTCTATTAAAATTCTGAATGAAAATTCTAAATTTCAAATTTTCAGAAATACTATTATTTTATCGCTGTAACAGTAAAATCCAAAGTGTCATCTATGGCATTTATCTTTCTGTTTGATATCGACCCATATTTCTATGAAAACATGTAACTTTTCAACCACAAAGTGACTTGGTCGCAATGTAAAACCCGTTGATACTATGTGCGATTTTGTTTTTACTGATTAAATCAATATTGAATTCTATAGCATATTGCAATACACAGTGGATATACAAGGTATTATTGTAAAACGATATACCTGTATTACTCTTTTTGTTGTACTATTATTATTTTATTTAATGTTATCGGTCGTTGCTATCGATACTGTAATCAGCGATGAGTGACGTCAATGTACACGTGTCTCTCTCAGCGTGGCATCTCTTAACTAAGATTTCTATAGCACTTGAACGAGGCGACCGCATGATAAGCGAAGCAGAACGCGCGTAAAATTCAATTGGTCATACATTAAGCGAGTTACATTGAGCGGTGACATCACTGCCAAATTTGCTCATATTGGATGCAATTATTATCATTCTGCTTGATTTAGTCTAATTGCAAGTGATTGCACTTACATGTCCGAGAAGGATGCAATTTCAAGAATTTTTTCATGGAAGTAATTATATACAAATAATTATATGCAAATAATTAATTTTCAGACTTTTGTTATAAATAATATAAATAATATAAATAATATAAATATAATATAACAATAAATTTACAATTTTTCTATATTAATGTTATTTGACGTGATTTTAAGTTTGATATCGTTTGGAATAAAATAGAAAAAAAAGATGCATCTTTAATTTAATTTGAACTATACAACTGATCGTCTTAATATACATGCATTTATCTTTCAAAGATAACTTGCATATTTATATGCCAAAGTTCACTTTTTAATCGAAAACAGAGGTTATCGAATTGTTTTTATGTCAATGATGATAATATATTAAAAATATTAAGATACATCATATATTTCTGTACTATACAATAGCATATTGACGATTTAAAGCGATCATAATATAATGATTGAGATATTGTATGTCGGTACTGTATGCAGAATCGTTTCTCATGTGTGAAATATCGATTTCCGCTCGATTCTCCTATTCGCTTTGCACTAGTTCGGTGAATCGGGACTCAGTCATCCAGAAATTCATATATATTAGGAACATGATATATATACATTCTGTCTTTCAAACAGAGGATTTAACAAAACGAATTCTCTTTTCTCTTCTGCTCTTAATCCTTCCCGTCTTTCTACGAATCGCTATATTACGTCAGGTTTATTTTCAATGCGGCGCCACAGATATGAACCTACAACCTTCGCTTGGTTTGGAAGTGAAAGTATCGTTCGAACCTCTTCCGAAAGAACTGAGCTCAAAGTGTCTCGATAAGAGATAATTTTATAAATCTGCCTACTAACGTATGGTCATTATCAACTATCGAGAAGTTCGAGAGTAGTAATGTATTGAGAACTCAAGTACAAGTCGAAAATAGAAGGTTCAAAGTTTTCAGTATTTGACTTAAATTCTTATAGAAATAAATGTTGAAACAGAGGTATGATATAAGTATTATCCCGGAAAACTAAATGAGTCATAATTTTAGCAATTTTCTGTGGACAGCTAATAAAGAAACATTTTAACGTCTTGCAATTACTCACCACATCCTTGTGTGTGTCCGTCGTAAATTCAGTGATGACACGCTCGTCCTTAACATCGCGCACGTCTTGTACAGAAGTGAATCTTGAAGACTGATCGATTACATAAGATTGCTGAAGCACTTCGGATGTACGCGTGATATCTGCATGTGTGATATCCGCGACACCTTCGACTGCATGTCTGATCTCAGTGATGTCCTTCTGTGTCTCCATTGATTTTCGCGAAATCGGAGTAAGCAACGTTTTTCCTTTCTGATCCACTGGTTTGCTTTCTTTCTCAATCGGTTTTCGTTCGTCTGCCGGTTTCTTCGGTACTTCAGTTGATTCATCACGTGTTGGTTTCTTTTGCGTATCTTGCGGTTTTTCGTGCACGAAAGAACCATCCCAAGTGGAGGCACCAGGCTTCGACGGTCGGTGCGTTCTGTCTACCGGACTTTTCTGCGGCTTTTCGTCGGAAGGTTGTTTTGATGTCTCGTAATCGATCGGATGTACTTTATCCTTCGGACTCTCTTTTATATAAATTTTGGATATATTTGACGAGTCATATGTCTTTGAATCGGTGACATATGTTTGTTCAACCATGACGGAGCTCGTAGAATAATCGACAGAACTTGATACATCCTTCGATGTATTCAGTATTGTAACAGATGTTCTATGATCAGCGATATCACTCGGTTTTTCTTTAATTGGGCTTTGCTTATCTTCAGTTTTAATATCTTTTGGCACTTTTCGATCTCCTGGTCTCTTCTCTTCCGGTTTCTCATACACAAACGATCCGTCCCAGGTGGAGGCGCCTGGCTTCGACGGTCGATGTGTTCTATCCACCGGACTCTGTGGTTTTTTATGTTTAGGCTCTTTAGTATCTTTCGGATGTTGTCGAGGCGATGGTTCAGGTTTTTCGTCGAACAGCTGTCTTGGCTTCTTATCGGTTTCACGTACTTTATCTTCTGCGCTTTCTTTGATAAAAATTTTGGATATATTTGAAGAATCGTATGTCTTCGAATCCGTAATAAATGTTTGTTCGACCGTGACAGAGCTCGTAGAATAATCGGTAGCATTTCTTATATCTTTTGATGTATCCAAAATTGTAACTGTTCGATGATCAACATTGTCGGTCCGTTGTTCTTTAATTGGACTCTGTTTAGCTACAGTTCTGTGTACATCTTTCGGTGATTTTTTATCGCTTGGTCTTCTTTCCTCTGATTTTTCATACACGAACGATCCGTCCCATGTGGACGATCCTGGTTTTAGAGGTCGGTAACTTCTATCGTCTGCGCGAGATTCCTTCTTCTCGCTTTTAACAGTGGTCTCTTTAATGTCGGTAGTAATTATTACGTCACTACTAGGCAGACTCTTCGCACCACTGTGAGGGCTTTCTTGAATGGTTACTGTTTTTTGCGTCGTTATTGGCTGACCGTCGCGAATAGTAACAGTTTCGACGGAAGTCGTCGAGAAATCAAGATTCGAAGAATCCGTGTAACTTTCGTGCATTCTTGATTGTTCCATAACGATGGAATTTTCCATAATCTCTGACGTGCTTGATACCTCTTGCTTGACATCTCGGAGATCGATAGTAGTCTCGCTAACATATTTCTTCGATGTATCAACATAGGGTGTTTTTTTGCTGTCTACTGGATGAGATTTATCTGGTAGCATATCAATGGATTCTTTGCTAGGTGTTCGCTTCTTCTCTTGCGATTTTTCCAATACAAAAGTTCCGTCCCACGTTGACGATCCAGGTTTGGTACTTCGCAGATCTCTATCTTTCGGTATCTTCTCCGGACTTCTAGGTCGTGGAGAGGGACTAGTCCGACGTTCCGTCGTCGAAACTTTGCTTCGTGATGTATCTCCATCAAATCTAATCGTCGTTTCGACAGGGCGTCCCTCGTAAACGACTGTCTCGTACCTCGTGGACCTGACATTAGCATCCCTGATGTCTGAGAAACTTTGCTGACTTGATGAATGTTCAACGATGTAAGAAGTACTTGTAACGTCCGCTTCATTAATCGAATTATCTTCCGTAACATCTCGAATATCGATGGTTTTTACGGTACGTTTATCTTCCGGTCTTCGGCGACTATCAGGTGTTACCGGTCGTTCGTAGACGAAGGTGCCGTCCCAAGCAGATTGACCAGGTTTGTAACAGCGCGAAGTTGTATCAAATTTTGTCTGTTTCTCCTGACTTTCATGACCGCGGGTAATTTTATTCTCAGGACTATCTTCCTCTAAGATTATATCGGACACTGACGTGACCTTCTCGACATTCTTCTTATCGCCGGAAATCGCGTATTCGACGATGTAAGACGTGGAGACCGATTCAGTAACATTCGAAATGTTCTGCTCTTCGCTGACATCTTGAACATCCACGGTATCATGACGTTTTTCCGTTGTACGGACAACGGTGATGTCTGAAGGATGCTTCTTTACGTCATCTTGTGATTTTTCGTAGATAAATTCGCTGGGTCTGCTGAGTCTTCGTTGCGATGGACTGGATACGCGAGCAGGATGTTCATCCTTACTCAATGGCGTATCATCGATATGGATCGAAGTTTCTCTGCTTACATCTCGTCGTTCTTCAGAAATGAATCTGGTGCTGTCCGTAGCACCTTTTATGACGCGCATAGTTTCGGATGACTCCTTCTCATATGTACCGTCCGTACTCTTTTCTTTGAAATCTCTTCTCTGCGTAGTTTCCATGACGTTGTCGCCGCGACCGTGAAACATATTGACGCCAGAGTCGTTACGCTGATTTTTTGGCTGCGTCGTAATTTTTTCCACGACGAAACTTCCGTCCCATGTCGAATCGCCAGGTTTTGAGTAACGAGTCAGTCCTTTCGAATATTTTTCGCTAGCGAAATCTGTTGTATCTGCGGCGGTTTTCTCTGGCGTGATATCACGAAGACAAGTCATCGTTCGTTGACCTTCATCAATCGTTTTCGAGTCTCGAGTCATGCTTGAACTTGAAGATACGTTTTGATCGATAAATGACACCTCCTGAGTCGAGGTCTCTTGAGTGATTTTAACGCTTGTTTCATTATCTCTGGTATCGCTATGAATCTTCGAACTTATTGTTTTATCAACGACGTTTTTGTCCTTAGGAGTGGCGGGTTTTTCATAAACAAAGGTACCATCCCATGTGGATTGGCCAGGTTTATTACAACGTGTTGATATCTCGATATTTGATTTCTCTGATTTCAAATCACTGCGCATACTTTTATCATCATTCCTCTTGATATCATCAGTATTTTTAATGACAGTCACATTAAAAGGTGTAATTGTATGCTCGCTGTCTATTTCTCGGCTCGATGTAGACATCGTCTTACCATTGTCATTGATTCTTTCTCCTGTTTCACGTATTCTCGTAGTGCTCGACATTATTTGACTGTCTTTCGTTACGGCTTCGCTCGTCTCGCTACTCACGTGAGTACTCTCGGTCGACTTTGATGATGTCTGAGATATGGGAACGTGAGCTCTATTTTTAATGTCATGAGAAACTGCAACAGTAGAGCGATGTCCGCTATGATCCTCGCTCACTGATGAACTCTCAATTAAGACACTCGAGGAGCTCGACTGCTGAATCATCGAATGGGATGTGCTTTGACTTTGCGTCTGCATAGATTGACTGGCTTGTTCAGTTGTTTCTCCTTGAATTGTTCGACTTTCTGAAAGAGACGTTGCGTGCTCGCGTGGAATCTCGTGCGTCGTCTTCGCTTGCTTAATCGATTGCACCTGCTCCCCTGCTATGAAGTCTTGAGAGCTTTTTCCAGTTCTTCGGCTGGACGAGCTCTGCTGGATAGTCTGTGGAGGTGTCTCGATAACTTTGATAATGTTACCTTTGGAATCCATGATGACCTCGCGACTGGCACTCGTGACCTCCATCATACTACTTCTAGATTCGCTCTCCTTCACCTGATTCGATTCCTCCACACTGGTGGAGGATACAACCTCGACTGTCTCCGTTGTCGTCACATCCGAGGACGTCGATGTCGTCGCCACTTCGTTTTTCGCAGTTCCCGCATTCTTCATCCTTGACACCGTGCCTTTTTTGTGAATAGTCATCGCTACGTATTTTCGGTCGCTTCTACAGCTCGATTACTCGACAGTAATTTACTCGACACAAACGCGAGAGACTCGTGTATGATTGTTGTAAATACGATAAAAGCCGAGAATGTTTTTAAAACGCACATTCACTGCCGAATATGTTAATTTGTCAATCACTGCAACTTTGCCCCTGATTTTAAATTTTAAATATAAAAAAGTTCTCTATTATCGCTGGCGCACAATCGTTTATCATCGACACTCAGTTTTAACTACATTATACATTATACGCTCGCACGCGCTCACGCCACTCTTCGAGTCACCCAGACGAACTGAAGCTCGGCTGTGACCGGCCTCGTTTACAAACTCGTTTCTTCTGTATGATTCCTCGGAACTTTCTCGCCCGCGTCAGATATATGCACGAGTTTCGCGCGTGCTTCTTCTCACTCGCACATAAATTCCAAAACTCTGTCTTTCTCTTCTGTATGATCACTCGGAACTAACTGCCGGCTTACAAAATTTGTGATTATGAGAGATGTGAATCGATGTTCTCAGTCCGATATCGCGAGTCGATGTGGCATCGGCGGTTACTCGCCGCTGCTGGTCTAGGTGACCACACGGTTCTCCACCGTTCCTCTCTCTCGTCACTGACACTGACATACACCAACCATGGATCTTTTATGCCTGGAGAACACCGCGGCATCCCTACTTTCCGCGACGTGACGGAGCCTCTGTACATTCGTCGGTACGTGTCCCATTCGTTCGGCGTGGGACGTAGCCACCCATCCTCGTATGTCCCACACGCTAGTGGCGTGGGACGTACCTATTCGCGTATTGTTCACGACCGGTAACGCGTGTTAGAATGCGTGACCTGTGAACACGCGCGTACATGCGCATGTACGTCACGCCGCTACCGTCTCGACCAGGTGTATTGCTTATGTTATTACGATATATTGCCAGATTAGAGTACGTCTTTCTTTCACTTGTGGCTTATCTGTGATTTCTCTTTATCGTTCACATATTTGCACAGCGATAGCGTACGTCGCAAATACGTTTATATCTATGTTGAATTGTAATAACAAATTCCAACATACAAAAAGTAATACGGATAATACTTTAGTGTTAAAAGAATTTTTTTTTTTAAGAAGAGATAATTTTTTTGTATTTTGCGTGAAACATTCTTTATAGTTTTAGATATGATTCATATACATAAACATGAATGTATTATCAATTTTTAATGTGAAGCGTGGTGAAGCAAAATAATATATCGCTATTACTTTTTCTTTTATTACTTTCCATTGCGCGCAATGAGCATTACTCGGTGGTATTTAACATTACATTAACTCGTGCATGTAGCCGCACTTCGCGCACGTGTGCACGTATACGCATCGGCGTACGCGTTACGTAATACATACGTAAATGCAGGATGTAGTCTTTTTCTCTGTCCTGTATTAGTGTACATGCGTACACCTGTTGATCTCTTATATTATGCGAATAAAATTCCAAACTAGATGGACTTGTGTAAAACAACAATTTTGCGTTTTTATGCACATTTAAATATAATAATAAAATTTATTACGATTATTTTTTATCATGATGTTATATCTTTTTTTATCAGAGATCCAAACACATGACAACAAATGAAAAACGAAAATAGAATAATTAATAGCAATCCATATTATATCGAACTACATCATTGCGTAGTAAAAGTATAAAAAAATGGAGAACAATTCATAATAGACGAGGAAGGCCTACAAAGATGTATTATCCTACGCGCAAATCGAAATTTCATCTTAATACTTATTTCTATATAAAAGCTTCGCACAATGATTCATACAACGATACGTAGTTCTTTCTTTCAACATTTTGCGACGAGAAAAATTGCAGACCGTGAGCACCGCGAACGCGACAGAGAAATCGGTGGGGGCACCTTCGCAGAACCGGTCCATCGTGATGCCACGGCGTAAACCGAGCGATGACGTAGACTGCAAAACTACGACGATCGTAGCCGATGTTTCCTCCCGGACGGACAAGTGTCACTGATGTCCATTATTTATTGTTAGGAATAATTGAGATAACAATTATTAATTATTAGTTATTTCAATGAGACTTTCTTAACAAGTCACAATTGTTAAAGAGGTAATCGTTTTACTGATAAACTAATTCGTTTGTGAGGAATGGATAGATTCTTTCTCGATTCAAATAATAAACTTGTTAAAATAATTATTATAAATTATTTTGTTACTGATCACAACAATTGTTTATAATACAATATATTATTTTCTCGTTATTGTTATTATTATTGTAGGTGTATCGTATTATGACACGTGGCTGGTAAAAAGTAAAAATCTTGATATAAAATGTTTTAATTACTCCATTTCTTTATATAATTATAATTTGTATGGATAAATAACAGTATATAATTACGATAAGATCTCCGACTAGAAAATGCTAAGCATTTTTTTATTGTTGAGTATTATCGATAGATTGATTCAGAATGAAAATATGATAATATGGAAATCATTGTTGAAATTATAAACCAATTATGAACCAATTGTACATCCAATTGCACATTAAATGAAAAAAAAATGTTTTACACATTTTAGAAAAATAAATAAAAAATATGCTGCAAGCAGAAACACTTAGCTATTTATGCTTGTGCAATATTTATTTCCTGCTATATTACGTCTTATATTATCCTTGGAAATAAATCGGGTAAATAATTTTCTTATTTGATTGAAATATTAACACTTACTTCGAGATGTAAAACCACACTCGTGGGCGTTAACGATGCGAAGCGTGTGTCTCATTCGTTAAAAAAAATGTTTACGTACACTTATATCTAAAGATGTTTATTAACTTTAATGAACGTTTGTTCTTTATGGTATGTACGTAATAAAACGCGTTATTATATGGATGAAGATACTATTGATATTATAGACAGTCAGGGTTGATATCACATGACGAATAGCGTCGGAATCTATTCTATACTACATAAAGAGATGCAGACCATAATAATTGAATTGAAGTATAAATTAATTTAATATATAAATTAATATTAACTTTCTAATTTCCACTTAACGGTAATCATAAGTTAACCGGTTCCTCGTGTCTATTTGCGTTTTAACCGTTATCTAAAAGTCAAAATCAAACGAGTATCTAAAATAATTCTGTATCTTTCTATATTCGAAAGAGCATGAAATTGTATTAACTAATCAGAGCGTAAGTCGAATGTAATGGAAGAAGGAGGCGAAAATTGAAACATCAAAATGTAGAAAAAGTGCAAACGATAATTCTTTTACATTTCATTGTTTCAATTTTCGTCTTTTAAAAGTTTCGTTTACGCTTCTTTTACTCTTGTATTACATTCCGATTTACACTTCGATTTTTATTTTTATCCGGAAAGTAACAACAATTTTAGATTTTTATTTTTTAATTTTGATACACATCAAAATTTTCTAAACCATTATTCGTTAACTATCACGAGCGATCCGCGCAACGCATCCGTGGACCAATTTACTTAAAGAGCGAAAGCACCACACCCGTCTGTTCATATTTCCCGTAAAAAGCGACGGCGGGTCACGGCGTGGGTAGAAAACCAGACGGCTTACGGCTTCTCGGGTTCGACTTCAATGCGCCGTATTTGGCGAATGCGTCGAAATCTGTAGGCGAACCGGTAACCGATTGAACGCGTCATCCGTGTACTGTGAGTGAATGTTTCTGTATGTGTCATTTGAGCTGACACTATAAATGTTACATTGTTATTATTTTTTGTTCATATTTTTCAAGATAATGGAACTTTCGTCGACCTTAGTCTCGCTAATTTATTAAAATTAATTATATACAAGAATAGTAAATGTACTTAATCTTTACAGGACGGGAAAGTCATTATAGTGGCGTTGAAATAGTGTCATATTTTGTGACAAGAAATAATGAATTATATTCAAAATTTTATTCAAAAAAAGCTATAAGGTTTTAAAAATAGATCCCTTCTAAGATTAAAGCTGGATTAACATTATTTTAAATTTTTTACGCAATCAAAATTGCAAATCTAAACCATAGCGCTTCATCTTACAGCTTAGAGTCACAAGATGCCTTAAAATGCCATTTCTGATCCTTTGCAAATTATTCTTGACCTTTCTGGGACCGCTCGGAATCGTACGCATGTATGTGATTATTCATTCTTTGTAGCCTGAAAACACGTATTAGTCCATTTACGTTTTTCCATCGAGAAGGACGCGATCGAATTCCAAATAATAGCTCGCGGCAGAAATACCTTAACCAGCGATTGATTTCGCGAAACATCGGCTCGCGTTGCGTGCTCCGCGTATCGAAATCGCGCAATTCGCAAAACGAGACGAACCGTGGCGGATATTTATGGTTAACGGGGCTAATTTTATGCAAGTTAAAAAAAAAAGTCGATCGCTCTTCGTAAATCAGTTTGGCACGGTCTTTCTCTCGGGGGAGAATTGAAAGCATGCCCAACTTGAGAGAAGAGGCCACCTCCGTAATGGATAGCGCCATAATGAAGTACGGTACGGCGGACTCTCTCATTAATTAACGTTAAAAGGGAAACTTTTGTAATTGCGCTCCTAAGACGAAGCGATGCAGCCTGACCTCCTCGCTGACGCGTCGTTACGTCGACGTCAGAGAGAACTAGACGGCGCGTCTTGAAAAGTGAAGCCTTTCTAGTGATTAGGGGGGCTGTCGAATTTATTATATTATAACCTCTAAATCCTTTATTCCAAGTGTTAATAATAATTCATACTATATTCTGGAAGTACGACAATTTTCAGAATATTAACTTTAATTAATACAAAACTACGGGACTATATACGAATACGATACTCTATTTGCGATTTATAGTATTTATAGTTTATTAGAACCTGTAGTTTCTTTCGTGATTAAGACCCAGGCTTTAAACGTTAAAGTTCATGTCTGCTTGTAATGTCTAAACGAAACGACCGCATCATTAAATAATAACGCGAGTTATATAGGCATCATGAAGTCATCGGTCGTGAAACTATACGTCATTATTTATGCACGCGCACGTGTAATCATACTATATATATCACAATGGATGTACTGTTCTGGTGCATTATGATCTGTCTCGCGAAATCCTTCAGATCGGTTTTTTTTTGGCCGATGTATTTTATAAGTACTCACGTGATTTGACCTTTCTTTCAAGGGTGAGCTGCAAGCGTAAGGAAGATAATAAAAAGGTTCTGCGACCTTTTTATACCAATTCAAAACGCTCGCGTTCATCACTGAGCCTTCTCTCCCAAGGATTACCTACAGGCTTTCAAGTACGAAGTTTTCATACGTCCTGATTGTGTAGACATGTACTCCAAAAGCGGTCATACAAATTTCGCGTCGGGGTCGACTGGGCAGGGATAAGCCACGAATGTGCAGCATTTGCAGCCTATGATGTCATGAGCCGTTTCGTTCCTCTATGGGATGTCAAGAGTGTCTGTAGGGAATTCTTAATACATAGTGATAAATATCTGAGAGTAACTCCGAGCCCAAGCGTTTCAAGATCTCGCGTGTGCTTGTACAACGAGAGCAAGTCTTGTCACATATACGACCGTGACACTAAAACAGTGGTTCTCGATTTGTGTTCTCTTATCATTATGCTCTTATTATCTATATAATCTAAATTTCTTTTTTAATTTGCAAATTTAAGGAATTCGTTTTTTAAGAGCTTACATAAAAATTATTCCAGAAAAAGAGGAGAAAGAAAAAAATATTCTTAATCTCTATACATCCATAAAGAAAAATATTTATCTCTGATTTTAATTAAATCAATTTAATTACGAAAAAACGTAGAATAGCTTCACTTCACTTTGATAAACAAGTAACTTCAGCAACGAGCAAATTTATCGGCTGTTCTGCGGTGTGTAAAGGGTGAAAGCACACCCACCTCAAACGTGATTAGAATCTTGATACTAATCCCGGTACAAATTGAATCATAGCCACCGGTGCGCGTCACTCGCCATGACAGCCAATACAGAGAAATGCAATTTCGGATGGCACGCACGTATAAGGCGTGACCACGCGACACAGAAAATTGACACGATTATCGATAACCGCGTATATACGATGCACCGCGTGCATCTATCTCTCGTACGCCGCAGGCATGCACCCAGTGAATGCTTAGAGTCCCTTGTGTTTAAACTGCCTTTAGGGACCAATACGTGATCGATACACCGCTTTGTAATCACGTGCATGCCGCTTGCATAGTGTAACATCATCAATTAATTAATATTTGCAACATTCAGTAAATCCAACCGATCTTTGGACAATAGAATGTGATCGGTAATTACGTGTGTGTGTGTGTGTGTGTGTGTGTGTGTGTGTGTGTGTGTGTGTGTGTGTGTGTGT
>NW_012130065.1:534134-540386 GCF_000143395.1 Atta cephalotes
GTGTGTGTGTGTGTGTGTGTGTGTGTGTGTGTGTGTGTGTGTGTGTGTGTGTGTGTGTGTGTGTGTGTGTGTGTGTGTGTGTGTGTGTTATATATAGTAACCTTGTATATAGTTACAACATTATAGTATACATATAATTTACTATATGCAAATATGTGATTTATGTGTAAGATAATCAGACAATTAGTTCAGGTTATTATAATTAATATGGTCAAAACAATTATAAATTTACGATTGTTCCAAAAACGACTATAAATTGTGGAAATTATTCCTTTCTTTTTAACCATTTCTTTTTTAACCATTTCTTTCTCTCAGTGATTTATGATTTATGATTTTAAATTATAATCATATTACATAATATTACACGATACACGAAAGATGCGGTAAAACTTTATAAAATAAAACGATAAATATTCTTGCATCCATAGAAATGTTAATTAATTGCGCAATCGATGACTCCCATGAAATGTGAAGATTTTTAATTACAGAATGCGAAGACTTTTAACTAAGGAACTTTTCTACATATACTCTGTTCAAATGTACCGCGTTCGTGAGAAAATTTCATTACAGCTAAAGCTCCGGAAAGTAGACAAACATTGATACACTGTTGACGAACACGTTATGGTATTACGGGCGCTAGAAAATATGTCAACTAAAAACACGTTGTTAATTTAAGGAATTATTTTAATAGGAAAATAATATGTAAATAATGTAAATATAAAATTAAAATAATATATGTAATTAATGTATATTTTAATTTTCTATAAGCAAAAGTATATCCTTTGATTTTTAAGTCTGAAGTTGGACTATGTAGGTTGTTAGATAACGTTTATAGGTTCTTAATTAATCATTAATATCAATGACATAACTAGAAAAACTAAGAAAACAGATTTAACAGATTTTTAGTGAACCTTTTAAGAAATTGTCAACATAAAGAAATTGGAAACTTATTTCAATCTTCAAGATAAGACATACTCCTATCACTCTATGCAAATCATTGCACGTGAGAAAGAATCGTTCAGCTGGCTTTTCTGTTCACGCTGAAAGAAAAAAGCATGATCCTCACGGAAATCGAGGTGCAGGTACAGGAATGACCTGCTCGAGCTTGATTCTATTCGCATATAGGGGATCCGTGTTTGTCGTCGGAACAAAGGAGAAAATTGTATGGATATGAGATAAGGAATTTCTCCTGCATTCTTCAGTCACTGGTACCTGAACTCTACTTATTTTCCACACAATGCACTTTTATGCATGTGCAATTTGCGAATAAAAATAAAGATATGATCAACTTGATAAAATTATGTGTAGAATAATAGAAAATTTTACACACACAAAACACACAAATATATAATCAGGTAAACTATACCGCACCATTAAAGAGAAATATTTTAAAATATATAGCGTATTTTAAATATCGATCATGTTTTAAAAATCAATCGTTTACTTCCTTATTAAATTCAAACTTTTAATTTATATCAGGACTAATTTTTATCCATTATATAAGATTAACAAATTATACCCACCTGTTATCGTGTTTCTTGATCACTCTACGCTTCTAATCTATCGATCTTCATCACGCAAGACCAAACACAGTGATTACTGGTTCTTGTAAATGTTTATAATTCAACATTTTACATTAACACATTAAGTTTCACAACGAAAATTACGTTAATCTTGTGATTAACTCAGCGAGGGTGTAAATCAAGGCATGATGGTCGATCATCAAGTGACGCACCGACGACGACTACACGTCACAGATGCATCGCGACGTCTGACGTTCCCGCGTTTGTCGGCGTCGCGGTGCCGTCATGACGACCATGTACGATAATTCGCGTATGCGCCTTCGAAATGTGTTAAAACGCTTGCGCGGCCAAAAATATATTAAACGTATACAGATTTTACAGAGAAAGAAATTCATATATTCGATTAAAAACGAAATAGATTTATATAAGTAAAAAACAGAATAAAAAGACTGATTTTTTTATAAAACTTCTTTACTAAGATCTTAATAAAAAGATATAAAATTTATTTGCCTTGTTATTTATTATTGAAAGACAATTGTCGTTGTATTATATTTTAATTGTTAATGGCTATCTTTATACAGAAATCTTTTAGATGAAATGAAAAATTTTACAAAAAGATTGAATTCTGGAATAATAATATAAAAAAATACATATCTGAGTAAAGAACTTTCAGAACCGAATAAAAACTGGGTTTTGCTTAAAAAAGTTTCCAGTTTTTTAAATAATTTTTATCTTTAAAATACATGATACAAACATAGTTTGTGATACAAACAAGAAAAATAAAAAAGATAATTTTAACATGTAGCATCATTAATGCCTCTAATAAAACTTATCACGAATAAAGTTTTCTATTTATTCTATTAACAAAAATATCATTACATTTAATATTACACTTAAGTGTTTTTTATGAGGATATACATATACATTTCTATGTTATATTTCTATATTTTCATATAATATATCTTTAGATTTACTACAATATTTCTCTGTAGATATATATATATATATATATATAAAAATTTGTTGTTGTATAGCTTATTTCACGATTTATGTATACTTAAACAATTAGTAATAGTACAATAATGTCTTAAATGTTTCGTAACCTGTAATTCCAAATGCTATAGCAAAAGTTATCGCTCTCAGGGGTTGTTGTTGGAAAATTACATATGATATAGTGTGACCTATACGGGAAAGTACAAAGGTTTGTATCAAAGTTTTGGCTAACCATGGTGAAGGTCCTGTTCCTAGCCAAAAGTATGTGATTATGAACCAAGGAAGAACGTTTTCCAAATCGTTCAAGTGTGCTCTACGTACACGCTCCACATCTGGATCATTGTAAACAGCTTTGCCTTTACTTAAGACACCATCTTCTGGACTTGCCAGTACCTGTAACAATTAATCATAATCAGTTTCATTTTAGTTAATAAATAATAATAAATAATAAATAATAATAAATAATAATAAGTTAATAAAATTCTGATGTGACGCTAAAACAGTATATATAATTCTCCAAATTTTTTACAATGTCATTCTAAAGAGTGAAAATTGAATCAATCTTGAAAAAAATGTCAATTTTCAATCTTTAGAAGTAAGATTTCATTCTTTCGAATAAGATCTAAAGATTTTAGAGAGAGAGTATAAAGAGAGTAAAAATCTGTCCTCTTATTAATTTAATTAAGAAAAAATATATGTATAATATATATATATACAGACAAAAAAAATATTTCTGCAACTTTTAAGAATTTAAATGTTTAGATTATTTCCTGTTTCAAGTTTAGCGTTTTTAATAACAATCAGCCTCATAAATATTTATAACAATTTAGAAACTCTTCTCATATACATAATAGCTATTCTGTTCTATATCTATGAAATCTATTCTATATCTTAACGAAAAAAATCATGGGCCTAATATTGTTATCTTATCTGGAATGATTATTTTATTACTCACGTGTTTTCGAAGTCGCTGTCGTGCAGTTAACAGTACCATCATCAGCATTTTTAAAACCAAAATGCTACTCCAAAAGCCGAATACTTTGAGCACTTCTGGATTTATTTCAGACATTTTTCGTGAATTTCAAATTTCTTCTCAAACATATAATGACTGATGATGGCTCTGCCCCTTTTAAGCTGTACACAGTTAGAAATAAGATTGCTCGTTAGTGGTCGACACGTTTTCTATTTCACTTATCACACACATGAAACAGATATCTAATTCCTATATATACTATAGATTGGCTGTGTTCTGCAGAATACAACAGTTTTGCAACCGTATTACGATTCTCTGCTGAGATAGGATCATTCCTCTTGATCTAAAAGCATAACCCAATCAGCGTGAAGAAAATTTCCAACAGTTGCAAAATAAACGTTCTGCTGAACACAGCCATTGTATCGCGATATTTGTCTAGTATGTATCCGGCAAGTTTGACGAGTAATGCTGTTAATTTTCACATAATGTAAATCAGCAAAATTTTACACAGTGGAAAAAAATATTTTTTCCTTTTAATTATATATTTATTTTCTAAAGTAAAAAAAATCTCATGAAATATTTTTTATCTCATAGAACAGATAAAATAATTATTTCGACACATGTGAAGCACAGGAATACGCGCTCTGAAACGTATTGTTCTGCTATAAAATTGGTATCTTAAATTGATTTTAAAACACGATAATTAAATATGTAACTTTAATATGTATGTATAATCAATTATCGAGTTTTTATATTTACACCTGGCAGACTTAATGCTACAAAATTGCATAAAGTTTCTATAAATAGTAAAATATTTAAGCTTTTAGCCCCACTTGTAATTATCTGGTTACATTTAAGGTAGAACACATTTTCAGATTTCGAAAGAAAAGTGGAAAAGGGTAGTAAAGTAAAAGCTTTACAAATACCAGCAAAATTAATTAAATTGGCAAAAATTAAATTGGCATTTAAATTGTAATATTTATTTATATTGAATTCTCAATTTTATGAAATAACCAACAGAAAAAAAATCGCTTAGTCTTTTCCCAAATAATATACCCTGATATTCAAGAACCAAAGGTTAGAACATTTCGAGCAATCTGGAGCATCACTTTGACCTAGCCAGACCTGTAGCAGGATTCTTTAAGGTCTTTACACAATAGAGTCGCAATTCGTAAGTTGTAAAAATTAACCAATCATAGTCGATTATTTTTGTTATATTCAATTGTGATTGGTCAATTTCTTATAGCTTCCGAATTGCAACTCTATTGTATAACAAACCTTGATGTCTTATCGATGATTGGGTCTAGAATATGGGCCCAGCAACTGGCTAATCTCTTACGTCCACATGCTTGTCGGCTTCGTTCAGAAAACGCAACAGCGTAGCGTTGAAGAACGGATCACGTGTGATTGGTGTATACATTCGGGTCGATCAATCTGATTAGTCCCTTGTGAGTGGTTGCATTCTCCACGTGCACGTCGACTGGTCTCCCCAGTCATCATTTGGCCAGTAATCTTTTAGAACACTCCTTCGGTATACTCGCTCGATGGAAACTCTCCGTTCACACGATATGATCTGCGAGGTGAACGTTCTAATATTATCGAGGAAGGTTCTCGAAATGGTTACGTGTAACGTAATGAAAACGCGTTGCCGATGATAGAACTTCTCGACCCATTTTAACTTAATTCTTTTTCCCTCGCCGTTTTTAATTAAATAAAATTAATACAGTTTCTGAGCAAACAGGTCCGTACAGTCTCTTGGAATTCGAAGAAGGATCGAATGAGAATAACGGGATCAACCGAGGCAACGTTTCTTGGTACCGAAGTTTTACATCTTGATTGGATACTTGTTTTTTAACGGGGAAAAAGCGGGATATTATTTATTATCTCTTTCATCTTTCAATCTAAGTAATTTCGATTTTTTAATTTAATTTAATTTTATAAATTTGTTCGTACCGCGCAAGTAAGTTGTCCGTTTCGAACGGAGCACGTCTCGCGCTTGTTTTCCGACAAATCTTAATCACGCTCCCTCGAAGACCGAAGGTGGTTTTTAAATCGAGGGATTCCAGCAATATCCAGCCGAAGAGTCGAGGAGCCGAGGAGAGCGGATGATCGCGCGTGCGCGACCGTCATCGCTGACGCAAGGGAGTACGTCAGCTGTTTTGTTAGACTTTCGCGGCGGATAGACGTGCGTGTGCGTCCGTCATCGTCGTCGTCGTTGTCGTCGTCTTCGTCGTCGTTGTCGTCGTTGTCTTCGTCGTTGTTGCCGTTGTCGTGAATACTGTTGTATTGTTGACTTGGAGGGGCATCTTTCTCTCGCGCAACTTTCGTCGTCGCACGGCAACGGGCTCTCGCGCACCTTTGTTCGCCGTGGTTCGCCGTACGCGCGCGTGAGAAGGACTGCGTGCGCGTTTCCGGGCGATTCTGCGTGCGACGGAGGAGTCGTGCGGACGCGTTCGCGACGACTCGCGTGTGCCATCATCGGACTTGCATTGCGCTCACGCTCGGATACCTCTTTCAATTCGAGTGTTTTCTCGATTGATCCCGCGGGACCTCGGTAGGTTTCACGCGTGGGAGACGTCCGTCCTCGGACCGTGACTATCTACCTAACGCGACAGAATCGGGACGTTCTCGCCCGCTCGCACAGTGATAGCTATATTGTGATACATCGGCAGAGAGAGAGAGAGAGAGAGAGAGAGAGAGAGAGAGAGAGAGAGAGAGAGAGAGAGAGAGAGAGAGAGAGAGAGAGAGAGAGAGAGAGAGAGA
>NW_012130065.1:541169-547073 GCF_000143395.1 Atta cephalotes
GAGAGAGAGAGAGAGGCGCGTAGAGTGAAGACATGGCACAGCCGACGAGTAGCGCGTTACGGGCGCTCGCCCTGGAGTACAAGAGCCTACAGGAGGAGCCCGTCGAAGGTTTCCGCGTCAAGCTGGTCAACGAGGACAACATGTTCGAGTGGGAAGTCGCGATCTTCGGTCCGCCCGACACTCTCTACCAGGGCGGATATTTCAAGGTACCCCGCTGTACCCCTCTGTGCTGTTTACGGTGTGCATAGGTGCGCGCGTGTGTATTTACGCGAGTCGCGCCGAGCATTTCGAGCAACGGCGATATCGATGTTGGCTCCGCGTTATCGTATTTATACGCGCCTCGTCAGTCCCTTCTTGGTTATGTCGCGTTTGTCTACGTCGCGTCCCGTTTTCCACTCCGTCCGAGGCCGAGTTTAATCGGCCTAAAACTCCACGGAGAAGATTTCGTTCACCTCGAAAACGGTCCTTCTTATTCGCGTTATCGTCAAATAAACAAAGGCTCTTTGTACGAACTATGTCTTTTAAATATGTTGCATGGCGACTTATATATATTATTTCATTTTTTATGATAAAACATGGATCACGCGTAGGATACCTTAACTTGGCGCATATTGTAACTCGTTATTGACTACCGTTTCGGTTTGCCAGTAAATCCATACGTATACAAGTACGGATTCTATTCTTGGTATTGTGGAATACTTATCGCCGTGTGATATCGCCAACATGCATTTGCAACATGTTGTATCCCATTTTGCTAATACTAGAAATATCTGAAAAAGGTAGAAAGTTTATATAAATTTGACATATGATTGATAGATGTAATCACAAAGATTAATCGCAGTTAAATATTGAATTAAAAAATCATTAACGTTTGCACAGCTGAACTGTTTGTATTTATTATTCATCCTTTGTGAACGATTCGTTAATAATTCGTTAATAATTATTAATATTTCGACTGCTGTAATTTACAAGACCACTTTTTTTAATCAGTTTGCGATTTATTTTTGGAGTCAAGGAAATAAATTTTATTTTGTTTTGTACCTAATTAAAAACAAATTTTTTTAAATTAAAAACGACAATTTAAATGCGTAAATTGTTTATGTCGAGAAACTGCGTTTCTGAAATGTGGCTTATAATTTGCATTCTATTTTCATAAATCAGATATTTACATTTTGTGATCTACATTGTGTTGTCTACTCTAAAAATGAGTTATTTATTTATCCGTTTAATCTTAAGAAACAAATATTTTTCAAAATAAATTTAAATATTGTTACATTGTAGACATTTCAAATTAATAAGACGAGGAAACAACAATCAATGCCTATCTGTCAATCAATGCCTATAATTAAACTCGATAATGAAACGATTCGAATGATCTGTTTTATCGTCGCCAAATGTTTGCACGTGTGACAATGCGGATTTCACGTCGCCGCATACAGCTCGAGCGCCTTGTTTCCTATCCTTGAGCCAATGTTTATCTCAGAAACTAAAGCGTTTTCCTGCCAAGTGAATTCTAACAATCACACGCGAGTCATTGAGACTACCTTGATGATATCGGTTGATGACAATGCTGGCTTAGACATCTATTATCTTTCCCTTTTCTTAATTGCCGAAGATTGATTATTCTTGCATTAATATTTAATAAAATTACATAGGAAATAATAAAGTTAATCAGATAATAATTTTTTTTAATTTGCAATATTGACATTCTGTCTTTTCTCTCAAAGTCATTTGAAAATGTTACGTCTGACTGTGAAAAATATGTGAAATGTGAATGCATGCACGAGAAAAAGATCGAAATGATTTTTCACTTCTGACGTCATGAACCAGCGCGATTGCAGCAGCGAGGAGGCAAAAGGGGCTTTAATGCTCAGCCAGGTTAAACGCCAGACTGTAAAATGAGTTCTGTCATTGCCGGCGCGGCTACGAAGTTTTTTGCATGTCCCGTCCGCTTTCTAAACCACTCTCTGCCTCGTCGTGAACGAGTGAACGCCTATTCACGTAACGCAACGTATCTTCCCACAACGTAACCGACAATAACGAGCATGGCGTTTCTTGCAAGCTGTGTACACGGTGTACACCTTGCGCATGTAAATCCCTCTTCGTGGTTATTTCGAAAGACTGCGTCCACTGCTCCGCTCGAAGCACTGGATTAATCTATTATCCATTTTACCGTAATCGTGTTAGACCTTAATCGGTGAATGCTCGCGTTATGCTGTGCTCAGGTAAACAATCGCTTTCATCTTACGCTGCGTTTGAGATATCTTCGTGAATGAATAACTTTACGTACTATCGTTTCATTGTTTTAGAGGGGTACGAAGTTTCTCGCCTTTATTATTTATGGACTTTATCTGGTTAGTTTGAAATCAATTTTTTCCGTTACGAATATTTTGCGAGATCAAATGGCTGATAAATTTAATTGTTTCGGGTTTTAGCTTTATAGATCAAGTTTCATAATGCAAATTTATACAAGACTTTATACCTTATTTAGCTTGAGATAAACTTAATTTCGCAGAACACTAAAAAAAAAGCAACGTAACTATAACGGAATATAACGAGGCTTATCAAAATCGCGAAAGAGCATTGCGTCATAATACGTATCGATGATACGAAACGGAACGCTGAAAGAATTGCGTATGCATATAATCTGATCTCGGATCACGCCTCCTTCTTTCATTTTTAATGATCACTGCCTTTTAAAACGAAGCGGAAAATTTCAATCTGACTTGAATTTATGTTTGTGTATTCGAAATGTACGTATGTTGGCACGCGATACCTAAATATCAATGTCTCTCTCTTGCATTTTAATAACACATGACGGAGACATCGAGTCTCGTATTTTTTCGGTCGTAACGACGCTCCTGACGATCTTCTCGCAAGATCACGTTCTACTTATCGAGAGCCTCCTCTGTCCCCTGATCAAAATTTATGCACGGCTCGGTAAAAGGTAGCCGATACGGTTGCCAAGTTACATAAAATGCCATCGAGCATTGTCTTGATTCTATTTCTGGTGCAAACAGACCTTTACCGATCGGCACAGCCGACCAACTTTCACCTAATCTCATTCCGCTAAGACGATCGTTCGTCGACGATTCGTCGTCGGTGCACGAAAAATCGATTCGCTATCTGACGAGCTCACGATTTTCGACGCAGCAACTTCGCCATTTCATTTTCCACGAAGTCCATCTCGATCAGACTTATCCTTTCACCTCGTGAAGAGATGGCGGGCATCCCACTTCGCGAGTGCCACAACTTTTCGCGATAATACAGCTTGGAATCGATAGTCAATATACCGCGAATCTTTAGAAAAAAATTGCGGTTGTTGATTTATTCGGATCCACGATTCTAAAAGGAAAAGTATTTGTTATATCTTACGCATGACGAAAAAGCTAAAAGCTTTCTTCTTCTTTCTTCTCATGAATTATTACGCGAAAAAACTTGATTATTACAAAAGAAAATATGGTAAACTTTTACAAGTTACAAATTACAGATTTTATCCGTATAAAAACGTACATAATCTATCTGTGAAATTTATAAATAAAAAGGATTTACATCATAGTCTATAACACATAAAAAGATAGATAAAAGAGCGATCGGATAATTAGATTTTGAATAAAATATTGTTATTACCTCGTCTCTCTAATTTCATTTTTAAGCTAAGAATAGAATAGACTGAATGACAGTCTCATTTACAAAAATGCCTAATCGAATTGATCCGTCGTCAGGCATGATACGACTCGATAGTTTTAAAAGTTGTCGCCTAATTCACGTTACACAACGTCGCGTTACGATGACCACAGTTGCTTATTGTCGAAGTAGGTCGCGAAAATTTGTAGGTCATACGGTGGAGTTGCGACGAAAGACGTCGAGGTGATAGTTCCATTCCGGAGCAATCTGCAAAACACACGATTTATAATTTCTCTTCTGCAAAATCGGTTTTTGAGACAAATAGCTGTTATGACGTTAGAAAAATTCTAGTAGGATTTTGCTATAGAAATAGAAAGTTTGTATTAGAGACATAATTCACGGAATATTTCCTGGCATGACAATGGCATATAAGATCGCACGCTGATAATTGCAATCAATATTACGGTATCGCATCGGAAAACTTGATATGTATTTATTTATTCCGATGGGCGTCGATTATCAGTAAATAAGAATTACAGAAAAAAATTCATTTTTTATTTAAAAAAAAATTTATAGTAAAAGTTGAACATGTACGGGAAGGACAGTTTGTTAAAGTAAGCTAAAAATTTAGCTAGGTACAGATCTGAAAATAATTTTGTTGGATCATGTAGGACGCTTAAAATGGTTGTTAGACATTTTTATAGTATTGCTCATCATGCTTTAGATTTCTATGTAATTATTTTCATAATTATTCTCACATAAAATTATTTTTACATTTGTTCAAATTTTTAGATACCTTAACAGATCATTCTTTTCGTAGTTTATTAATTATCACGTTAAAAAGATAAATGGAAAACACATTAAGAAGAATAGAATCTTTTCAATCATGAGTCAGCAATTTCGTTATAGTTGAATAAGCAGTTTCGGAAAATTGGTTGTAACAAAAATAGTTACAACGAGACAATTTGCGAGTACACGTGGAGCAACGCGAATCAGTCTGAGTAGAATTTTCGTGACACTGCGTGTAAGCGTGTAGTCGGTAGAAAGTAGGTTAATTCTAGAACGCGGTTATCCCGGAGGACGAGGTGGATATTTGGGCCATGACCAGGTCGCGATCAATATAGCGTCCCCGACGACGAAGCTTGCATCGAACAACCAGATACCCCTTTCGCGCTTTGGAATAGAAATCGATATCGTTGCAAATTCCCTTGGAGATTCCGAACCCGATCGAAATGTCGAATCTTATCGATGTCGAAGCCTGCGCTCCGATTTTACATTTTGTCTCGTTATCTCGGTTACGTTTCTAAACGGCCATGTTGTTCCACTTTCGTAACATCGGAGAACTCCGATGTGTTTATTTACAGGTCATCGTAGAGTGATTAATTTTTAGAGCGTTAATTTTTCTTCTAATCAATTTAAATAACACTTTTTTTCCATAATGTAAGAAATAAGTTATTGCCATTAGCCAATTTCCAACTATACTTTGTACATCGTTATAAATAACGGAACAAAAAGTTTATGTGAAATTGAATCAGGCACGAGCTTAACATCAAAAAGTTTGCGATAATTTTTCGAGGGCTCGCATAAACAAGTACTAAAACCGGTACAACTTCGGTGGGTTGACTAATTTTGGTGGTGTACGCACACGCGGGAAAATTTCCCACGTTGATCGTGAGAATAGAACCGACGGTAGATATTACTGGCGCAACGCACATTTTTCCGCACGTGTGTAGCGTTGGATATTGAACTCGCTGAAATTATAACGGTTTCAATCCACGTCGATATACATATAGATACGTAAGCGAAGGCGCGTGTCACGTAGACTACGCGTGGGCGTCTCGGCGACCCGAAGCCGAGTCGAATGTCGAGAATATACCTTGACGAGACTTAATTCGTTATGTTACAGGCACACATGAAGTTCCCACCGGATTACCCGTATAGTCCACCGAGCATTCGTTTCATGACAAAAGTTTGGCATCCGAATGTATATGAGGTGAGTGAATATATACGAGAATTATCGATCCCCCGCGTATGCTCTCTCTGCCCGTTTCGACCCTTTCCTCTCATACGTGTGTACGTGCGTATCCTCCCTTGCGTCCCTTTTCCGTTCATCTGTCCCCTCTCCCCCTCNCCNCCTCCTCCTCCTCTCTCTCTCTCTCTCTCTCTCTCTCTCTCTCTCTCTCTCTCTCTCTCTCTCGTCTCCGTCCTCCGTCCGTCCGTCCGTCCGTCCGTCCGTCCGTCCGTCCGTCCGTCCGTCCGTACCGTTCCGTACCGTCC
>NW_012130065.1:547093-549767 GCF_000143395.1 Atta cephalotes
TCCGTCCCGTTACCCTTCCTCCTCTACTAGTGTGTGTCGTGTCTCCTCCTCGTCCTTCCGTTCCTCTCTTCCTCCTCCCTCCCCCCTCCCCCTCCCTCTCTCTCTCTCTCTCTCTCTCTCTCTGTCTCTGTCACCCTGCTCTCGCCGCGCTCTCACCGCCTCTCGCTGTATAACGACCGTCCCGCTCTGTCCGCCTCTCTTTATCTTCCACCCTCCGCCGCCATAGCTTTTACAACCATCAGCTTTTACATCGTCACTTTCAGCGCTTGTGAAACCACCCGGGCCGTCCAAACCCCGGGCCGTCGTTACCATCGAGACGCAACGGGCGAACGGATGGGAAAGGGAAAAAAAAAAGAAAGTAAAAACGGTCAACTCGAAAAATTGCACGTTACGTAGTAGTTTTCGCCAGAGGTTGCATTCATATTGATGTATCACCGCCACCACATTCTTGGAACGTCCGGCCGTACTATATTTATCGCGAGCTACACGTCGTCACGTTCGACGTTTGTAAAACGTCTCTGAGATTCCTGTTCTTCCGCCATATCCATCGGCATTGCGAATTTGCGTGACGATTAGCGGGAAAACGACGAGACAAGTTGGCACACTGCTGATAATACGCGATGTTTTTTACGAGGACTGATCGTCGTGTTGTTCGCCACTTTAAAAGGTCGAAAGCACGACCGTTTCCTGTCTGTCACGCCGAAGTACTGCATTTAAACTTCGCTCTCGCATTCGTTCGTTATAATATTGTCCGCGCGAAATAAAACGTCGATTAAATGTATGAGATTTATTAAAATAACTTTTCGAGATCGTCCACGTTCTTATAGAAGTATCACACAGCTAACTTGCTCTCATGTGACCAATAGGTACAGGTATATAAAATATTAAGATTAGTACAATATTTTGCGCGAACCATATCATTCGGAGTATCGTTTGAGATGGAAGTATTCAGCGGGGATTGGGAATGCATTTCCGCGTTCTTCTTACATATTGCGATGGTATCATTTGCGTTTGTACAAAAGTATCGCATTCCCACACTGCTTATCGACCTCGGTCGCCGCATCTCTTGCTCGCTGTTCGTCGTATATGACCCTTCGGCGGCTAGCGAAGCGAAGTCAATGACCGTCGAAAGCCCGCGTGGACATCCATGTCCACTCGTCCGTCGTCGATAGGGATGGTAACGACGAGAACGTGTTATGAGTAACGAGGCAAACACGAATACTTTTTTTTTTAAAAGTCTGGACTGTCGAAGAGAGGATATTAAAGTTTGTGAATTGTAGACTAGTTACTCTCACAGTTACTCTCTTGCCTGCAAACTGGACACGTTTGCAGTATAGTATGGGATTAACTGTAAAATAACATACATAGTTTACACGGAGAAAATTTTATATTAAGCTTTAATACAATTTTAAATTACGCTTTAACTATGTCTATGTATTTTCGATAAACCATCACAACATGATTCCGACATAACTTTTACTATGATAATACTAATTTTTATCACATAAATAAAGTAATTATTTTGTTAAAGTGCTTAAGTCGTATTCTAACATGAAAACAGTTAATTTTTACTATGGTACTCAAACAAAATTTGCTAGGTATATATTTTTTACTTATCTTTACAATACTAACTTTGATTCAACAAGTTTTGATTTTGTAATAAAAAATGTTTACTATGAAAAAGTGTAAAAATTACGTTATTGTTTCAAAAAAATAACTATAGCATTTAAACTTATAATTTACATGATAATCCGCAGCTACTATCACGTTATAGTATTTTAAATATATAATTTCAAATATAAAAAATTTTCTCTGTGTATATGTGTAGTATGGAAACACGAATACGAATATAAAATTAAATATTTTAAATCTGGTATCCTAAATCGCCGTTTACTTCCTATCTCAATTTGAATATTCAAAATAGTTGACCTGTTTGCTAATCGATTGATAAACCGAACAACTTATCTTTATGTAACTGTAATTATGTATCATATTTTTTACAAATATGGTATTTCTCTTTTCTATCATATATCTAACGCTAAATGTCCGTTTTATTTGTATTTCAGCACATTTAAATTCAAAATATATAGCAAAATCTTGTTTCTCTATACGTCGTCTTTATTTTTTTCCATAACGCGTGATCATAGCGAAGCCACTAACTGTAAAGTGAAAATCAACGATCTCTATATTCAGCGAGATAGACTGTAAAAGAGTAACTCTCGGTACAAAGGAGATTAATCATACGCGAAGAGTCGACTTATCTCGCTTTTTCTTCACCGCGTGAAATTTTATTTCGATGATAATCTGCGCATTGCGCAAATCCTCGAGAAAACACTTACTTCAATATGTAGAGGTTCTTTCGCAATCGAAGCAGACCGTCGTAGAAGGTTTACTCGATATATACCGCATGGCTTAACACGTATACAGTTCGCTCTTCTCAAGCCCAACTTTCCCCATCGTGAAATTCATATTATTCGTAGGCGTGTGTATCTTGCACGTTACGCGAATCTTCCCTGGACTTTTTCATCGGCACGCAAAGTAATGTACAGTAATGTACAGTAAATACGATAGACATTTTACATACGTAAAGAATAAGAGGCAGCGGCATTGTTTTATTTAGCTTTGTGTGTGTATATATATATATATATATATATATATATATATATATATATAT
>NW_012130065.1:550960-559470 GCF_000143395.1 Atta cephalotes
TATATATATATATATATATATATATATATATATATCAAAAATGCTTTTATAATAAGCCACTGAATATCGTGCTTCTTAAGCAGAATCTATTTTTCTAGAGATTTCATTGTTTTTTTTACGCTTCCTCTTACATTTTGTTTGCGTGTAGCTCTCGATATATAGATCTCAAGTGCCGGTCACATTCACCGGTTACACTTTGCACGATTCTGCGTCGTGTACTCGTCGGTTTGTACAAATGCATGCACGGATACAGCGATGCTATCGCCGTCGGTCGTGTCAAGTGCCGGGCGTTTACTCGAGGAGCTTGCCTTCGCCTTCGCGGCTTATTACGAAGTGTTCAGAGTCGAGCCACGGTGAAACCACGGTGCGCCTTGTCCTACTTGCCGAACATCTTCACAGAAGAGATGAAAGATAGAAGCGATTCTTGTGAGAAAACGTCTGCAGCAAATTTTCTACGATTTTCATGATGCTTGGCACGCGTTTGTAGGACGCTTAAGACTTTTGTATTTGTTTACTTGCTATACATAATCTTATTTTTCGTATTGATAGTTTTGTTCGATTCCGATAACATATAATTTTGTTTTAAAGAAAGTCTCTTCTCCGAATATGGTGTAGAATCACGGTGACCTCGGCGACTTCTCTTTACGAACCGTAAAGGTACATCCGGAGGTCTCGTCCTTCGAGCAACGATGTCTTCTCAGGGACAAGAAACGCGGAACCAGAAGCACCGAGGTCACTGTGTGTTCGGCGAAAGGACAAAATGAACGCTGCATGCACAAATTCTTATACATGTACAGGCTCTTTTTTTTTGAAATAACAATAAATATATTTAGAAATGGCAAATAAAAATGTATATGGATTATCTTTTTAAGTTGATGCAAGTATCTTATCTTAGTTTTTTAACAATAAATTATTCAGCACATATGTAAGCGAATAAATACAAAAATACAATTTGCGTATACTTCTGAAAACAACATACGTAAATATCAACTTATTATTACGCAAAACAAAATGATAAGCCTGTTCTTTGTGATTACTAATGTATACTTGTTGACACTTGTTGTGTACATTTAAAGCGAAATAGATACATATTTGAAGTTTGGTGAAAGCGAAGTAAAAAATTTTAATGCAGTCCAATGTAATGACAAAGAACAGGCTTATTATATTAATCGAATAAGAAAGTTAAGAATTAAATGTTAGGAGAATTAGTATAAAAGGCTACTTCTTTTTTTGCATAGAACGGTGATTTGTGCATATCAATTCTCCATCCACCCGTAGACGATCCACAGAGCGGTGAGTTGCCTTGTGAGAGGTGGAATCCGACTCAGAATGTCAGGTGAGTGCACAGTGCCGCAAAGTTCGAAAAAAAGGAACAAATAAAGAAATTTCTGTTAGAATTAATTGATTGTGTTTCTCAGGACTATCTTGCTATCAGTGATCTCGTTGCTGAATGAGCCCAACACGTATAGTCCAGCCAACGTTGACGCATCCGTAATGTATAGACGTTGGCGTGATTCCAAAGGAAGAGACAAAGAATATGAAAATATCATAAGGTAAGATATCCTTAGTAATGCTGTTGCGTGACATCATCACGCGATTGCAAGAAACTTTGCGCATTTTCGTTGAAATTGTACCGCTACCGGATCCATAGCGTGCTAAAAACTATGACAACTGTGCGAAACAGATAACTGCGGAAACGAGAATGTCGGTACAACGTAAATATATATATTTTAACGCTAGAGCAACTATATAAATTTATTTAGGAAAACTAATTCTTGTTCTAATTATACACGAAAATGAAAACTGTAAATTGTTTTTTTTAACAATTATATTAATTTTTCTGTTATTAAAAGAAGATATTGTTTAAAAATAATAATAATTTAGAAATAACATTTGTATTATAAATAATAATTATTATTACATTGGATTTCACGCTAAAGTCGATTAAGTGTTCTCTAAAATTTTGGCATCTACGAATAAAATATTTGTCAGACAATTCTATATCCCCTAGTAAACCACAAAAAGATATTTTTAAAAAATCAAGAAATTCTCAAAGAAATTTTAGATATATTTTAAAAATATATTTAATTTTTCATTTGATAGGCAGAAGATTGGTCACAACTAAGGTAGGTATTTTCTCAATATATATCTCGTTTATGTTTTTTTGTTTAGGAAACAAGCTCAAGCTGCCAAGATGGAAGCGGAAAAGGAAGGTATTGTTGTGCCTGTAACTCTGGAGGATTATTGCATAAAGACTCGAGCGAGGCCGGCCGAACAACAACTAGATATGACAGACTTCTACGATGACGAATACGAGTTGGATGATGATGAGGATGAGCAGTTGAGCGCGACCGATTACGAGGATGGTGATGATAGTGGTAATGGGGAATCGTGATCCATTTCTTAAATGATAATAAAAATCCGCGAATCGCTAATTATTATATATCAGTTCTGTATAGATTAATAAATTAATGAGCTTCTAAACCGGACGATCTCTCTGTTTTTCTTTCTGGATGTCAAAGTTCAAATAAATATTTCTTTTTTTATCGAAAATGAATAAAATACTCTAAGGAAAATTTAAATAAGATTACGGATATGTCTCTCTTAAGCCATCATCAATCATTGTCATTTACGTTTTTTTTTTTTAAACAAATCTATATGTATAACCTATTCAAACTTTATGTATAAACAAAAATTTTTATAATTTCTAAAAAGTCTATTATTGAATAAGATTTTCTGTTTAACGATGGTTTATGAAAGATAATATTCTTTAACTCTCGCACTATCGAAGTATTTGTTGGACAGCGAAAATTGTATCATTATGTAATGAAAATTTTTATTTTATTATGGCGCGTGTTTAGAAAATTTAATTCTTCACATTACTTGTATAATATATTGAACATATATGTTAAGCTATATTTGTTATATGTGTTACACAAATATGCGGTACAGGTATTACAACACAAATATTTAATACAATACTTTATAGAAACTCATTATGAAATTTGTATAAAATTAATGAAACTAATTGAGAATGATACCAGTTTTTGCTGGGCGAGAGTTAATAGAAAGATTGGAATGTTAATAGCTGTATGGAGAATTCCGTGTTTACAAGCTCTTTAACTTAAGCAATATGCTACGGCGCGCATGCGCGCGCGCAAGTATGGATATAAGTACTATGGATAGGAGCACTTTGCTTGTTGTGTTGTGGCTGGCACTTTGATCTTTTAAATAGGAACGGACCAATTGATTTACCTTACAATGACAAACGTTCGATAAAAATAATCATACGTAAGTACTATAAGTACACGATTGATTTTTTTTTATATTGGACATCTAGTTTCACATCTTGTTTAAAGTTGTAAATGGGTACATCAATTGATCCTAAGTATAATATCTATATATAAAATTTGCATTGTTTTGAATAATTATTTATGTTACGATGACACAAAAGAAAAAAAATTGTCAGGGGAAGAATTCAATTTAGTGTAAGAGAAAATAAGCTGCCGAAGAAGACCTGTTAAAAAATTATCAGTAATAAATTTTGCATCTCACACACTAGGATTCATGTTATACATTAATATCATTAATTATATTTATATGTATGTACATCCATATATCGATGTAATCATACTGATATTTTCGCCGTATTATTTTACTGAATTACAAAATGAAATTAACAATAATCATGTTTTTATTTCTTCGCGGGTCTGAATGATAAACTCATTCATGGCTTTAAAAATGAATAACTTTTGCTACATTTTAATTTTAATTATAAATGATATTAAATGAAAATCTTGAAAAGAAGAATTTATGATGAAACTTATACGCGCATAATACTACAGCCATCAAAGTTACTTTAGTTTATATAATTTTCTTAAAGATCTCTCTTTTGCTATCATCTTTCATAAGAGGAACTAAAACTTTCTAGATGAAATTGGTTAAATGTAAGCTTACTACTTAAGTGAAAGGTATATTGGATACAAAACTAATTCTGATACTGTATCTGCGCTCGTATGACTGAAATTGTAAATAGTAAATACGTGAAACTCAATTTTAATGACACAAAATATATAGGTGGTACTCTTTTACTTATTTCTTTATAGTTATTTCATTGAAAGACCAATATGTTGAAAGTGTTTAAATGATAAAATGAAAGCAAGAGAACATTTTTAAATCCCAATAGCTAAGCATATACTCTGCGCTTGTAGTAATATCGTAGCTGAAGTGAATATTCTCTAGTTCCTTCGACGTACTGTAAAATCTTTTCTTATTTCATGTTTTTCTCATATAGCTATTTATAATAATAGAAAACATACAAAGTACTGACAAAAAAAAATAATTTATATACTGCATAATTCTTTCCTTCTCTTTTTTGTACATAAAAGTTTTTCTTCGTACAGATATTAATAAAATTAGCGTAATATTATCACATATGCTTTGTCGATAATTTAGTGAATATGGGTAATAATGTCAGGTAATGTTAATCATTTACTATTAATTACCTTTTTCACATGATGATAGGCTAATGTGAGGAAATATGTGTAAATACATTTTATTATGGCAAAAACTGGGCTTTTTGTGTATCTTCTTAATTACTATTATATTCCGCACATCGATAAATAATGAGGCGATAAATATAAAAATATGATTTATTCTTCACACAGCTGTACATGCACAGGATAATGAGATTATAAACGTTTCCAACGTTACAAACATATCTTTTATCAATACAAAAAGAAATCACGAATTGCTGATCATTATAATCGAATTGTAGAGGTAGTTGTGAGTGAACGTTTTTATCATAATGTAGATCATCATTTTTTGTTCCGCGCATATAAGACAGAAGGCACATCGAAATTGCAAAACAACTTTGTTCTTCGAATAAAAATACACAATTTTTTTAAATTTTAAACGAAAATGGTATAATAAACACGCTTCATAATGAGTCAGTATAACGATTAATTGAATCCTGTGCACACGATATGCAGCTTTCTGATAGAAAATGTTAATAAATACAAGAAAACATGAGAAGAAACAAAACTGAAAACAACATAATATTATCGACGATATGTTGGTGGGACATTCACAAGCTTTATCTTACGGCTAGCATTATGTCTAAAAATTATTTAATAGCTTATTTTGAACGATATTAAATAGAGTTATTGTCATGTACGATTACGGACGGTTGTTTAACGAGACTGTTGATGAGCCCAGCACTGCGAGCAATAATATTGGTTTTCTGGCGATCCAAAGAATTGGCAGTGTTCACTGCGGCACTCCTTCACGGTGCCCTGTGCAAATGGCAAAATTTTAATTAATAGAATTTATAATTTTTCCTTTTGAAAGTTACTTGATATACCTTTAAATGGTCACTATTATTCCAAATCTCTGGCCCCGTATTATTTGATGGAGTTTTATCAATAAAAAATGTAGATCTGTGAAAAAAAAAGTTAATGTATTTTTCATTATTAGATATAGCGAAGAGAATCTGGATTTTACAATTATACCTCGAAAGATAAAGCGTATGATTTTTGTTTGTATTAGTAGGTAATAGTTTGTTAACGCTCGCATGACTATCGCGATCACTGGCAGCGTAAAATTTGGACTTGCCGGCACCGTAATTTAGTTCACTACCTGTGTCATCCACCTGATGATCTTGTAGATATCTGCAACATGATACAACAAATCGATGTAATTATGATCCATATTTTTCTGATTTATCAAATAATCAAAGTGGAAATACCTTGCATGAGCACACTGAAGGTAATTTTGAAGCATTTGATCCACATACTGATGACGTCTACTCTTTATTCTTACACACAACAAGCCTTCTGTCGAAATTCCACCGCTGGTAGAAGGCGGGCTCTTTGACCTTTTGTTCGTCATAGACCATATTTTTTTACTGACAGATTTACCGATAGAACCGAATTGTTTCGCGACCTCTAACAATTGCTTCGCGGTTTTTGACAAAGAACCATCGGAATCAGAAAGCCTGTCGATATCTTCGGACATGAAACTTTGATACTCGCAATCTAAATACTGTCGCAACAAAGTCTCCATCTGCATACAAATAACAAAATGATTCTGTTACCAATAATTTAATACTTTGTCAACAATATGTTAAATATATACAAAAAGATCTACTTACGGTATCCTGCGTACAAGTTAACAATTCTCGTGAACCATCAATCCAATCCCAATCAGGACCAGGATCCACGGCAAATAAGACTGGTAACAGTTTGCCTGTATCTGGATCTACTAATGGTATACTAACTCCTTCACCGCAAGCGCTGCCATAATCATTGCAGCCATCTACAGTTACAAGTGGGGAGAAATGAGCAGAATGATATGCCAAGAGTAAGGGTGTTCTGTGACAATGCGAAGGCGGTACTTCCAGAGGTAAATACACCCCACCGAATGGGATCGGTGCTAAAGCTACTCCATCCGCGTCCTTCAGCATAGTTTCTGCTATAACTATTATAGGTCTTCTTAAGATATGAGCCAAGGTTAACACGTGTATCTGAAATCAAAATATAAATTGTATATCTAATTAAAATCTAAATAAAAGTTATGATAATCAAAGAAAAGATGTTGTAATACTTCTTCGAGACTCTGATAAGAGGTAGCAGTCTGATTTCTGATTGTAGGAGATGCCATATCCACTATACTTTGCCATTCTGATAACCATTCCGCTTCCGTATATGATAATCCAGCCGCTTCATTTAGACTCATTTGTCTCCACTTCCATCGTCTAATAATTATGGTATTGGATAAATAGATATCCTAAACATTTACTTCTCTTTTAAAATTAATATTTTCTTATTTTATACCTGAAAATTGCATGTCTGTATTCTCCTTTGGTCAAAGTATTATGCAATGCCTCTCGCAGTGTAAGTAATCTATCATGAAAGCCCCACATTCCCAATGAAGCAGCGTGAAGTAGACAATTGCCATCTCCAGATGTTGCTAGTGGCCAAAGAATTCTAGTGCTTCCACTTTTGTACCACCAGTTTAATCGACCTGCAGCTTCTAAAGAATTCAGGCATCCATTCTCTATCAGATCCTTCTCCAAGAATTTACGAAACGAATCTAGATATAAAATATCAATCAAAAATATGCTAATGTTAATAAAAAATAATTAGGATACATATTGTATTTGAATAAAGAAAAATACCTGGATATATAGACAAGTCTGGCAATGAAAATGTGAATTCTGGTGTATCGAGTGTTCCTAAGGCTGCCAATTGTAAACGAGCATAGGAAACAATTGCTGCATTTTCAGTTGCACGGGAGATACCTCTAGCCAGTTTTTTTGTAGCACCCGTAGTGCTGTCCAAGCCATTATCAGCAGGACTCTCGCTCTCCAGGCCACTCTCCAAGCCATCGTACATGGATAAACCAACACTCATAACACAGCTGTCCTGTCAATCAATACAAAAAATGATCTTATGTTAAGAATGAGTCATCAGTCATTAGTCATTCATCATGTTAGGTTCAAATAAAGAATAAATTGATCTACTGCAAACATAATTGAATTAGATCATTTATTCCAGAACATTCCAATATTATTACACATACATTATAACATTTGTTCTTGCAAGTTATTAGACCAATTAGATAATCAGATAACCTATAAAATTCCAGATTAATTCAAAAATGTTATCAAAATATATTTAATAAATTCTGAGCATTCTTCTCGAATATATCACATTTGTCAATTTTTTTTTTAAGAGAATAAGTAAATAAAAATAGAAAACTGTTATAATTTTTTAACTGTTATAATTTTCAACATTAAATTTTTATAATTGCATTATCCATGTAATCATTAAACCTTCACAGAAATAAACAAGCCATATTATAGAACCTATTTCTCGGATTAAAGGAGTGAAAGTTTTTACGAAGGCTTACGGTTCTAAATAAATCGTAAAAAAAAAATGCAACCACGGCGAAAACGCACACTCGTGCAAAGTCACAATAAAGATTCGTAACCGGCCGCGATTACGCGCGAATGTCAGCCGAGTAATCGCACGCCGCTATATACGTACATACATATATGTATGTACATACATATATGTGTATACATGTATACAGGCAGTCTACAGAAATAGGACAAGGTTTCACAACGGCCACCACCTTCGGTAAAAAAAAAGAAATATGCAACGCGTGAAAATCGATCGCGACGCACACCTTTTCGGAGATGAAAAATACGACTTTCGCTCTCGTTCAATAGTTGTCTGCGCGTAAACATCTGCGTGAGAGTCTTATTTCGATGTAAGACGAGAGGAGGAGGAATGGAGAGAGAGAGAGAGAGAGAGAGAGAGAGAGAGAGAGAGAGAGAGAGAGAGAGAGAGAGAGAGAGAGAGAGAGAGAGAGAGAGAGAGAGAGAGAGAGAGAGAGAGAGAGAGAGAGAGAGAGAGAGAGAGAGAGAGTAGAGAGTAGAGAGAGTACGTAGTACGTAGTACGTACGTACGTACGTACGTACGTACGTACGTACGTACGTACGTACG
>NW_012130065.1:559743-603406 GCF_000143395.1 Atta cephalotes
AGAGAGAGAGAGAGGAGAAAGAATGATCGAGAACGCGAAGTGCGAACCTTGGGCTGTTATCGAATTAATTCGCGAACACGACGCAGTAGCACGGCTGCCGATTTTCTGGCCGATGTCCCAATTGATGTCTCGACGTGATCCTTCTCATATTTTGCCCATGCGATCTCCTATTAGATCCGCCGCGATTGGCCGCGATGACTGGCGATGACAGATCGTACGCGCGCGCGGACACGAAGCGCCGCGTGTACTCCGAATACTCTGAACCCGCGGGATCACAGCGAGTATAAACACGGCGACATAACCTACGGTCTATTGTTTCGTCTGATGGATTCGCAGGTGCGACGTAGTGGGAGGCTCGGAGAACCAACTGCGCGCAAGAATATCGCGAGCGCGGCGCTCGCACGGTAATTGCACGCACGGTGAAACTTTAAACGGGTCACATGTCTCAACGTCGCGTGACGTGATGAGCCGTGTACGCATGCACGTCACGCTAACGTGCCTCGAGCGATTCACGCGAATTTTCTACGCTTCAGTAAAAGGCGGAAAAAAAGCAAAAAAAAGAATAGGTCGTGTTCGTAGCACGTAGGTTGTAGGATGAAACCTCGGCGCTCGTATAAATACACGCGATGACGCGTTGATATCGAATTTTTCTTTCTATGTTCGATAGATAAGATATGATGACTCATTCTTTTGTTTGTATTTATATGCTATATTTAGAACGAATTTTTTTCAGATTGTCATGAGATAATATCAGATAATATTGTAGATCGCTAATTAGAATTTTTTTATCGCAGTTTACGCGATTGAAAAAAAGACTACATTAACGTCCTTTCGACGAACAATTGTGATTAGAGTAAGAACAGTCAGATGGCACCACATAGTCTAATTTTCAAGGTGCATTTACGCGTAAAATGTAATAATCTATATTTACGTAATATACAATGTGGACTACGTAAATTATGTTTTACGTCATATATGTAAATTATATCAAATTTTACAGACTTTAAATTTTAAAATTAAAAATAAACAATCTATACAAGGCCAATAAGAGTCACAGGCTGGTGAATTATGTTTTATGTCATCTATGAATCATCGAATCTTTTTATCTTGTATTGTAGACTGCACTAAGGTTTCTGTCTCCCTCACAGCATATGGTTTTATTTATCAATATATACTAATAAACATAGCCACATTGAAAAAAAATATAGTCAATTTTAATAAATATTTAGTTGAATTCTGCCAACTAAATATTTATTAAATATAAATATTTATTTGATACAAGAATTGTTTGTTAATTTGATTAACAATCATTTTTTTATTGAACAAATATTTATTTACTATAAGCAATATTGAACTAAATATTTATTAAAATTAACTATATTTTTTTCTCAATGCAGCGTTTAAAATTTGAAACGAATTAATGATTAATTATATATAATTAATTAATGTGGCGACATTGTTACTGTAACGTCACATAATGAATGTATTGTGTTCATGCATCACGTTACGTATCACTTTATTCTTGTTGTTTATCAAATATTAAAAAAGAATAATAAATGATACATATCATGCATGAAATGAAATGGCACTTGATATGATATATCATTACGTTGTGACATCGTGCTACAATCCTTCACATAAGCGTTAATTTGAAATTTAATCGAGACTATATTTCGTTTTTTTTTGCATTTTTCATAAAATAAATTCTTATTTCTTTAAATCTTTACAGGAAATATCAAATATATTATTGTTGTCCAAAGCATGAAAATTATCATTGCAATCATCTAAGGCCCAGTTTCACAATTCACGAACTTTTAATCGAGATTCAACTTGTTTCTCATTTCCAATTCTAGAATTGGAAAGAGATAATAAATAAGTTGAATCTCGATTACCGATGAATTGTGATATTGGACTAATGCCCATTTCCACCAATATAAATTAAATTTAATCTCGATTCAATTTACTCTTCGTCTTTTTCTAATTTTGAAGATTAGAAAAAGACGAAGAGTAAGGGGCTCCGCACAATAAAAAGAACAGGGAGTAAGAATTTCAATCTATCAGAAATTGTGTATTCCACAATACATGATTCCTGATAAATTGAAATTCTTATTCTCTGTTCTCTGTTTCATGTTTTATTGTACGGTATCTCCTAAATTGAACCAAAATTAAAGTTAATCTACAATACGTTGGTGAAAACGGGCATAAATGTTCATGTTTTAAACTTTCAAACTGCTAACCATCAGAGCAACAACGTGGTGTGCATAGTCACTCACGGCCATAGTCATTTTTATATTCAATACCGTCTTAAGTAATGTTTTAAGATGCTAATGCAGCCTTCTGATTGGTTCGTGACTTCTTAAGACCATACTTAAAACAGTCTTGAATATAAGATGTAACTATGAATATCGGTCTATGAATACTAGCATGGAACACATAGGACGAACGTTCGCTTAATCATGACATTTATCGGGTAAGAGCTCACAACGAACAGAAATTCTTATTAGGAATGCCGACTATAATGATAGGCGATTGTCGAAATGTATCGGTTATTCGTGAATGACACTATTCACAATCAACATTGCATCATGATGAATACAATCGAAATGGATCCAATTCACAATATGAACAGATTTCGATACTGTAGTCCGTAAGCATGAAACTCCTGGTGAAAATTTTTCTTAAAATTTTTCGTATAATTCTTTAGAATTTCTATATAATTTTTCAGAATTTCTCTATAACTTTCTCACATTTTTTATACGAATTGGAACATTTCTCAGAAAATCTACATCTTTTCTCAGAATTTTTTATATATGTTAATTATGAAATATCGTAAGATCTTTAAGATTCTTTTATAAGTATAATTTCTGATGAAATGTTACAAAATCTAAAAAATTTTAAAATACTTTTTAAAAATTATGGGATGAGAAATTTCAGAATATTTTAGAATTTACTTGTAATGAGAAGTTCTGAGAGAAGATGTAAACTTTCCGAATATTTCTGAGTATTTCTGAAAAATATTCCAATTCATATATAAAAATTATGAGAAAAATTTTCACCAAGGAATGATTTACGATTTCTTTGAGAGATTTCTTTGAGAGCTTCTTTGAAGCTCGGAATGTTTTCTAATAACGTACACAGGTGACAAAGTGTAACACTGTGTCTTACACAAAGTGTTCCAACTATGACACTGTTACATTGTTCGACACTATAAAAAGCTAAGTACAAGCGTGTAAAATATGCCAACTTTTCAAAAAGTTATTTGGCTATACTTATTTGCAATAAAAAATCCTTCAAAAATCGCCAATCCTGAAAAATATATAACTTAAATCTAAATAACTTAAATCTAAATAAAAATTATAAATCTATTATTAATACGCTAAATATAATTATAAGAAAAGAATGGAAGACTACAATGCATTCTGATGTTACACTGTAATACTAAATTATACACGTTTCAATAAATACTTTACACAGTGTAACGTCTCTGTGTCTTAGCTGGAAAACAGCCTCGATAATATATCATCGATGTACTTTCCAACATGATATGACATTATATGACGTCGCACTTCAATCTGTCGTACGCATCAATTTGAAATTTAATCGAAACTATTTGCGTTTTCGCGAATAAATTCTTTCGTTTTTTTCAATATCTATAGGCAGTATCGAGTATATTATCGTAGCTTTTTAAAATACGTGTAAAAAGCATCGAAATGCGATCATTTAATCGTCCGTCTTCAAACTGCCTCAGTTTGAACGGTGCGCCTGCGCGGCAGCCGGCCGCCATGACACTCGCAGTGTTTTTCGTACGGAAACACGTTAGAGCAAACGCTCCTCAGTTGATCGCTGCATTTATCGGATAAGAGTTTACAACGAACGGAAATTCTTGTTGGAAGTGTGACTAAAGTGATAGATGATTGCCGGAACGTATCGGTTATCGCGAGTATTCGCGATTGACATCATTTCACAGTCTACATTGCGTCGTGGTGAGTCAATCGAAACGGGAACAATTACAGTGAGAACAGATTTCGACGTTATAGTTCGTAGCCACGGAACAGTGATCTTACGATTCCTTCGAAGAGATCGACACTCGATTAGTGCACTTTCTAATGTGATATGACGCGTCTAGATATGTTATTACTAACTAATTAGTGACCTTTCATTCCTTCACGTATGCGCCGATTTGAACTTTGATTGGGACTATTTCGCTTCTTTTTGCGTCTTTCGCGAAATAAATTCTTCCGTATTTCTTTCAATCTTTAAAGAAAATATCGAGTATTTTATTGTAGTTGTCTAAAATGGGCGTAAAAAGCGCTGAATTATCGTCGCGATCATCTAATCGTCCATATTTCAAACTGTTTCAATTTAAACGGGTAACTGGCACGGCGTCGGCGCGCGCATGCGCGGGCGGTGCCGGTCGCCATGACACTCATACAGCGCCTTTGGTCGGAATCACGTGGAGCGAACAAGTCTTGCTTCATCGTGGTTTTTATCGAGTAAGATCTCGCGACAAGTGAATATTCTTCGTTGAGAATGTTGACCGAAGTGACAAGTGATCGTCAGAAAGTATCAGCTATCGCGGATTTTTGTAATCGACGTTGTTTCATAGTGGATATTGCGTCGTAGTGAGTAGAGTCAAATGTTATAATACCGTTAAGTGCATATTCCGATGGAAATGTCATGGGAAAGTGATCCTTACGATTTCTCCGAAGGGATCGATTAACGAACTTTAATTCATTAGACCTAAACGTCGTAATTATATCCAGTGTCTGTTGCTCGAAATAAAAAATTCGCCATTACATGCATTTATGAAATATTGGATACGGATATAATATCAGTATTGAAAGATGATGAGTGTACAGATTCGTTGCATTAACTCCGTGTGATCGTAGTATTTTAATGGATATGATATATTTCATTGATAATGCAATGATAGTGCTGTAATTGTAGCTGCTGTAATGTATTTGTAATACATTACAAATTTTTTAATGACACTACTGTAATTATAAAAATTAATTGTTTTATCTCACAATCAAATATTACAATTCTATTATAGAAATGAAATTAAACTTGAAGAATAATTTTAAAAAAGTTATCGTTGTATCTTTAATATAGACACAGGCAATGACAAGATTTTGATATTTCGATTATTAATGTAGCTTGAAAAATTTGCAGATTCTTATCACAATAAAGTCTTAAATGTGTATAAACTACATCTAAAGAAAAGTTCGTCATCGGGCACAATAAGTAGCAAGAAACAATTATGCGCAAAGTAATTAAAATCGCAGGACAAAAAACGTATTTTGCAAAATCGTGATGTGGCGTGGCGGATTCGTGGCGCAAATTCGCGTTTCTCATGTTTTTTCGGTAGTGAAATGTACGGAAATGTAATGTTTATATAAGT
The DNA here is from genome assembly GCF_000143395.1 of Atta cephalotes. Taxonomy (NCBI): domain Eukaryota; kingdom Metazoa; phylum Arthropoda; class Insecta; order Hymenoptera; family Formicidae; genus Atta; species Atta cephalotes. Next base: position 565,145 of record NW_012130065.1, read on the forward strand.
TTGATTGGTCATCGTGTAATTAAGTGCTTGTTTCGAAAATCGTTTTCTCAATGTGAAACAGCGGAGCTCTTCTAAGGAATTTTCAACGAGTGAAGCAACCGGTGGAGCAAACTACAATACTCTAGCTGGTGAGAAAAAATATTGATTTATTATTTAATATGTATCTAATTGTGAACATTATTATATGCACAATTGCAATTATTTTTCTCCAATGTTTATAAAAAAGAATGGTTATGTATTATATTTTAATATAATACATATTTAGATCAAATATTTATTGTGACAATAATGGGCTAATAAAGACTGAGCTCAAATAAATATTAAAAATTAATTTGCAAAATTTGTTATTTATATACATGATATTTCCAATTTATTTTCTTTGAGAAATGTCTCTAATTTCTAATTATTTTTGGGTAAGTTGTGCGATAAAAATTTGGTAAAATGCAGGCAGAAAGAAATATATTAGGGTGGAATAAAATAATCGTTACGTTGTATATTTCATTAATTATTTAATGAAATAATTAAATATTTGAATAATTATTCATTCAATTTATTCATTCAATTTATTGTGTGTGAATAATTAATCAAATATTATTATTAATTGCGTTTTTTAATTAAATTAAAATAATTCAATAATGTGTTAGCGTATATAAAATGCATAACATTCATGATAATTATAATGTATTAATTTTTTCCAGATACAGCTGAAGGCATATTTAGCTAGGTTATAATGATCAGTGAGTAAACTCATTTATTACATTTTACAATATTGATATTAAAATAACACAATGTGTTATTTTTATTTCCTACTATTTATTTTATTATCTTTTGGACAATTGAGGATTGTGTTTTGACAATTGTGTCTTTATTTGCGATCTACATTTCTAAGAATAAATAATAAAATCAAAATTTCTTTCTGTTTTATCAAAAAAATTTTTCAAATTTGTTTTTGTTATATATAGTTATATATGTATTATATATGTATTATATATAGTTATATATGTATAACATATATATGTATATAGTTATATATGTTATATAGTTATAGTTATATATGTATTGAATTACGAAGTTGTAAAATATGGGCAATTTATATAAACATGTAAAAATTAAAATTCATACAGATGTAAATTATAAAGAATTGCATTTATAGAAATATTGAAAATATGATTATTTATTATAACTTCAATGTATCTACAATAAATATCCTTTAATTATTTTTATTTAGTAAATTCATTACATTAATTGCGCTCATTATTTTTGTAAATGAACAGATTGCCAAAGTACTGTTTTCGGATGTGTGTTGTACGACGATGCAGCGAAAAAAAAGCACATTATTGATACAATTGCTTATATAGCAATTGGTATAATCAACTCGCTTTTATGGTGCGCGTTTCGCCAAACGGTTCCCTTCTTTCGTCGGGTATCATAAAGTTCGAAGGCCTTTTAAACGTGACGCACTTCACGAAAGGAAATCGTCTTGTACAGCATTGTAAAAGATATTTCATTATACCTTTTTCTTAGTGCAGTATATAACTTTTGTAATTACATAAACATTTTTCAAATTTATTTTATCTTTACGCGCGCGTTCGAGAAAATTAGTGAAATTTTAATTAGCTATTACTATTAGCTTCAATTTTGATAATAACTAATGATTTGATGATAACAAGAAATTCAAAACATGATAATAGCAGTTATAAATCGTAAAAAAAAATACTCAATTTTTAATGCTTTATAATTTTTTCTATACACGCTAGAATTCATTAATATTAGAAGGATAATAGTTATTTTTAATATTGAACGATATATTTTTTATTACAATAATTATCAGTTATTTTTATGAATAAATATAGAGCCACTTATAAACCAGTTAGATTCTGCTTATCTGAAGTTGTAGCCAAAGAATATTTCGCTTATCTGAAGTTTATCACTATTTAGATAATAGATCTAGAAATACAATATTTTACGATAGTCATTTAATGAGTAATGCAACTTACATCATTCATGAACATTTAATGACATCATTTCGTTAGACAATGGATGTTATCTATAAGATTTTAAATGCTAGTTCCAACTTATTTTTTTAAATATTAACTGTTTAACGCAAAATAATGTTAACGAATTAGTGATTCGAAACTGTTCAATATGGATAGAATGATAAGCACAATTAGGAAAAAGTGGCACTCCGTAAGTGGCATCTCCGTCGGGAGGTAACTGATTGTTGATTTACTTGGTCGATTTGGAAATCGGTCGATCGTTTACGAATCTCTGTGGATAGATGGTCGAGAAGATATCTTGGAATAGTAATGGTAATAGTACCGGTGCAGAATGTCGGAAACGCGGATTATACGAGCATTCTTTTCTTGTCCAATACTTTATTCAACGTTATCTTCATTGAGACTGTTTACAATTAAGGACACGATACATCGTGAAGATAAAATTAAATGTTCGGACTTTTGTCTCTCACGGTCGTTGACATTTGACATTTGAAATCGACCCATCACCATTATCATTAATTGACACTCGATTTAACAATTGATTGTCTTGATTGTCGCATATTGATCAATCAACAATGATATCAATATTTTTCACCGCTTATTCATGCTTCTGCACGTAATAATTTGAATATTGTTTTTAATCCTTTTAGCATAAATTAAGTACAAAAAAATTATTAAAATTAGAAAATTATTAACACGCACATATTAGAGAAGAGAGAAGAAAAAATTATTTCTATTAAAATAGACGTAAAAGAAAATTATGTATAATGTATTATGTATATATAATGTATTATGTATATATATATGTAAAAGATCTTTATAACTTCTTGAAATATTTTTCATTATTTATTTGCCAATATTTATTTGCAATATGTAAATTGAGATACAAATTTGTGGATTACTATTTTCTACAGATCATACTTATGATTAAAAAATACTAAGTATTATGTTCGTAATACTATGAATAAATACTTCTATAATATATTTGTATTAAGTTCATTATCTATATTTTTCTGATAAGTTTTTTGAAAAGTTTCTTGAAAAGTAGCATTAAAATATTCTGCACTAAAAAAAAGCTGAAAGGATTAACGATGATTTTAAGTATGAATATGTATCTGAGCTAAATATATTCGATGTTTGATCGGAAAATACCTGAAGCATCGATATAGGATAAGATCTTTATTAACACATGTTAATAAAGACTTATTAGAAGCTTCTGCTTCATTAGAGCATTTGTGAGAAACATGAGGATCTTCTCTCTCACGTAACATCTTCTTATTTAACAATGTACACATACATGGCTTCTTTCTTTCATAATATGCAAGGAACGGTTGTTTACTTTGAATATAAGACATTCGATACGTAGGCTCCTCTTACTTATTTAAAAACGAAAATGAATAATATCAGACATTTTACAACATATTTTCGTCTTTTTATATTTTACCTCTGGTTTTAAATTTCAAGTATAATAGAATTGAAAATAGAGTTATAAGTATAATAGAAATATATATATATATATATATATATATATACAGTGAAAGCAAAAAGTATTTGTACAAGGAAATTTGTTATAAAAAATTATTTATAGGAAATAAACATTAATTAGCAATTTTATACAATAAATTCTGTTCTAATAAACAAACGAGCTTAGCATGTATTCCTTATTTTAGAAGCTAAATGTCTCATCTGTACGAATACTTTTTGAACATTCAAACAATACAATTTTTAATTTTCGTTTAATTTTCGGATAACATATTTTTGTATAATTAATATACATCATTTTAGTATATATAATTTTAAGAAATATACAGTCTATTTTATTCTTTATGAATAAATAATTATCCACAAGAAATGATTCTTAATTAAACGTTGAATCGACATCAAATTGGTATTAAAATCATCGAATTTATATCGATTCGATATTTCTCGCTGGATAATATTTATTTTTTAAAAATAAAGTTTTTTTAAAAAATATTTTCTCTGTACGAATACTTTTTGTACTTACTGTATATTCTCTTATATGAAATTTATTCAACTCTTTGTAATATAGAATAACAAATATATATATTGTATATTTTAATCTTTTATTACAATTTTGAATCTGCATTTTAAGCGGTGCTCCAAATTTTCTTTATTCTTTTCGAACAATGATTTTAATGCAGAAAAATGAAAACATTTATTATTACATGTGTCACAATATTAATATTCTGTCGAAATATAAGAAATCTAAAGCTATTATTTTTCGTAATATTTTAATCAATAGAGTTACATGATTATTACACATTATTTTTATCATCATTTAAATGAAATTTCCTCGTACTGCCATTCTTGATGATTTTTGTCACTTTAATATTTCTCACTCACGAAGAGGTTTACCTTTTGCTACATCCATTCGTAACACGTGCATAGTAACACCGTGCGATTCTCAGAAAGTATCAAATCTCAAAGCTCGTACGTGCGCGGTAAATGGCTATATTACAGCATTTTTCAAGGCGCGTACGTTGGAAAATAGTGCTACGAGGAATTCTCATTGAGATACGATGGAATCGTCGTATAACAGGGATGTTGGTGAGGCTCGTGAGACTCGTTTGCTATGAAAGAGAGGAAGAGAGAGAGAGAGAGAGAGAGAGAGAGAAGCTTTTCGCGTGAGAGATTATTTTTTTCTTTCCGCTCGTCGCAAGGCGCTCGCGCCAGCTGTGTGTTACGCACAATGCGTAGCGAGCACGCGCCGATCGAAATTTAACGTTTGTCGTGGAGTACGGTTCGGTCAGCTTCCACAAGCGGCGTCGTCGTCGGGATTGCCCGAGTCGCGCGCGCGGGCGATCAGTCCGATCAGTCGGGAGCGTGAGTTCAGTCTGTGGAGTCGTGTCGTTCGTTCGTCGTTCACTGTTCGCTCGCCGTCACCGGTCCGCGTCGTCCCGTTCATCATCCGCGTCATTCGGTATACGTCAAAACGCCACGATTCGTTGTAGATCGAGGTGTCCGCCGTCGCTCGTGATTAAGTGTCTGCGGATCAGTGTGTTGTGTACCACCAGCCTGATTAAGTGTCACCGGACTAACGGAGTGCTTCGCTCCACGAGGGAGGGCTCGGAGTAACCGGAGCGAACCGGAGGAGACCTTCTCAATCCCCAAACTGTCCCGAGACGCGCACGATTTTCCCCGGCTGTGGTGAGTAGCGAACGTTTGATCTCTTGTGTTGTTTTTGCCGTGATATCGTGAGCGGAGCGCACACCTTTCACAGCTGTCATGCACTTCAGCGAGAACGACTGTCAGCTTGTGCTCTTATCGAGTGCCGACCTCCGCGCACGATGCGCGATGGCGCGACGAAATTGATTTCGAGCGCACGCACTGCAGGCGATCCTTGATGCACTCTTTCGAGTGCTCGGCAATAATATAGAGTTACGTTCAAAGGAAATGTCTGCTTGACAAGAAATTTGTAGCTTGATGTAAAGCATTGCGATCGAATCGTCGCTTTGGCTTGTCTCTTTAGTCTATAGTTTCACAAACACAAAACTTAGAACAAAATCGAAGATTGCCTGTAATCGAGTCGTTTTTAATATCTGCGTACTTGTACGTGTTTGTGTTTGGCGACACAATTAGACAGATATATGCAGAATAATATAAAATGATAAAATTAAATAATTAGAATATAGTAGAATAATAGAATTAAATCAACACATAATATAAATTCAGCGTAAATCTTGATACGCGTTATATGTTTAGAACATTCTAAAAACATTCCTTTTACTGCACCATTTATCTGACATCTAATATCGTAATTCAGATCGGGGATTAAACGTGGAATGTTGTTAGAATCAGAGCGTTCTGATCTCCTATTTATTTCGATGAAACGAGATTTATCACTTTGAAAATCGCAACGCCATAGTCCAGTGTAGTCTCGCTCGGTAGGATAACTCTTCGCCGCCACTTACATTGTAAAATGTGAATTTCTTTGCGAAGCGTGGCCGCGTTTTCTAGAAAGGCTCAATACACACGTGCAATTTCTTCTCTGGACGCGCGTTCGACAACAAGTTTTCGCACGTAAGCATCCGCATACGCTTACGTAACGCGTCGAAGGTTGCTCGATCGCACAAAGTGACTCTCGGGGGAGTCCTTACACTTGCTGACAATAATTCGCCAGATTTAATTCCAGATTTAAATCCAGAACTTCTTTAAGTACTTACATATTTGAAAGACTGCCTTTTGAAAGGCAGTCCTTCTTTTAAAAGCTTCTAATTTTTTCCCATGTTAGATTTACGTATATATAGGTATCATATTTTTTACATTAAATAAAAAAATATCGCAAATAAATAGACACTTTTTTATGACTCTTTGTATGCAATAATAAAGATAAAATTATGACTAGTATTATCTGAGACTTTGTAAAATTAGGATAAAATATAACCATCGATTGCAATCCGCAATGATACGTAATACATTATGACACAATCGTCTTTGGCGGGCACCAATGTTGACAAATGTGAGCAATTTGCCGTCGTTTGCAGAAACGTCGCAAGCGTCGACGTAAATAATCAATAATGGCTCTTGCTTCAACAAATACGCATAATGCTGTTTCTTTATACTGCCGCGTTCCGAGTGAACGTGATTTTTTTCGAGATGTTTTACAACCGTGACACTTACTCTTCACGACACTCTAATTGGCGCCTTAGAGAAAAATATAATTCACGCCATTCAGTTTCCATGTTTTCCATGCGAGAAACGGATGTAACGTAATCGTATAATACCACAGGACTTTATTATCTCGCGTGCAAGGACGCATGTTTCTCTACTGTTTCGTGGTCGATATAAATAGAATTGAGAATCCAAATAAGTTTTTTTGTCATTTCTATCCTATCCCGCATAGAATTGCACTTTTCTATATTCTTCGACGCCACGAATAAATAAGATTTCGGTCTCGTGGAGATCTTGTGGAGATCTTCATTGTATAAAGAATGATTAATCCGTGTGTATGTGCATTTCTGAGTCCATTGTTTTTATAGGGGAAAGATAAGATGAAAAGAATCCGGGTCATTAGGAAAAGGTAAAAGTAAACTTGCTATTTATTTTTTTATATTTATAAGGTTGAATTTATTTATTGCAATTGAAATTGTATTTTATTCATTTTTCGTATTTTTAAAATAATATTAAAAATTGATTAGCCAAGAAATAAAACTGAACAGTTATTAATTGAATTATTTATCAAAATTTTAATATTGCTTGTCAAGATTGTTTTTCTTCTGATTGTTTTTACGTTCTCAAAAGTATGTACATATAGAGAATTTTCTCTTACAGAATTTACTTTAAAAATTATGGTAAGGATCGTAGGACAACACGGTATTTCGAAGAATTGTATGTGATTCTTTTTGATTTATTGACAATTCTCACAGTAAAGTACAAATTATATTTGATTAATTTTACTAACATAGTAATATAGTAAAAACTTAATATAGTAAAATTTCAATTAATATGTGTATTATTGATTTAAATAGAATAGATATCAAGTAATAATATATACATAAAATATACATAAATTTAAGTATACATAAATTTTACAATACACTACGATATTTTTAATCTAATTTAGTCACTCATAATAATTTTATTATGCAGTAGGGTAATTGATCGACTGTACTACTTGATATTTATTTCATTTGAAACAATAAAGAATCAAACAAACTGTATAATATATTTTGAAATTATTGAAATTATTTTATGTTTAAAATTAATCAAATTTAACATATTTTACATTTTATATTTTATTGTGATAAATATTAATAAATCAAAAAGAATCAAATAAATTCTTTGAAATATGTTATTCTACGATTATCATAATTTTTAGGGTAAATTTAACAGAAAATTATCTCCAGGTATTATATTACTGCGAAGTTTATTGCGTATTTACGAAGTACGTACAATACGCATTGTATACGCATATGACAGGTATATGCCATTTAAATACATCGTGAGATAAGATCGCTGATAATATACGTGCATGACTGTGTGACCCATTGTCATCATATTATATTAGGACGACATTGAGAAAACGTCTATGAATCATGCTGTTTCCGACAATTATATCTGCTGATAGTAGGTTACGTTATAATTTTGTTCGTCATATCCGACTTTTTATAGTGTTATCTTATGCTATTAATTTGTAGAAATATTAGAATCTTTCTCTGTATAATTACATTTAGAATGTAATTTTATAATCTACTTTTTATTAATCATTTTTATAATTATTTATAATTACAGATATTTTACTGCCATTTTATTGATTTTAAAAATATGCATCGCAAGAAATCTATCACAATCGTAAAGACTATAAAATATTATTGCACAGACTTAATTTAGCGCTTAATGCTAACTGTGAATGTTTTTTTTGCGATATAATATCCTTGGTAACAGCATGATAAAAATTAATCGCGGTTGCACAAGTTTGCATTGTAAAGAAATTTGTTACTCACAATGCGTACGGGAATCAGATCTATCTATAATGATATCAATTCATAATTGACAAATCATAGTTTACAAAAAGTACGAAGAAACATGAAACACATATATTTGAACGTCTCCATTGCGAAATTAAGTATATAGTAACATTGTATTGTTTGTTTGGTCTGTTATACTTCGGACGTGATTTATTATCGCAAATACGCAAAAACAAACGCACGTATTTCCTTCCCGTTTAAATTATCGGGAATGCAAAGCCTCGGTGAGTTTTTTTGCCGTGCATCACGAAGTCTTTCATCAAACATTTTAACGGGACAGATCCATGATGTTCAATGAAAGCGTATTTCTTAGAGTTACCGCTGATTACGTAACAAGTTCGTCATTACCTTTTTTTCATCTTTAAATTTCATCGAAACATTTTTTTCTCCGATAATTACAAGCTTTCATCGTGTACTTACAAGCAAATATTTATATACAACTAATTTTTTCAAGTTGCACGCGCTAAATTAATTGAATTTTGATTTTTTTTTCTCGTACATAGAATTCTTTGACTACGTTATGAGTTCTATTGATTATTAAAAAATAATTATTTTATTTGAATCTCTCGAATATATCAATGTGGATGAAAAAAGAATTGTATAAAATACTTTTGAATGAATATTTCTATAATTAGTATATATTAAAGTATATATTAATTAGCATATATTAAAGTATTAATAATATAAGCTAATATTCGTAATTGAGAATTTAAAGTTGTATAGAAACGAATAGAACTTTAGAAAACTTCTTGACAGACAAATTGATTATCTCGACATGTTTGAACATGTTTTGAGAGAGAATTTAATAACTTTATTAATTCTGTGATTATAAACGTATAAACTTCAAGATTTTCACGTCACAGCTTGTGCAAATAAATAAATATGCAAATAAAGGATTGTCCGCAGTAGATTGACTTCTTGATGATTGATGCGTCGTGGCAATGTTATCACCGGCGGGATTTAAATCTTTAATCACAGTTAACGCCCGACAGCGCATGCCACAAGCTATTACGCTGCACTCGAAACGATGTGTCGTTGCCACTTTACGTTCGTAAAACCTATCGCTATCGATACTTGTACGCTTTGCACGCTTTCGGCGCTATTCAATTATCCTTGTCGCATTCTGCTAGAGAAATTCGTTTGCTACGCCCCTTCGTCTCGTGTCTGTTACACGCTTTCCTCGGGTCCCAAAATCAATATAGGCGTCGCCGACGCCGCCGACGCTGCCGCCGCCACGGCGACATGACCGACGCCGTTCTGATCAGGGCTCCATCATCCTTCCCGCTGAATTTATCGTAACGAGAGACAAGAACTTTCGCTAGGTTTCTAACGAAATCGAGCGAATCGCGCCATCGATTTTTTTCAAAGTTATCAATCATAATTAGTCGTCGCGATGTATTTAAACTTCTATAAATTTTAACTGATAGAGAAAAAGAGAGCGAGAAATTAAATTATTTTTGTTTATATGTTAAAAATTAAATAATATATTTTGTCTCACGTCTCTATATATGTATTATTATTTTGATGAGAATATAGTTGAGTTGTTGTGAATATTAAAACGTCAGTCTTGTCGTAAGCTAGGAAGATTCACAGATAAATCATGGAACAGTCTCATATTAATAGTCGCGTGCCCATCGATCCCGCCTTTGTTATCCTTCAGGGGTTGATTCTCTGAAGCCTTGTGCGTATTTGAAAGATGTAAAAGTCGATAGTGACCGACCCCGGGGAAGCCTATTGCATTCAATGGCCTATCCTCCTCGCGTTTGTAGATTCTATCTGGTATTCGAGATATGTTCGTACAGCTAAGCGAGCTTGTCGCACATCCCACTCGATATATGATTGCCGTCTTCACTACTTCGCTAAAATTAATTGGTCGAGCAATAACGATCGAGAATTCAAATTTATCATATTCTATTCGAACGAGAAATTTCTGCATTCTCACATTGTTATTTTATTTTTATTCCGATTTGGCATATTAATCGATCCTGCCTTTAGATTTACCGCGCTACTATCAATATCTCGTGGGCGTGCGTAACGATCATATAAATATCGAATGACAACTTTATTTCTTATCTCTCTATTCTTATATTATCATACTTCATTGATTTATGTCAAAAGCTTTGTCGGAATCAAAAGTTTATCGAGGCAGCTTTAAATGTAGCGAATCGTAAATTTTGCGCAATTTCGGCCGTCGTGCCGTGACGATTTATAATCACGTCTTTCCTGAGAAACTCGACTGAAAAGTCTTGATTCGATTTAATAAATGAATCTTAAATATTTGCAATCGAGCTTCTGTTATAGAATTTTTCTGAAATAGTTTTCATATAATTTTATTTGATTTGTTGACGTTCAATTTTATATTTGTAATTACAATTTATTTGTAGAACATTTTTTTAGATGAAGTTTCCCTTAAAATTCGAATCCTATTTCTTACAATTTGATAATAGATTTTTCATCGTATATGTATATTAATCCTTAATACATGACCTACCTTTGAATCATTCGTATTCTTTCGCATTTCTTTTCTTTGAAATACTAAGAGCACCTGGTCAAATACCAGTCTCTTTTCTATTCCTAAAAAAGGTTGGCATCTAGAGAGAACAGAAGTTTTATACGTTGTCGACCTCGATTCATGCGTATTCCTTAACTGGTATAACTCTGAAGTTCACCTCTGCATCACAAATGGCTCAACATGTGTACAGAGTGTACATTTTTTGTAACTAAAAAAATTTTTATTTTTTTCTTTATTTTCAACTAATTCTCGGTTGTATTGCTGGAATATTTCGCGAATTATTAAAAAAAGAATTTAATCCTAGAACAACATATTAGCTCTTAATAAACACGATTTTTGACACCTTTGTGCTAAATGTTGTCAGTAATATTATATATTATGTTAATGTTATAAAGAACATTTTCCTAATAAATTATAAGGTTTTTAACAATAGCAATAATAAAATGCATTGTTTAAAATGTAAATGCAATATATCTTCAATTTATAGCCATTCATGCATATTAAAAAATATCAATTTTCAGATTATTCAATAACTAAATTTTTTGGACAGCTGACACTTGAATTATTTTTTTTCTTGTAGTTTGGAATGTTGGAATTTTAGGATATTGAAGAATCATATTTTTCCTTTAAACATTTTTATTTCAGAGTTTTATATTTTTGTATGAAACAGTGCATTTTTCTCATTTCATTAACTATATTTAATTATAACAATTTATCTACAATTTGTTATGAATATATAACTGTACAAATACTTTCTAAAGATGTCGAAATATATATAAAAATCGTTTAATAACTTATATATATTTGTAAAAGTGATGAAAATTAATACACGATACGAATGATCGAACGTGTGCAGTAAGGATGCCAAAAACTAAGGCGTGTACTAAGGCTTAATAATTCTTTAATCTCATATCAATCAAATAATAAATAAAAAAATTACATTTAATTCAAATACATGCCCGAAGTGATTTGAGAAAAGAAATCCTTAAACAGCGTAAAACAAAATGCAAAACGTATTATACTAGTATTATACTAGTTCATCGATTTACTTAAAATACATGAAACATATTCGAAATATGTATAATCGACCAATTAAAAAAATTTTTATTAAAAATAAGTTAATTAAATAATATATGTGCAACAATTATATCGTTTAAATTGCTTGAATTCAAATTGAAATAACAGTATCGCTGTTAAGCTTCCATCATGCTTTTGTATAATTAATTATTATTTTAGGCAATGGCTAACGAGTTCGTAAAAAAAAAACCGCTACAGTTCATTGAAATTTACATGAAATACGCAGAATATATCCAGTGTACCGTTACCTTATAATGTGTATATTTCCTGGAATTGACTAGCACGCGGCGCCGGCCGGTGTTCGACCTTCGTTTTTATTTCGTCCCGCGCGCTACTGTTTACGCGCGGTCACATTGTTATCATTCGTGCGGCAAGACTCAAAGCAGCAGGTAGTGGCTCGAGCTATTCCATGTGTCGTATAATATTATTTCTCGGGACGCTAAACGATCGAGTCAAGATTACGAGACACTAAACGCGATCATTTCTTACAATTGATTAGTGACTGTGAGATCGCTCAAGTGATTGGTTGATTACCTCCTGCGATTTATGATCCATAAGCGTAGTAAAAACGACAATTACTTATCGAGAGTAGATATTATATTTCGCGTTATTCTTTTGATAGAAATAATTTATTCATTTTTTTTATCCCTTTATTTCACATAAAGAAGCAAAGTCTATGTCATGAGTCATATAGTGTGACAAAGATCGAAAGCGCTGTAAAGCGAGACAAGAATAATTGTCGTCAGGTGATAATTAATATGCGCGCGATCGTAATTAACCATGTTTTTGTGAGTGAATGTCGTGCGAATGACGTGAAGAAACGACAACAGCGGAACAAGAGAGAACGAGAAAACCTAAAGACAGTTAAGCTATTGTAGGATGAACGATACGATTATTTATTATTTGTACTTGTTTTTAGCGATGGAGGCTAAATTGATAAGAGTTAATTTTTCTTGCGAAAGAAAATTGATACTGATCCATGGTAGAATAATGGTGCTTTAAATAGCAAACATCGGCATTCGGAACATGATAATTGCTCCATCTAATCGTTGCTTAAGTTAATTAACGGTGAAGTAATCATCAAGGTCTCGATAGATTGTCATTGTTGCATCATAGTTTTCGAGATCAATAATACAAATAATATTCCTTTCAAATGATATAGCATTCGTAGTTGCAAAATAAAAATTTTTGTTGTCTTTTTTTAGTTTGATACTCCAATAAAATTATTAATTAAATTTGCAATTTCTCTATTTCACAATACATTTTTTTAAAAATAAAGTAACAATTGGTCGAAGAAGTTGGAATATTGAAATTAAAATTATATTATAAGGAAATAAAATGTCAGCAATATTAATAATCTTCATTAGAATTATCGAAACATTTCTAACTTCATTAATATAGATTAACTGTTTATATTTCTTAATATTAATAAGCTAAAAGTAATCACTTTTTCGTTTTTCGTCATTTTATGAATATGAAAATATATTGCCGATGTTTTCCACTGTCGTTGCATTATTTCTTTTTTTGTTTCAAACAAATCGTAAGACGTATAGCGGTATTAACGGTTCGCTTGGAATTCGCGTAATACCGTCGCACCCGGTATGCGCGAGTTTACGTTAGAAAAAGGTACATTGGAGAGCCGGTTCGAAAGTAATGTCGTATACGCGCGGAGTGGTCAAAGTACGTTCTTGCCGTTTCGGATGCATTGTCGAACCCGCGCGATGCATCCGCCGCGCCGCATTGCACCTCTGCAGTTCTCAGGACAAAAACTTCGTGTAGGACAATAACCCTGAATAAATCACTGCCCCCGATAGCCATTCGGCGCGGGTCCTCCACCGGCTGTTTATGTCGGTCCTACTGTCTAAACAAGATCAAAACGACCGCCGCCATCGTCTCATTCGGCCGTCGTCAGGAATTCATCGCTCGGGGCGACGCCCTCCTCGATTATTGAAAATTTCAAAGGCGATCCAATTGTGTCCCGGCCGACAAATAACACGACTCGCAGCTACTAACAGTCGGGCGAGACCCGACGCCTAATTGCACCTGACGGGAAGGAAATTACGCTGGGAGGGAATAATTTTCTCTCTGGTTCTCTTCTGCTATATGATTTATATTTATATATATATATATATATATATATATATATATATATATATGTATATATATTACATATAATAATAATATATAGAATATATATAGAATATATAGAATAAAATACCTTAATTTTTGTTACACATAACGTAAGATGATAAATATAAATGTAGTGTTTATAATTACTGTCTTGCGAAAGTTCAAGCATTGTAGAAATTTGTACAAGTTATGAAATTTTTTATTTTTTTGCGTTACTTTGCTAGTATAAAATGTTCTTATTAATGTAAAAATGATATTTATCTTATTCAAAGCAGCTTGTAACAATTAATATTCTGGTATTTGGTTGAGCCCGCTACTGATTTACCATCGTTGAACGCAACGGGCAATTTTCCCACTGCACCACAGATTTAGATACCGTTTAAATGTAAATCTCTGGGTAATCTCACGCACTTAATACAACAGTATTGGGAGTCTGCTGCCACAGTGAAACCTGGGCTTTATAGCTAATATTGCGAGACGTGTACCTACTGCAAACGGCAGTTTAAAGAAGTTAAGCCGCGGTTGTCTTGTTGAATTTCCGCGAATTTACCGGAAATTAAATTTTTTAAGCTTCATATCGTTTTTTACATATTATATATTTGTATTTCATAATTCTACAATGATTCTATATATCTACTGATGAATTCTATAATGATTTTTTATATTTAATAACGTGCTTTAGAAAAAGAAAAATAATATTTTTGTATAAAGGAAAAAAATAAAAAGTAACTAAATTAAGATAATACTTTTAATCAAATTAACTTGTGTTTCCATTGTTCGAAAGACTTAATACTATTGTATTGTATAATCGACTGGAAAATAACGTGCAAAAATGAATTTTCTTGCATTCACGAACACGTTGCCATGAGTACAAGGGTTTGCAATATTGCCCGTAATTGGAATATATTAATTTTTGTCGGTCATTTAAAGCACGACATGCATTTATGGGCACTATTGAGATCTCTTATGTGGGTGGGACCGGTTTTAAGCTGCTTTCACACGTGTATCGGTGGTCATTGCTGTCGCACTAGAGCGGAATTAGTTTGTTCTAGTCGACCTGGTTGAAAAAGAAGGACGATGCATAACTGGTGTGCAAAGCGTGTAT
The DNA here is from genome assembly GCF_000143395.1 of Atta cephalotes. NCBI lineage: Eukaryota > Metazoa > Arthropoda > Insecta > Hymenoptera > Formicidae > Atta > Atta cephalotes. Next base: position 580,454 of record NW_012130065.1, read on the forward strand.
TTCTACTTTGCGTAAGTGATTTACAGCCTTGGTATAAGCTGGAAGAACCGCATAAGTAGTATTTACAAAATTCAACCGTATAATTTTCAAGATTATATTTATATATGCATATAATTTATACATTTTATGTAGAGATAATGTTGCAAATTTATTGTTTTCTTATTATAACTTAATTAACGCTCATTAATGTAAAAAACAAATAATTTGAGATGATTAAGTTAAATGTTTTGAAAAAATTTATAATTTTGACAGATATAGAGTTTTATAAAAATACAGAATTTCTTTGTATGTTACTAAACAAAATGAAATGATGGTAATGGAATGAAAAAAATGTTGAATTTTGTACATAATTTATGATCTTGCGTATGCATATATACTTACCGTTTTCACGCACCCATGCGAGCATATGTGCAGACGTGTATTGCACGTAAAGTACATTGCGGAACTATTCTCTCTGGAGGATTATATTAATTAAACGTAATGCTAGAAGCCGCGAGAAATTAATCGCTTTTAGTCGCTATCTCGATCTCTCGTTAATAGCGCCGTTATTTCTTGATTATTTTCTCTTGTTCTATTTCTATATCGTAGTTTTATTTATTTCTTTCAGAAGACAGAGAGAACATAAATTTTGGTTTGGAAATTTTGTTTCATAATCTCTATCGTGATTGATGTGTATTCATAATATATGTATGAATAACATTTAATATATTTTTCATAACATTTAATATATTTTACATTATATAAGTTACCCACACACGCGCGCACACAACACACACACACACACACACACACACACACACACACACACGCACGCACGCACGCACACACAATCGATTTGAATTCGATACTTTTTGCAACGTAAAGTGGACATTTAGTATTTATTTGTTAATAATTTGTTAACTAAAAGTGTGTAAACGAAAAATCAATTTGTTTCGAAATGAGTAAACGAAAACTTATCGATTCATATTATTTTTTCGAGTATATCATTTTATAGTATGTGATTTAAATTTATCTATATTCGATCGTCCTCGAAACTTTAATTGTTAACTTTTTAATTAAAAATATGCAACGAAAAATCGACTTGTTTCTGAATGAAAATTGAGACTCGACAAATTTAAATTGTTTTGTTGTTGGGAGGCTAATGTGAAATCAGTCCACGCTAAAATTATTTTTTTAAATAACTTTTTTACTAGAAGTGTACAAACGACAATTCGAAATGTGCGTACATGTGCAAACGATGAGTAATCGAATGAACTATAGAAAGTTAGTTTTTCCAAAAGTTGGAGAGCCATTTTCACACAGTCGTTAGCAAATAAAATCACGTTTAATCAAATGTAAAAATCTTATTCTGTATCTCTTTTTAAAAATTATTATAAATTTAATTCTAAAAATTTTATTCAAGGAAGAAGATAATTAATATATAATTCAATTTTAAACATTCATTTTGTTGTAGTCACATATTGTAAAAAAGCGCGCCGTGTTTTCTTTTATTCATTCGGTAGATCGGTAGGGAAAGGGTACCATGCATGTGTATCGACGAAAGTTACGATAATTTTCAGCGTAATCGAACAGAGGTATTTTCTTCCTGATTTCCATTGTCCTTTGAGGGGAGAAAAAAACGTGAACGGCAACAACTCCTTTGGCAAGCGATTGTGATCCCGATCATTGATTCTCTCGGTTCCCATTCTGCTGTCAACCAATGGCATTTTTGTTCGTGCGCTAACCTTCGAAAACGAAGTCCTTCCGTGAATGCGCCTCGGGCGCCGAAGCCAGAAGCTTCTTCCGTGGCCTCAGAAACTTCTCCTCGCCTTTATTTTTTTACGTTTCGCTTTTTCCATGTATATTCACTTGTATATTCACTTTCATTGACTTTCTCGACTTTACGCTTGGTAACATCACGCGTAATATGTCAAGGATATAAAATTAATTGGAAGGTAAATACGCGCGTACACATTAAAACAGTTACATCTACAACAAGTTAACAGAAAATTTCCGCGGTATTTCTAGAGTAAGATGATGTACAAGAAATCCTGTTGGTGTTAGTTAAAGCGAGGAGCACGGAAAGGATTTCTTATCTTTTAGGAAAAACGCAGCGACAATAATGAGGTAGCGGAGCGTATCGAGAATGCGGATGTGCATCGAGATGCGTCCGACTCGGTTAAGGTTGATTTATCGTTTCGAGGACACTGCCAAATTGGCAATACCTGTCGTCTCTACGGTTCGTTAGGCAGTCGATCGAGCATCGAAAAAGCTTTGATCAGAATTTTGGATAATTCACTTACAATCGAGATACGAATACAATTTAAGACTCAGGGCATCAATAACAATGCTTCTCTTTTTTGCTGTATTAAACATATTTTTTAATGGAAAGAAATTTATTAAATTATACAGAATATACATTCATATTTATTGCCGAAAGACAGAAACATTTTGAAAAATTTATAAAATTTGTTTTGTATATTTACATTATTTTTGGCGACGATTAGAAAAAAGTTTCCTTCTCATTGCTAAATACAATAATTACATTTTACTTAAATACTTAAATAGGTGTTAGATATCTATCGTATTTTTAGATTCTGTTTGATGTGTCGGACAAACAGAAATTGAATATTTTTTGTTTTTTGATATATGCACGCACTATAGCGTGGTGACGTAATGAGGACGAGTTACAGCTTCCGCGGCAATGTTCCCTATAGATCCGTTTAACATCACCGGAAGTTGTAATAATTCTGACGATGGCGCGTTCCCTCTCTCGGGTGGCTGAGCAATTGCAAGACATAAACCAGATCGTTGAGAAAGATATACAACATACGTGTGAGATACACCCGGGAATAAATTGTATAAAGTTATAATTAATTTTTTTTTCGCAAGTATTTTCATTCTCATAGCATTATCGAAGATTCACTCGTTACTTGCTTCATGGCTTTAATTTTTGCTTATCGACAATAATGATCGTAAGAGAATTTTTCAATATGAGAATTTTTAAAAGTTTTTTATCCTAAGGGATCGTATATATGTGAGTGAGATGTTGAACGAAAATCACGTACTTCAATAAGTGGCGGATGTTAGATATAGCCAGTCTATCATGATTAATGATTTTATATATGTCGATCTATATTTCTCACCGCACTTGAGTGCTAAAAGTGCTATTTGACATCGATCTCTAATAAATCGCGCACATTATTGTTTCTTAGATAATAAAAACTAAAAACTAAAAATAGAGGACAACTCAAATTAAAAAACAATATTTTTATTATTTTATTATTTTTTAAAAAATAAAAGTAGCTTTTCAATGAATTATATACAATATCTTTTCTATACTGGTTGCGAATCCTTGCAAGTGTCTTCGCATTACAGTATGTTTCTTTGACTGACTTCAAATTGTGAATCTTCATAACTGCCTTCGTATTCTTATACTGGTAAATGAAATTTTCCGGGCTGAGATGAAGAAGCTGTTGAAGCTATCTCGTACTTTGTTAAATATTGATTGACTGGGAGCAACTTCGAATCAGAAGGCGAGGTGAAACGTTCTATGACGAGAGCACTTAAGGAAATCGCGAAGAATGGAACGAAGAACTGTTTAGATAAGTAACATGAACGTTGATAAAAACGCAACACTACTGAAAGTGCTTACTTTTGACGTTGAGTAGAAACGTTGTGTAATAAATGTAATATAGGTCGCGTTATCGATTATCCGTTCAACATCTATTAATAGACACCTTGCAGAATAGGACGCGAAAGCTATCGATCGCAGTATAAACGATAAAAGTTTGCCCCATTTTTTAATCTGTTACATATCGCTCTAACGTGTAATACTTTAGCATCAAAATTTAATTCGATTACCAAAATGTTTTTTTTAAAAAACGTTGTGAATCCTTTCTATCTCTCTACACATCTTTATAAATCTTACTTAAATTTTTGTAATCTAGAATTAAAATTTTGAAACATACAATATATCTATTTTCTAAATTTTAAAATATGCATGTATCTACTTTTTGAATTTAATACAATTTTAATATAAGAGATTAAATTTGATTCTCAAAGTGGAATCTCTTCTGACATTCTAAAATTGATCAGATAGTTTGTTGATTCTCATTTGCGTGCAATGTTTCGTCACGTTTATGCAAAGGCCAGCGACACTCGCTGCAAGTTTTCTACGATACACCGTAAAATTCTCTCGTGTAGTGTAACGTGCATGCGCAAAACGGGTTGCATCGCTCATCGTCCACTTTGCCGGAGCGAAATGCACTGGGCAGATGCGTCAAATGCGTGTACGCATCCGCCCGTCCATTCCGTCATTATACTATCAGACGATGCAATTGCCAATTGGTAGTGCCGGGAGCAAATTTTCTCGATGTGCGTCCCTTCGCGCGCACTCCGGCGTCGCACTCGCCGTCAGTGTTTTTTCAAAATGTCGATCTAGTCTGACGCCTTTCGAGAGAATGACGGAGAGGAACTCGTTCCGTGAATATGATAAAAGGTGGATGGCCGTTTTTTTTATTCATGACCACGGGGTGAGTGACTTATAGATTACTGCTTGTATTTTATGCACAAGGGTGCATGGGAATAATATAATGTTGCGTTAACTTCTATTTGAGAGAAAGCAAGAATTCGTATTATAAACTTTGTTTTTATCATTAATAAGATACATGCATCCGTATTTATTATATATTGTATTTTCTAAATCAAAGATAAAATAAATCATTTACTTTATACGTTTGTTGTCATAATATACAGGAGGTTCCAGAATGAGGATGTCGTCAAATATTTCGTGCTGGTTAAAGAGCCGACTAAATTGAATCGAAAAGTCCTTTATCATTTTGCAATTTTCGCAATAATTACCAAGATATTAATTACTAAATATCGCCAAATATTGATTTTCAATATTTTTTGCTCAAGTACTATCAACTTTACAGAAAAACAGCAAGAGAAAAAATTATTTAATTTCTTTTCATAAAGCTGTAAGAATTTTTTCAAAATTTTTTATTTATACTTTTTAGTACTGCATTTTCTTATTGGCAACTATTTTTACCAACATGAGAAAAAGCGGTACTAAAAAATTCTGAAAAAATTCTCAGAAAATTCTATGAGAAGAAAGTAAACAATTTGCTGTTTTTTTGTAAAGTTTTTGTAAAGTAATAATAAGTAAAAAATTATTGAAAACCAATATTTGGCGATTTTTAATAATTAATATCTTAGTAACTATTGTGAAAATTGCAAAAATTGAGAGGACTTTTTGACTCAGTTTAGTCCGTTCTACCAACCCACGAAATATTTGGTGGTCATTCTGGGACATCCTGTATATTTAAATTCTTAAAAGAAATATATGTCAGTATAAATTTTTTGCTGTATATTTACAGTAAATATATGGTTTTGCTAAAAGTTATTTGAAAATTTAATTAGATCCGAAAATAATTTTGTTGGATCATCAAAAAATTATGTAGGATGTTCAAATTGGCTGCTAGACTGTTAAAACTTTTTATAGCATTGCTTGAGTTTTCTATATAATTATTTTGATCCGACAAAATTATTTTCAGATTTGTACCTACCTAAATTTTAAGGTATTTCAGCAAAATTTTTTGTGTAGCAAAGTTTTAAATTTAAATCATAATTGCACAAGTTTAACGTCATTCTTCATCTCAGCAAACATTTATAGATTAGATAACATTGTTGTGTCATCTGTTTGTCATTTAATTTTCGGTGCTAACTCATCAGATTATCCATTGCTATCGACCGTTGCTTTCATTCAAATTCCGTCAATATGGACACATTAAACAAATCAACATACGCGCATGCTATTTATCTTCGCGAGTGCTGATATTTATCCTCGCAGGCAACTTCACGTGTGTACGAATATGTAAATCTGGGAAACGAGACTTATTTCTTTCTAAAGATGAAAAATACGAGCGAGGGTATAACAACTAGGGTGCGAGGGTGCGCTTTGAGTGGCGTTAAACTTAGAGGGAAATAGGATCGATCGGAGCGTGATAGAGAATTAAGGATGCGTGTGCATGCAACGTTGGAAAAACACGGTATACCTTCTTGATAACTCTTATTAGGAACACTAAATTATACGTTATTACTAGAAGTCATGCATTTTCGCGTCGACCGTACAACGTGGTCGCATATTAATAATAAGCGATTAAATCTATAAGCGTGATTTAAAAAAATTTTATCAACAATTTTACTATATTTAAATTTAAAATATTTATGCGTTTGTGTGTATGTGTGACCGAATAATATAAAAAATATTTGACTTCAAATTTATCAAAACATCTCTGGTAGAAATTTCATGCATTTTTTGAGCAGTTATTAAACAGTTATACCAACTTCTGTCTAGTAACTGAGAAGGAAAATTATTTAGGACATCCCAATCAGGATGTAATGCTTTGCTTGCAGTCACTGCATACAAAAGTTGCGTAAAATCTGAATCCAGTTACTGAATAGAAACAACAAATAATGGATGTTAAATTGATTGATAAGCAAACCAACTGCACATGAAATGGACAGTTTCCCCCTAATAATATTTTATATTTTGTAAATGCTTGCTGATTGTAAAATTTTAAGGTTATGAGAGTCATAGTGCAGGAAATCTTTTGTGCATAATATATTTTGTACTAAAAAAAGTATAATATATATTATATACCAAAGATATTCTGCACTGTGACTCTTATATTCGGATTTACTCTTATATTCGGATTGCAAATGATAATAATGTTAATTAATGGTAATAAGTATAATATTAATTAATGCTAGTAAGATATAATACCTAGTAATGTCTGTTCGGTAATTCCTACTGATTCTTAACTACTGATTCTTAACTAATCAAATAATTTCCTCAGCGGTTTATCCCTCATTTTAACATTTTAAACTTTTACACATTATATGATGCATGCATTATCAATTGAATTACTATATCACAATATCTTGGAAAAAATTAGTCCAAATGTTGTATAGTAAACTAAATAAAGCTTTACTCAATTTTTGTCCAGTTTCTATGGATTATTTTAATAATTTAATTATTTTCTAATAATTTAATCTATTAATACTAGACAATAACTGAACAGTGTCTACGTAAATTGCATAAATTTTACCAGGAAAACTGCTTCAATCACTGAATAAAATTCTATCAAGTTCTTGTCTCTTTTTCCTACTCAGTATTGGCACAATTAATGAGAATACAATAATATTAGATAGGTAACTGGATACGTGTCTAGGAAAACTGCATATATTTCTACCAGGGATTCCTTATAGGATTATTGGTAGTGCTTGACTTGTGGCATATTTTCGGTAGATATCCAATTCCCGAAAATGTTCACTTCATAAATAAGCTACTCTCTGCATTATGAGTATCGAGCGCGATCAGAAAAATTTTACGGGTTTCTCTCTCTTTCCATCCATCTCTACGCGACTAGTAAAATTATGATGCTCGCAATACGCCTCTGCGACTCGATCGAACTGTTTGCTTCTTGCGGTATAGGAAATTGGATCTGACAATTCGCCGGTTCCTGAAAGCTCGTTCGAGATGGTCTTTTACCGAGTTTGTTTCCATGGCGAAGCAAATTACATTTAAACCGTTGCCGGTCTTCCTCATCGTGCTGTTATTTGCGTCCGTTTAATCCATCCGATCGAAACGTTTACGCGCTTCTCTGCGGTTACCATCGAAAAATAATCAACTTATTACTTCGGCCCGTTGCCGGTAAATGCAACGCACGGCGGGAATTCTGCGGGCTATTCAGAGTGGAAAAAGATCAGAGTCTCCATAAAAAGAGGAAAGGAAAAAAAAGGAGAATACACCGTATCATAATTATTGCGTCTCATTATGTGAAATCGACAGATGCACGGATCCTTCCTTAAATATCTATGATCCATGAGCCTTAATAGCATTTGCTTATTTTCGTTTTTTTTTTCATTAGCGGAAAGAAGAAAAATTTGAAAATTGGACTAAAGAAAAAGAACGAATGGATGCACGAATAGATTGTGTTGAACCATTGCGTGTTGTCTGACGACGTTTACGCAAGGGAATCGAGTAAATGCGAGTGTTTTATCGCGGTGTTTTGTCGCTTTGTACATAAGATATACCATCGCGGCGCGTCGTAACTGCGAATTAATACCGTTCGTGGTCGATCACGATTTCGCGTCGAGTATCACGCTAATTACACGAAGCTGAGCAAGTTCACGGTAACGTAACGCGAGAAGGTTACTGTTACTTTTCCTGATCTTCCATCCTTGCTCCCCTTCCTTTTTCTCTTCATCTGCTTCTTTGTTGTCTTCCCCCTTTCGATAGAATGGAGCGTGGAGATAGGGAAGAAGAGGAAGAAGAGGAAGAAGTCGAGGAAGAAGAGAAACGCGGCTCGAGTGAGGAAAGAGTTGGTCCTCCAACTGACATTCGGATCGCGATGCTCGTATATAACAGCAGTCCTCTTGCCGTTCTCCCCTTCTCTCCTCTTCTTTCCTCTCCTCTCCTCTCCTCTCCTCTCCTCTCCGCCTCTCTTGGATTCGTCGCTGAAACAGAGAGAAGTGCAGCAGCTACGACGGCGGCAGAAACATCGACTCTTGTGGGTTACAGGAGTTGCGGTACTGGTCTAAGGGAATTACCGTTAGAAGAGCTGCACTCGCCTTACGTACTTCCTAGACTCCATGTTACACATATATACTTGCGCCTTCTGCACGGTCTCTTCGTACATGCACCGACACACATACACGGAAGTATACGATAAACACATATACATAGGGTTTTGCGCGCTCCCGGTAATGCCATGTACAATGTGTGCGTGAATGTACGCAGTGGCTTCCAGTTCTCCGGGACGATATTCGTTCTTTTCCATTTGCTCGCTTTTGTAGGTGGAACTGGTAGCTGCTATGGCAGACGACTCTATAGCATTCAATCTATTCGGACACTCGATCATCTTGGCGATCGTGCAATTGAACACATTGAGTTAAACTTTAGTGTTTCTGTGTCAAATTCGCGCTGCGCCGCACCGACGCGTTTCGCGGATACGAGTCGAGTTTACTGCAGACGGAGTTCAGCGAACTGCATCGCGCGCGATATTGTTGCAAAGATATCCTACTGTTCGAGGTAGCGGTGGAGAGAATGTAGCTATATTATGACGTACAGAGTTTTGAAAAATAATTATATATCGATGATGATTTCTGTAAATATATGAATACGAATAGAAAGGAATTTACGAGGTTGCAACATTGCACTTTCCGTTATACTCGTAATTTAGTGACGTAACTCGTTAATAATAACTCGTTAATAATAACGTGTGGATCTATGAAGTTAGCGCGCCATTCTGTTAACAAAAAAATAATAACCAGTAGTATTTTTCATAATTCTAGTTTCTTATAAAAATAAAAAAGGCCACTTATTTTTCGATTTTCACAATCCACATAAATTTGGATTGAATATAAAAAAAATAATGACAGTTCTTAGTAGCATTTTTTAAATAGAGTATATATTTTCTATAATTTCTTATTAAAATAAAAAAAAGTTCCGATAATAGATTTTAATGTAGACGACTTTACGACATTTTGAAAAAAAAAAGTGTCGTGCTGATAATTTATTGCAATTTTAGCGATATTTCTCGTTAATTTGAGCAGAATTCCATATTTTACAATCATTTTTAAAATTATATAGGAATGTATGTATAATGAATTTACTTTTATAGTTCATACCGTTATCTCTTAAATAGATATACGCGAGTTTGCAGGTTATTCGTTCATTCGGCCATTGTGAAATGAAGTCCGATGTAAAGAGATAAAGCACGTCGGAAAGGTGTCCGAAATATAGAGCAAACGGTCGCTCGCGGGAAATGGTATGTGAGATTAATCGTGCAGGCACGCGGGAACAAAGGTAAATAAAAAGTTCTTGCGGTGTGCGGTGCGACGCGGCATTTTCTCGTTGCCGTTTGCCGCAACGATATTCCCACTTTGGTCCCACGTTCCGCCACACATTGTGCACGTCTGCTTGAAGTGCCTCTTCTTCTTCTTCTTCTTCTTCTTTCCCCTCTCCTCTCTCCCCGCGTCTCTGCGTCCCTGAACCTCACACTTGGCCACTCGGTCATTGTTCGGCTTACAATGAACCGTTTCGATATATATCCTACGTGCACTTAAGTGCCCACACGTATGTGGCAAGCCGGTGCACTTTCTCTGTGAATGTATGTGTGTGACGTCGCATATGCTTATGAGAAAGAGCGAGAAAGACTTATATGCATCCTTATATATTACCTTCTGTTATACCCAGCGCTTTAATTAGTACCGTAGCTTCTATGATCGGCAGAGTCAAAATCAACGTATTGCTTACCGCAAGACGCGCTACTGCAGAAGAGAAATATGATTGAGAAACGGTTCCGTTGTTTCTGCTGCACGCCGTTCGGTCATTCCACACGCTCTTCGCTCGTGCTGACCGCATGTATAGAAAAGCATCGCGGTCTCGTTAATTCGTGCCGCGACTGCGGAACTAATAGCTCGCTTTCTGCCAAGGATATTAGGTATCATCGAAAGCCGACTGTATTTTAAGATCTTTGATAGCAAAGTTATTTTCTACACGTATTTTCAGATTTAATATTTTCAGTTCTCTGCAAAGCAATTCCGTATTCTGACATGCAAGCATTTATATTTGTATAGTTATTTTTATTGTTTTCGAACTGTCGTACATAAAATTAGTTTGTCCCAATTAATATGCTCTTTGAAGGTCGGAGCCATGCATATTCGCGCATATTCAATATGATTGTCAATTGTCTTTAAATTAGAGTACGAATACTATGAACCAAAAATCTTGACCTCTTTTATGAGTAGTTGATTGAATCGATAGACCTAAGCAAGTAATGGCTTCTTTTCATAGCTATCTTTATCGTCATTTCAATGTAGGTCGTCAATAGTTTGATATTTATATTAAAATTAATAATTTAAGAAAAATGTCTCAATATTTCAAGTCTTGCTTTATAAGTTTTGCTTCAAGATTATAAAAAATCGTGAATAATAGAAACTGCTGGGATAATTAATCTCATTGGAATTTTATTCGAAGAAATTGAATTACATGTTCTAATTGCCATACTACTTAACATTTAGAGATTGAAAGCAAGTTATTCTATTCTTAAGAGTTTAAAAATAGGATTATCTTTTGAAAGTATAACTGGACTCAGTACTCATTAGAAACTTAAGATTCGATTACAGTTAAGGCATATACAAAGTTTCCGATTATCAAGATTATCAAACATTCTGTAAATTCATACCTGTCTCGCTATTTTCGCTCGTCTCAACCCAACCGTGAACCGCACATCAAATTAATATACAACCACATCCGACCGTTATATTAACGTAACGAATCGAGCATATTCAGGGAAATACCTTTGTCGACCCTGACATAACGGAAGACACACTCCGGGTATCCCCTTGACCATCGAAAGCACGTAATCCTCCTCGGCCATGTAAAGCATGAAAAGGCACTATCAGATATATAAAGTGCGCAAAATTATGCGCGTAACGCAAAATCACAAGAATTAGACGGCTCGCTTTACGTACATGTGAGAATGAATTATTTTTGATCGCATGTCGATTTTGCAACGTCTGATGTGAATTAATGAGCATAAAGCGAGTCGATTTCAAGCCGTTCTCTCGTTCGACGCGAGAACTTTGTTTTTCGCGAACGTTATTATGGATCGCTTTGCCTGGAGCGAAGTCGTTGTTATACCATATATTGGCCATCACGCTTGTGGCCACTAGATTAATTAGTTTACAATGCTAATTATCGTTACGTAACGGCCGTGAAAGTGTCAAACGATCGTACCGGATTTCTTTACACGCTGAAAAAGAGTATCGATTAATGACACGTTAGTCGAGCTCGCAAACGATTTTATTTTATGTCCGTCGCATGTACATCCGCCATCTTATTATGCAGAGTTCGAAATTATACTTAATTGTCTTAATTATCACAATCTCGATCTCTCAGTCTATATCAAATAGGATCAACGAAAATTGCTATTTCAAAAAATATCTCTCTACTGTTCTCATTTAAAATTGTAATTGAACTATGTTTAAAAAATTGCTATTTTCAGTCGTATGTTTACGAGTATAATTAAGTATCAATTATATGAAGAATTGCTATTTCGAAATAACTTTCATCGTCTCTTTATCGAGCGTGAAATTGCAATTAAAAGAAGTTGTAAAAGCGATAACAATTTAGATAACAATTATGAAATCGAGAAATCGCTATTTGGAAAGTATCTTTACAAGTAAATTTCTACATCTTTTTTTTACGTTTCTTTTTACACTTGTCCTTTTAGGGATCAAGTGTTAAAATGTTAAATGCTCGCTGAATTCCGCAGTACAAAACGGGACTCGTAATGACCGCATAGTTAGCGCCGCGAAACTTTGCACGGCCACGTGCTCGTTAAGAGATACACACGCGTACGTGCGCGTGTTACACGCGCGAACATCGCACCCTTATTACACGAACATCATAACTGGAAATGGATATACGCTTATCCCTCTAACATGTACATGCCAACACCAATAAACGCTTGTAAGTCGGTGGCTGACCACGAGTGCATACTACTCGTTTGTAATTACGTGTACATTCTATAATTCACGCGCAGTACGAGCGATCGCTGCCGCACGACTCCTTATCTTTCGGTTAAATTGTCTTGGAAGGTACATGAAACGTGTCATTTTTGACATAGTGTAATTATTGCTAATATCCTTTCCTTATTACATAGTTGCATTTAATATAATAACGGTCTGTTCCACATAAGCATTAATCAAAATCTATAAAAGCTTAAAAGGGAAATTAATTTTCATTAGATTATTAAATTGAATATAATTTTAGATATCAGATTGTAGTAATTAATTTTCTCTTTGCATTGATTTTCTATATAAAATTATTGTTAATTTGATGTCTTAGCATTCTTAAAGATTGACTTTAAAAAAAAATCTTTAAGTTCCTGAAATTTCAGAGAATATATAGGCAACAACTGTGGTAGAAATTTATTGATAAATTGTAATTTTATTCTGCATATGGAAAGAATGATTTTGCTAAAAATTTAGGTAGAACTGAAAATAATGTTGAATCATCAAAATGATGTGTAAAAAACTTAAACATGATGAGTTGTAAAATTTTGATATTATATAGCAACTATAGTTTGAGCGACTTACGTAATTATTTTGATAATTCAACAAAATTAGTGTTTAATTAAATCTTTCGTTATTTCAACAAAATTATTCTTCTCGTGGCATTTATCTTTCTATGTTTTTGATACGTTTTAGCACCATCTTCTCATCATCTAGCATCTTGATGTTATAATTTAATCTGATCCATATTGTCGTAATTTAATCAGACCTATACTGAATGCCATTTTGGCTTACTCTGTCCTACTCGGGCATACTTCGACATAATTTGATTTATCTCAACTGTAATTCTGATAAACACACCCGGCATACTTGCGCCGCGTTACTCTGAGAACACGCGCAAGTATGTAACGAAATCTCGTGCGAACCGCGCACGAATTTATGCGGCCGGGCTGTAGAAGGCCGACGAATAGGATCACGGAGTGAAAACACGTCGGTTGTGTAAATTTCATATAGTGCGGGTGTGCATGCCGCATGCATTACGCGTACATCCACTGCATGGTTGCCACGCCCCTGTTACAGGAGAATCGTAACCTATCCGGGGTTATGGCGGTTAGTATGGTTATCATCGCATAACGTACACACTTGTAAAGCCTCACGTAATACGGACTGCGACCGACCGCGGAACGGAGATCGACTGGCGTGTACGAGTCTGCGAGCGTATCTCGTTTGTAATTAGCGCCCCGGAATACAGAGAGAGAGAGAGAGAGAGAGAGAGAGAGAATCTACGTGGGTGTGGGTGCGTTACGGGTGTGTGCATTCATTCGCGTATTAAACATGCATGTAATACGGTAATATTTGCGCGTTTCGACGCAATTAAGCGACCGTGCTGTTCAGTTCTCACGAGTCCTTTCCTTCTTTGCTCTCCACGCACGATATTCGCGATTGGTAGGACCGAGCCGCACGTACGTGTATTGAAACATCGAACGAAGCGGCCGCTCTTGACTCGGGCGAATGTCGATTATTACTGTCGAAGAAAGGCAACCTTCGGCGGGTTCGCGGGTGGTCGCGGGAGCAAGACATACGACGCGATAATTCTTCTGTTCCGCTTTCGAAGGGACTTTGTGTAATTTTGACGTTTCTGCCTTCAAGATTTATACTCGAGTAATTTTTACTCTTCTGGTTTGTCATTAGCGTTCGTAATTACGGACTTTGTTTCACTCCTTTGGCCGTCATGCTTCAATAGAGGCAGAATAATTCAAATTTTGCCAACAGTAAATTCTTGAACAAATAAGATTTTCTTCTCTTTTATCAATCCTCATCAATTTTCTGAGAATATAGGTAAAGTAAAAAATTTCTTAAAATTTCTTTTTTAGAAAATTTAGGAATAATTTTCAATAATCTATACGAGAGATATATGAACATAAATATTTTTTCGTCTTCATCGTTCCAAAGACATTCGGACTTCACTTCTGTCGACGTTAGACTAAATGTGCTTACATTCGCTGGCAGATATCGGGTTGCTGGTTTCGTTCTCGCTTCTCATTTCTTTTATCACTTCGTATCTTTTTTTATTCGTGATAGAAAATGTAAAGGTCTATTTAGTTGAAAAGTTTTTTAATTTGATTCTATTACATGATATTGTTCATATTTGTCATACGGCATTCTTATAAAAACAATTAATACAATTCATATTTAATTAATACGATATATTATACATCATAAAAATTTCATGATTATTAAAATTTGCGTAAAGGTTTTATATTAAAATAAAATATAAAAGAGACATTGTTGTCATACAGAGTCTTAAATTCTAATCTATGAGATAATAAATTACATCACCAGTCGTATATAAACTATTCTCGCGCATGATAGTATGAATGTCATTCTTAGTAAACCTTAAGGCACGTTGCCGTTACTCTTATCGGATCACTAACGATGCTGACGGCGCTCAACGGCGACGACAGCACAATGTAAACCGTTGCGACTTGAAACCAAAGACGATCTCGAAAAGCAATTCAACACGAACGAAAAACGTTGAGCGCATACGTTCGTCGCATAGCCTCAGTTCGTCTTCTCTTCTCGAACGTAGTGGTTCGTTCTTTATGCTAGTTCTCTTTATTCCAAGTTTTCATCCTCAATTATATTGGTAATCGTGATGAGAAGTGATGATTGGACATCTTATCTCTCATCTCGCTGATTAATTGGTGATAATAGGATTTATCAGATTTCAGGTACCTATTTTTTCATTTGATTAAAGAAAAACATTCAATTTATCATACTTTTTATCATATTATTATTGATTTTTTATCATATTATTGATTGACTTACTTTTTGTTAATTAATCATTAATAGGCTCAAGCTTTGTTCTTGGTAACAATCATCCGATCGGTAATGACAATGAAAGTGCTGTGTAGTTTCCACGACCGCAGAGGTGTCGTGTCTCCATCGTCAGCAAAATCGCTCATGCGATCAATCAAGCTTCCAACAAAACTCGAATTCGTCACAATGGATGAAAGATCTTCGAAGAGATGCGGTCTTCTAGGAATTATTCTATTTGGGTATACTTTACAAAAAATTACACATTAATGAAAGTTTATTCATGATTAAATTAATATATCAGTTTTATTATTTGATAGCTCCATTTTCTATCTTTGTGAATTCTTAATTTCTCATGTTTTCTCTTTTTCTGTCACTTTTCTGTCTATTTACAGAATGCTAATTGCTTCACATCAGCTTTACAAATCTTTACAAACTTAATAAAATACTTTCAACATCCTTACTCATCTTTATTTTACTTCGTCATCCTATTATTAGAAAAATCAGCTTCTATCTCGGGTTCTCGCATGACTCTTAAAACTAATGAGGCATCATAGGATAGGTAATTAGTTGTCAGAATTCATCAACTATAACGTTTCACCTTGAGCCACGAACAGTAAATGCGTTCGCAAGTAATCATATTTCTATTTGCACGTCATTAAAATTCTTACGCAACTGCGTGACAAAAATGCGATCGGTCTGCGGTTTTATCAAAAGTAACATCCATACTTCTTTGTGCAATTTAAGTGTAAAGTAGGTTTTTCTCTTCGAAAGGACGGTACGATACATTACATCGGTATTATGGTATTATTATGATCGATAAATGTTACGAAGAAGCAATAGAGGGTGGTCTCGGAGGAAAAGTATCTGTGTACGTCGTACACAAATGGAAGCTATAATACGTTCAGCATATTTAATGGCGATAACGGCTCCGCTAAATACCGATCTAGAGATTCTGTTTCCTTCGGGTAGCGCGATGGAATGATCCATGGATCGAATTGCAGCACCCAGTGCGATTGGTAATCTCTTTTTCTAAATATTTTTTTTTATGAGTGAATCTATATAAAAGGCGCATTATTGCATACATATATTTTTTAATATTTATTATTAGTAAGAATACGGGAAGAATACAGATAGAATTGTTATTAATGAAAGATCTATTCTAATAAAATTATTTTACTATAATCCAGTTAAATGATAAATGAAAATAATGACGGTATTTGCTGAGCAAATATCTTGTATATATTTTGTTTAATATTTTATAAAGATTTATAGTATCGCATTACGTGTAACGCGAAGAACTGAACGCACGTATATTCTCAATTTTCTTTCGCTGCTTTTTGTCCTGTATTGTCGCCAGGTGAACGAATGCCTTCTAAGAATCGGCTTGTTCGTGATTGAATGTCGGATCGGAAGAAACGATCGTATTGCAAGTCGCGCCGAGTGATGGTACCGAGCAAAAATATCGAGACGAAAAGCCACGAAGTCGTGAAGCGGAACAGTGTCATTTGTAAATCATTCGATAGCATAGTCTTTTCGACGAGAATTGTTTCGCGTTTCTCGAGAGAGTTTGCTAACTTTCATAGGTTTTATCCTCCGTTGTTTTATTCCTTATTCCACCGCGTCGAGTGTCTTCCCTTTACTATCGAATCGCTAAATATTTATGACAGACCGTGCGTTGTATATTTTCGTTTTCGGAGCCATCGAGTGCTCTATCAAATAAATCATTGTCGTTATCGTCGCTTTTGACACATTCGTAACGTAGCTTAAAGCTCCGTGTCGAAAGTACGCTCGTGTATTATTTGTCGGCACGTCAAGTCAAGTACGCGATTTATATTTTCTTTCATCTTTTGCGTTCATGCGAGAGCGATTTTTACGATGCCTGTGTCGTTGGGTTCCATGCTCGATAGGATATGGCCTTATCTCCGCGCACATGAATGGCGGTTCGTTGTGCGCACTGCCAGGAAGGAAATTGCATCACGCACGCGCCTGCACTCGCAAAGCGCGAAGACTGGGACACGCGACAGATTCGGAGCTCTCGTATTGCTGCAAAAAAAATCGCGTCGTAAAAAAAGCGCAAGAGTTTTGCAAGAGAGTTGCGCGAGCTGCGATAAAAAGGTCTTCGTCCAGTACGAAAATTATGATCGGTACCTCTCGCTGCGTTTCAAGGAGAAATTCTTCTTCTCATGCTATATTTTGTGTTCTAATTTACATTTGTTAAACGGCGCGTAAGAAATCGAGATCGGCTACTTTTAAGCTTCTAAGGCCTAAACTCTTAATCGAGAAGATCTTAACTCTTAACCGAGAATTGCAAAGAGATGAAGAATAAGTTGATCCTCGGTTAAGAATTGAACCGTGAATTGTGGAACTGTATCTAAATGATCGAGATTCTTTTGCGACACGAATTCGCAATATGATCGCGCGTGTACGAAACGTCTGAATCACATATTTCCATCGAAAGGAAAGTGATTCCACCGAGGCGCGAATGACCTCTTCGGCTGGTGTAACGAACCTTTCTCTATCGATAAAGAAAAAGGGAAAAGTCTATTATTACATTTTATCAAAATTCACTCTTGTTGCTCCCGTCAGCTGAGTCAGTTAAACGCTCATTAGAAAGACGATTGTTCAACTCCGCATTTTATAGCGTTTTGTGAAAGGAACTCCAAGAATCCCTCCATTCAGTTTTCACGACGACACGACGTACGAAATTCTCTTAAGCGCATACAAATGATCTCGCCTATGCATATTCATGCTTCCCGGATGCGCAACTACTGATGTTCGAAATAATTACTTTGTCTAAAGGGCGCAAAGGGTCTTATTCGCCGACGTGATCACGGTACGGAATTTTCTTACTGCAAACTTGTAACGCACGTTTATCTCTGTATCCTGCAGAGATATAAGATATTCGAGAGGATAGTTATAGGGGCAAGAGTCACGTTCTCACGAAAGCCGGATTATCTCATAGATAAATGATCATTTTCTAGTCTACCGTATGCGATACTGTGATAGTGTTCGAAAATGAACGCCTTATCATTCATTGAACTCGCAACTGGATAATCTTAGAACATATTATAGATGTGATACATATTCTTCGTCTACCTGCTTCTGATAAAGAGAACGCTCTTTCGCGTCGTGTTTTATCAATCGTGACGATTCCGATGTGTTGATAGGATGGTGCGAGCTCGCGCGCGCGTTTGCATACCAGGCTAAGCATACCAGCCGCACTTATTACTGGAGATTGCACGTTGCCTCTCGTTACATCTTACATGATGGTGCGTACAGCATTGCATACATACGGAGATATATATGTTAAGTACACCGCAGTCGCCGCCGCGTACGGCTGCAAATCTAATTAGTTGCACTTTCGAATTCAGTCGATTATGCATTTTCCCGTAGCCCAACCGAGGCGCTCATTCCGTTATGTTAGCCTTAACATTCTTGCGTGCATTGGTCGATTGATAGTAAATACTAAATATACGGCAGAGACGAACGGAGATTGATCGGTGTTATAAAAATCAAAAGATAATTCGATTATAAGTGGAATTTTATTGACGCATTAACGATTATGTAAGGCAATAAAAAGTATTGTGAGTTTGTAGATTGTAGAATCTTGATAAATAACTTCCATAAATGTATATAACTGTATCCGTTTCGCTAAATTTATTTTGACACTTTAAAGACATCGGGCGTTTTACACTTTGCTTCTCTCCCTTTACACGTTGAAAGTTTCTCGCAGTAAATAAATTGTACCTTTCTTTTTCTTTTCTGTATCATATACTGCCTAATTAAATCTCGCCTTTGCTCACCACTGTACGTCACAGAACGCAAATCATCATTTGCGTGACTTTATTTTGCTTTCTCCTTTTTTGCACTCCGATTTCATCCTGTCGGTGAGACTGCGTCTCACTTTTATCAGCACTAGCGGTTCGCCTTATCGCTAACAACTTCTTGCTGCGAAACTCTAACAATTCTTTGAGTCTAAACATATTGTGGAACGTTCTTTGTTTTTATTATCTTCAATAATAAATGAATCTCTCCAGACGATTTACACAAAATTACCGCTTTCTACTTTTTCTTTACACGCTGTGTTTTTTCTTTCGTGTCGATCTCCTAGATAAAAAAATGGACAAAATCTGCTATATTTTTAATTTCGTAAAATGTTTTTTTTAACAGGAAAAAAAAGGTTTTCATTTCTTACGCCATTTCTCATTTCATTTTTGTGATCGAATATGGAGCTGTGGATAGATACGTCCCAAGACGTTTTCTTCTCGCTGCGAGATATTTTTTCGACGTAGGAATCACCGCGACGGCGCATACCACCAATTTAACCAGAATGTCCAGGAATACGAAGGTTTCTCTTCTATGGAGAGAATCCTCCGGTATTTCAATATTTTCCTGACCTGGTGTGATGTGCCGTAGTGGTTTTCCCTGCGTTGTCTGTCCGTCATCCGTCATAATTCGAGAGAAGATATTCTTCGTGTCGAAGATTGCAATATCGTAAAGATGTAGTGGCGCAGCGCATCGCATAAGAAGATAGCCATTAAGGATCTATTGAAAGGTGTCTTTATAGCGTTAGTTAATAATCCATTCTACATTCGAGGAATAAAGCTGAGTTTAAATGAACGGCGCAAGTAAGATAAATCGATAAGTTACGTCATACTTTCTGTTCATATCAGCGTAGTTATATTCAGAGACGAATAATTTGTATTGACTGTATTAATTTTGACGAAGCGATTCTCTCCTACCTTATCAGGATTTTACTTCTATTTAATCCTTAATAGGATTAAATTTATAGGATTATAATTTATTCGATAATTATTTATTTATTAGCACTAATTAATAGAAATTGATTTGTTTTCGTATAATTATAACGCAATATAATAATGCTAGCAATATGATTCAGAATGTTATTATAATATATTTATCTTCTATAGCGCATTAAAATTATTAATCCGACAGTACACATCTGTATGAGCGATTGTAATAATCTGATTGGCCATGACCGACTACACGAGGATTGATTAAATCGCTTGGACCCCAGCGGACTCGAATAAACTCGTTTCGCGAGCGTGGAATCCGCTTATGTCTCATTTCATCCCGGTTTCGTCCGCGTCTTTCGTTTATTTCTCAGAGATACCAATACACGTGGTGACTCGCGTGACTTCCGGCGCGTGTACCTGATCGTGTAATCCGTGAAAGATAATTAACACGCGTTCGTTACACCTCCTCTCTTTCTCTATCTCCTTCGATTTGCGTCGTCAAAGAAGCGCGCGTGTTCGGTCCGTTTGGTGCGTAATAAATGATGATCATGCGGGACCGCAAGGTGTGCTTTTCCGATATAGTAGCCCCTTCGCCGACGCAAGCGCACCTTAATAACGCAATATCGTTCCTCGGAATTTTTTGATTATCATCCTAAGGTGGGACGAGTTTATTAATGGCACGGTTGCACGTAGCGATACTTTTTTTTTGTCCTTGTTGATTGATGATGAGAATCGAAAAAGCACGCGTATGTTGTATGCTACTTATTGGCATATTGCATGTCTTTATAAAAAATGTAACGTGTTGAAAAAAAAATGAGTAAATGAAATATGTATTTAATTCATTCCGCCCTTATTTCTCACGAGACTGGCAGACTGGCATGTTCGTTGTGATAATGCACATTGTTCAACATACTTCCGAGGAATATGTAATTACAATTATATCCATTATAATACTTATAATAAAAGACTATATTTACTATGTAAATTAAATAAATTAAATAAATTGTATTAGAGCATTGTGGTCAAGGCCGATTCTCTATGAAAAATCGACGACTTGTATTAAAATTATGTTAGATACTCGTTCTAACCGGAAATACTTATTGAAACATCTAATTACTTTCACGCACAGCCACAAAAACGTCCTATATCTCTGATCGCAACGGAAATGCATTTATCGACGAAAGTCGATTATTATTTCGACTTTGCGTTTGCCGATTTAAAGCAGGTCGGCTAGCATTAGACACGCTCAAGGCCCGTAATTATTAACGCGCTGACGATAAGCGAATGGTATCATTTGGTACGCATCGTCACTGTCATCTGGAGACACGGTAACTTTTACTGTAGAAAATTGCGCGACAAGTATCCTGCGGTACATGCTAATGTTAGATTTTTCTTTTGAAACTTCCACTTCAGCGTTTTCAATTGAAGACTACATGATATGGTAATGAATATGTTTCCTGTATGGAATTGCGTATCGAATTTTATTATCAAAATATTGATATTTATATTATTAATTTATATTATTAATATTATTATTATATTAAAATTATGATAATATTCTTCATATAAACGGTCCTGTTTTAATTGTCATACTATTCATAATAACATTCTTATTGTCCAAAATATTAATATATAATGATTGACACAATCGTTGTAAAAGAATTTGACACGCACAGAAGTGTATCAGCTAAATATTTCGTCGAATGTATATTTTTAAACTAAAGTATCGTCTCATAATGAGAAAGTGTGCATTTCCGGCCGGGTTCTATTTGCTTTTATATTTTCGTCTCGAGTGTGAGTAAGCACACGTGCGGAGGAGAAAAAAAAAATAAGTGACTTCAGTGAGTCTGCTCTCGTGCAGGAATATACACACAGGGTGACTTGGTGATTTACGAGCGGCGATTTCTCGTGCTCGGCCTCTTCTCTCGCGTCCTGTCGATCCGTTCAATAGATTCGAGTCCGGAACAAGGGAGAGTACTCGATAGATCGAGGCGCGATTAACGCGATGGCGAAGTCAATTTCGACCCACGAGAGAGTATCCGGACTGATTGCAAAAGTCTCCATCGCGCACGCGCGTGATTCTGCTGTGTACACGTTACGGATGTAACATTGAGGTATCTTATTTCATTACACATCATGTCCGGCATCGAATTATCTTTTGAACAATCGCACATATATCATATGGCCGAATGTAGGTGTTCTCGAATAATGTACAATAACCAAAGATGGCAAGTTCAACATTTCTATACGATTATATAATTTTACATTTTATATAATTTTGACTGCATCATTGAGTCTTATAATTGTGATAACGATTGCATTTAATATTTAAAGTTTTGAACAAATATTAAACGTTTAATCGAGAAGACAAAAATATAATATCTAAAAATTGAACTAAATATAGATTTGAAAGTAATTTTGTAGGACCATCAAAATAATTATGTAGGACGCTGAAGTATGATGAGTAGTGTTGAGCGAAATAAGTTTTAACGTTCCAATCAACAATTTAACAATATTTTTAGATTTATATATAAATTTATATTCAAATTTTTAGATATTTTTAATAAAATCGTTTTTTCTGGGTAGGGAGCAATAAAGAAAGAGGAGGAGGGAGTGGAGAAAGAGAAAGAAGATTGAGATGAATTTACAATAATGTATCTATATATATATATATATATATATATATATATATATATATATATATTATATAGACGACGAGAGTACGTACTACGTAACTAGTACGGTACGTACGTAACGTTAACGTTACGGTTTACGGTTTAACGGTTAAACGTTAAGTAAGTACGTA
>NW_012130065.1:603471-634861 GCF_000143395.1 Atta cephalotes
ATATATATATATATATATATATATATATATATATATATATATATATATATATATATATATTTACATGCGAACAGGATGCAATACATGGCGTCAGTAAACGAGTTTCGTTTTACGGATAAATGCATATATGCGTCAAGAATCACCATGAGAAATCGTACATGTTAAACATTTTGATCGACCATTATGAGAAGACGGTTTTCACTTGCGTGCGTACCAGACTTGACTTTTGCAAGTCAAGCTGGGTTGAGACGAGACGAGCCACGTGAAAATTGGTAGGACGCGATGTTCTTGGCATCGTCATAAAACTTTAACGCCTCCTCGCTCGCCAAGAGTGTCTTTCCTTTGACGGAAGTCAAATACTTTTTATTTATCAGCCAATTCGCTAGTTTTACGTTCGCCCATACACGAGGGAAATACGAACGCGATCTCATCCGAGAGCGAATTTCTCTCTGCACTTCGGACCTTAGAGCTCGGGCTTTCTCAGTTGTAGCAATGCAAGCATCATTTTTGTTGTTATTATCATTATTTAGAATTCATAACCTCTCTCGCATTGATCGAGCATCGTATTACATAATACGATGTGAAACCGTTTCAGTGACATCGTCACTGCAAAGACGCCAACAATGTAACACTTCGCACCCTTTATTTTCCACTCGTGAGAAGTTGGCTCTCTCAACTCTTGAAAAAATTAACTTTCTATAGTTCATTCAATTGCTCATCGTTTGCATATGTATGCATACTTTGAATTCTTATCTACACTTCTGATAAAAAAGTTATAACAATACAATTTTGGGGAAGGAGAAGCTAATTTCACAAGCTAGCTTCTCAGCTACGAACAAATTAGATTTAGTTTCAATCAATAGATTTTCTTTTATACATTCCGAAACAAGTTAATTTTTCGTTTACACACATTTAATTAAAAAGTTATAACAAATAAATGTTGGGAGGCTAACTTGACATTGCAAAATATATGTTTTCGGCTTGAATTCTAAAGAACGAAATTGAAATGACACCATTCGATAAATTTTCGTTTGCAAACCCTTAGTTAAAAAGTTATTAACAACTAAAGTTACGAGAATGGTCGACTCTAGTAAAGGAGTTCAAATCGTAGATACTATACTCAAAATAGTATGAATTAATAGTTTTTGCACATTCCGAGATTAGATAAATCTGATTTGCTAATGGTTAGGGAGTTAGTGTGAAATTAGCCCCTCAAAATTGTGTTTTAATAACTTTTTAATTAGAAGTGTGCAAACGAAAAATTGAAATATGCAAATGATGGGTAATCGAATGAGCTATAAAAAATTAATTTTTTCAAAATTTGAGGAGTCAACTTCACACGATTTTCCTTTTTTGAGGAGAGACTTTTCTCTTCATCTGCGCTCGTTACGCGAAATTGGCTTGTTTGGCAAGCTATCATGCGTAGGTGGTGGTTATGCGATGGCAACATGACCAACAGAAAAACGTAACAGCGAGTAAACTCTCCCTTTGCTGAAGTCTGAATTACGTTAATTAGCCGCATTTCATATGAGCAAAATGTTTCGCAGCTGCTGTGTGTAAGTATGTGTTTTGCCGAGTTCTTATTTTGTAATTTATTCTCAAGGTATCCAGATTATATGAGAGTCAGTAACATATAAAATTTACATTTTATTATTTACTTTAATAGAGACGATCTTTCCTTTATTTTTTAATATGTTATAATAATAATATAATAACTAACGAACGTTATTATTGAAAAGATAATAAGAAGAGTCTTGCATTGTTGCGGAGGCTAGTCATAGAAATGTAATACGTATCATATGTACTTTGAAATGAAGAACGATACTTCTGTTATTCTGTCTTATTTTCTTTAAGTATCAATCTTTCGAATAGAAATACGCAATAAGCGCGCGAACGTTCAAAGATAAGCGCTTGCTTTTTCTATCTTTCTGGGTTACCGTTGTTTGTTATTGCATACAGTCTACGTTAGTTATTAGGCACGGAACGCCAAGAGCGATTTACTAGCTACTTGGCAACACGCGACTAGAAAGTTGCTCGTGCTTTGATCACCTAACATATAAATCGAGCATTGTTCGTATAACTGCCTGTTTGCGCGCCACGCCGTTTTCTTTCTAATTGCATTCAAATTCCATATTTATAAAAGAGAAAGATAAAGAGAAGGAGAGAGAGAGAGAGAGCATTTAGATGCGATATATTTAGCGTTATAGATCACTCAAGCGTATGGAATGCATCATAATTCGCGAACGTGAACTTGCAATGTTACAAATTGCATGCGTGTTATTTCGTTTGTAGTTAAAGTATTTGTAATTACATTTCTGCCAAAGAAATCAGTTGAAACAATTTTCGTACAATTTAATAATTGCATTTTGAAAAAACTCAATTAAAGTTTACTTGAAATACAGTTTCTAAATTTTTTTCGATTTCTGAAAGGGGATTGTTACAAGTACATATTAATAAATTACGAATCTCATATATCGAATATTAATAGATATTAAATCGGAAAAGAATTTTGTATAAGGTATATTATAAATAGAATTAGTTATATCTTAGATGATTGAGTTCGTAAAATGTATGACTACAGTTCGTCGAAATTTACATATCGAAATAAAGATATAAATATATATGATAAAAATAATCACAAATATCTGAATATAATTTTGTTAATATTTCTGTCTCTAAGCTTTGTCAATCCTTTTCCTGCATATTGACTTGATCATCCCTGTGGGTTTCCTGGATCGTCCGTTCTCCGTTCGAATCTTTATCCTGATGGTTTGGCGTATCTATTAGTGGAATCATCTCCTGATTATCATATTTATACATATATTTATTATTTTTTGCGCTGTCTATATGAAAATTCGCGGTCGGTCGCAAAGTTGGGGTAGATCGAGGAAGAATCGGTATAGGATCGTGGTTAGGTCAGGAGTAGGAGTGTGGTTAGGTCGGGGTAGGGTGTGGTTAGGTCAGGGGTAGGATCGTGATTGGTCGTGGTTAGGCAGGGGCGTGGTTAGGTTGGGGATAGGATCGTGGTTGGATCGTGAGTAAGGTCGTGGTTAGGTCGTGGTTAGAGTCATGGTTAGGTCAGGGGTAGGGTTAGGTTAGTCGGAGCATTTTTCTTTCGGCCGTAATTTTTAATTACACAAATGAACTTCTCTCGTATATAAACTTCTTCAATTGACCTTTTGATTTGTAGAACAAAATCAATATTTAATAAATGTAATCCTATCAATAAAACTATATCTTTTTTTCTCTAATCGTTTCCTCTAATCGTCAGAAGTATTTAAATTTAATTTAACCGCATCTATTTTACTATATCAAAAAATTACTTTGAAATGAACAATAACAATAATGAAAGTTGATTCGGTACTTGTTGAAAGCTTTGTTAATTCTAAAAAACTATATTGACCTTGAATTTGTGCCGAATAATTATAAACGAAGAGAACGTTACATGTAGTTGTTATGTGTATGTTTCCATGAATTGAGCTGGCACGCGATGCTTGGTATTTGATCTTCGTTTTTGTATCATTCAACCCGCTACTGTTCACGCGTGGTCACATTGTTATCATTCATGCGGCAAGATTGAAAGCAGCAGGTAGCAATTGAAGTCATTCTGTTTGTCATAGTTTTATTTAGGATGCGATCAAATCAAGTACCACGTTAAATGCGCGCGCGCGATTATTCTCTACAATTGATTAGTAGACCGCGCAAGTAACTCCTGTGATTTATGATCCGTAAGCACATTAAGATGACATGTAGTTATTTATCGAAAGATGTTTCGTTTCGTTATTCTTTCAATAGAATAAAGGATATGCGTGCTGCATATAAAGGATCGGATATATCCGATATCGTATGAAAATGCTGCGCAATAATCAATAATATGTGCGATCTTTCCTTAGATATCGATTAATTAATAAATAATTACATTGTTCGACAAGAAGTTACTTTTTTCTTTCCGAAATATCACAGTATATGTATATATATATATATATATATCTCAAACGCTTTTAAATCGCGCTGAACATAATACCTTTGCAAAATTTGTATAACATGTCAGGTTCTTAAATTGAGATAAATTTGGCAAAAAATGGCATTTTAGATCATTTTACATATTTTTTACGGCAAAAAGAAAGTTTATATTCATCGCGAAAAATTTTCGAAATATGTACAATATTATGATACTTTGAAAAGAATTTGAGTGTCGGTATTTATTAAATCGCACGATTAGTATAAGTATCGTATCAATAAGAAGTAATAGAGGAAACAAAATGAAAAAGAAAGAGATATTAGATGATAACAGGTCTGTTTGCTGAACAAATTATTTATTTCTTTGTAGTTGCAGAATTAATCGTTTATTTTCGTGACAGTTGTGTGATACGTTTCCTGTCTCATTTTGTATCGTTCCTCTCCTCCACCGAGCCTCTGAAATTGATTTCTGATCAAAAGGTAACTATTGAATCGTTCGCGTTTTAGAATATAACACTTCATTCCAAGCATTTTAACTGATGTACTTCTAAAATGCGTACTTCTAGTAACTATATAAATATATTATAGCCTTAGGGTGCGATCGTCCGTGCTTTACGTAGCACAGTCGTCGCAAACAATTGGAAGTTACACTTCCGACAGATAATTTGCGCAAATATAAATTTAATACAGCATGAGAAATTTTTAAACTGTATTTGCATGATAAATGGAATCTGTGAAACACCGTTATTTATTTCCCGCGCGGATAAAAACATGATAAATGATAGAGCCATCGAAGCAATGGACTCCATATCGTGAATATACAATTCGAATGTAATTTGAATAAATCGTATGTACATACATGAATACTTATAAGTCGTCGAATTTGTATTAAGAAATTTATTAAACAAAAAGTAGCATCGATTTGTGCTTTCACTTTTTATCTAAGTAAAAAATGATAACAAGTGATATAAAAAAGAATTCAGTTTTAATCTTTGACTCTTGAAATATTTATCGCGTAGCCGCTAAAAGTTAATTGGCTTGCCACGATAATATTTCAGAAGCGGCCTTTGCGCGAAAAAAAAAGAAACATTGTAGTTGTATGAATCGTGTCTTCCGTATCGATTTGTATTGCTAAATCGCTCTACGAATACACGCGGAGCGATAATAATGGTCCACGTCGGCGGGATGAATACAGAGACGGAGGGAATCTGATTTCTCTCCGATCCAAGAGGAAGGATCGGTCGAGAAGGAGAGCGAGAGGTGTAGAAGATGGAATGGGCACGTAAAGACTTTTGCCCTGCCTAAGGGGCTGGGATGTAAAAGACAGAGTCATATTAGACTGATGGACGGACGGTGAAGTTATTAACCTTTTATTTTGCCTTTAATGAATTCCCATGCCATTTTGCGTTTAGCCCCTGGTCTTAAAAGGCGTCAGGTCTTTTAAATGCTAATGCAACTGGATCCAATATCGATTAATTGCCCATTTATCGATTCGTTATCCGTTTTTCGAAACGTAAAATAACGCAACCACCACCTTTCTTTTATATTTAGCTGATTTAACTGTCTGACGTTCGTGCTCTCGTGCACCTTAATTGAATTTCTTCCATTTTGTTTTATTTCGAAAGGAACTTTGCAAATTTGTACATTTATATTGATTTTAGCTTGATGTATGTATTATGTAGTACATGAGTTTGCAACTACAATTATATTGTCTTTAAATAGTTCGCGGTTTTAATTCACGCACAGAAAACCATTGTTTTTGACACGTGGAAATTCGTTTTATCTTGTCATCGAGGAGGGATGATAAGTGGCACGGAATGGCGTAGATAATCGTGAAATATGTTCGTTGTATGCTGCTGTGTGTGTTTCGCAAGACCGATTAATCGTCATAGAAACGCGTGCGCGCCGATCATTATTACGGGCATTTAATTATTAATCGATTGCCTGCAAAAGCTGCCGGCATGACTCCGCGTTTGTTTCTATGCATAGAAACAAAGTAGTTAATATATTTTTAAATTAATAATATTGCGTAATATTTGAAGACTGATTTACAATTCATTTAATATATATAGACATTAAAATGTCGCGTTAGTATTATATTACTTATAATATAAAGTAAAAATGTATATTGCATCTTAAATTTAATGCACGAATTAAAATATATAGCGTGTATAAATTTAAATTTAAAATTGTGAATATGAATTTAACTTTCTGAGCATCTTAGGATACTAAAGAGAGATTTATAGTACAACAGAGAGAATTTTCTCTTAAATTTTATTCTGAAAATATGATAGTTATGAGACAATACAATTTAAAGATTTTTACCGTGCACTTCAGTAAAATTAATCAAACTTATTTTATACTTTATTGTAGTTTTATTAACGAATAAGAGAAGATTTACGTTAAAATTCTTCGAAATACAATGTTGTCTCGAATGTCATATTTTCATCATTAAATTCTAAGAAAAATTTCTCTCCGTGTATGGGCAAATAATTTCAAAGAATATGGGAATTTTAAAACGTATTTATGATCATTGCATAACAAACAAATACATTTCCAGTAGACGCAACAAAACGCGCGAAATCAATATCTCGATAACCGACAGTTAGATTTTCCACCGCGGTTAATCGCTGGGCTTACATCTTCGTTAGACTCGCTTTATCATCTGCTTGATTAAGGTTCTTTATCAAGCAACGTCATTACTCCGTTTACTAGACTAGCGACCGAAGTAAACGGCTCGGTGTCTATTTAACGCGGAATATAAATTACCTTATCGGTCGGCGTCGCTCTTTTCTCTCCCTTTTAACTTTGAATAAACAGGCGCGTATGTACGCGCCTCGCGAGAGCGCATTCAGCGATACGAAAGCGCGCGAGCAACTTGTTATCTCGTGAAACACGCGTATACGACGAATGCGAGCTCAGAATCCGTGACCGTGATCCCGTGGCGATTATCCATAGGATTTACCGCGGATATCTTGTTGAGTGCCAGGGAAGAGAGAGAGGAGGGGGGGGGGGAGGGAGGGAGCATCGATCGTAGATCACCGGATCACCTGCGTTTGCGGTCATTAGGCTAATGCGGGGTTATATAGGCTCCTCGATGCTTATTTCCGTCTAATCAATCGTCACTGCTGACGTCATCCGCACCAATGCACTTCTTAATGTTGCACCGCGTACGCAATGAAATCGATTTATTTCTGCATACTGACGATTTGTTACGCAGACCGGTAAAAATAACGCGTTTCATGGCGGTTAGAGCCACAAAACGATTATTTTTACGAGTTGTACTTATTTATTATTACACGTTATATATAATTTATAATACGTATTATGCGTTAATAATAGGTATACCTATTGACGCGATTCTAATTAACATATCTTCGCAGTTATTTCAAAATGAATTAATCTTATTTTAACCTTTGTTATTCTAAATAAGTCTTATTTATTGTGTAACTTTTATTCTTAAGCTACTGAGTTTGATTAATTCTATACTTGCGAAGCTATAAATTATCAGGAATAGCAATCTGATTTATGCGGATGTGCGCCGGCAAAATGATAACTTGAACTATTAGTCGTTGTTCGTAGCTAATCGGCGGAAGTACAATGCAGGACGTTAGGGATGTGCGGGATAGAGTAGACTTGTTGGTCGTTAAGGCAGCACGAGGAAGAGATTCTACCATTATCCGTTCGTTCCTTCCCTGAGTATGTATGGCCAGAAAGAATGCCAATGCATCCTAATGAATGTCGATTCGCCGCGAAGATATTAAAGATATGTGTACACGCGCGGACCTCTGTTCGACAGTATGGCGCGCGCGCGCGCGCGCGTGTGTGTGTGTGTGTGTGTGTGTGTGTGTGGGGTGGGGTGTGTGGTGTGTGTGTGGCCCCGCACTTATACATATCCTAAGTCAATAGCGTAAGCGAAAGCCTTGAAATTAATCTAAAATCGCTTACATCTTTTCAATGAAAATTTTATCGTTAATAATTACGATAAAAATCACCGACAAACGTACGGAAAAATTGATTACATATCGTATAGAGAATAGTCAACTCGTAAAAGATAACGTGTTGTATTTATTTTGTACATCAACTTCGAAATTCGTGTTAGATCAATTAGCGATTGTTGGCGCGATGTTTTGATCATTGGATTCTTATCTATCGTTATCGGTTCAATAAAAAGAACGTGGCGACAGATTTTATCTTTCCTTAGTGAAATCGAGTATTATTTGGAATTTCCTTAGTTTGAATCTCGTCTACGCCATTGACCCTGGAGGATCTGCGCTTAGTGTCGAAAGAAGCTCTCGTGTGTAAAAGCGTACACGCAGGGTGCGTCAAACGGTACCGCAGGAATTTGCGGAATTCCAAGGTTCTTGCGCAGGCTGCGGTGCTACGACGCTACCGCGATGGCAGTATCGATCGATCGACCGATCATTGAACGAACGAGTCTCTCGGAAACTTCCCAATTACGCTGCAAGGAAGCGTCGCTCGTTCGGAGGAGAGAAAACCGGGAAGCGCGGATGCACAATGGTCGGAAATGCATGGTGCAGCGTACGTGTCAACGTCGAGATTTATGCGCTCTCGTATGTCGCGTACACGACACTCGTCATGCCGATAATTTTAATGCGCTTTTTATACCTTGATGAGCGAGAGCTGCGTATTTCCATTTATATTTCTCCGAAAATAATAATTACTTGTAAAATGTATAATTTCTCTCGAGATCATTTATTTCCGATATCTTACAGGAATTTCAGTTTTTAATTTATTAACTATTTTGCTAAGATATTCGCATTTGAGAAAATGTATTCATAAATCGGAAGCTTTACAAGATGGAGCTCCTTCTCGTATATTTTATTTATATCGTGCATGAATATTTTACTTAAACTTGTTTCGAAGGTAGAATTAATTAATTTTATTAATGTTGTACTTTGAAATGTTTTCATTACTCTGCGTACATGGTTGCTACTGTAGTAAATCTAAAATTAAGAGAGATAAAAAAGTGATACATTTTGCTACAAATTTCACTTTACGCGATTAATGTACGCAGATCGTACGCGCTTACATTCAGAATTTGTATTGACTAGCTCGGGCACACCCAACATCTGAAAAACAAATTACATATTTAATAATACATTATCCATATCATTACATATTTAAGAACGAATTATTTATACGATTGAATACGATTTTCATATCAGACAAAGGAAATTTACCAGTATGAGTATAATCATATCTGAAAGGAAAAAAATAGGAAGAATCTCTTTCTCTCTCTCTCTCTCTCTTGATTATCCGCTTTTAAAATCGGATCCATAACATCTTGTTTGGATGTATATTTGTTCACCTAGCAGTGCCATCTTTTCGAAGAAACTAAACTTACCTCTTATAGATGAGCTCGTATTACGTAAAAGTACGAGCGACATCATTGCTTGCACGAGTCGATATAAAGCAACCGCATATCCAACTTTATAATGCTGATCTCTCCAGTTGCTCCCTTTCTTCTGTCTCTCTCTCTCTCTCTCTCTCTCTCTCTCTCTCTCTTTATTTGTGCGCCAGTCCTGTTTCCCAGTGGGTTAATGAAGAAAGTATATGGTGTAACCCACTCGTAACCACGCCGAACATGTCGGCGAAGCGTGGATACTGCGTATAAAGTGTGGGCAGAATGATCCGGTAGCCCACGTGTTCTATCGACGATTAATCCGCCCTGAGATAGGAAATCGATTCACGCTGATTTAAATTTTCTTTGCTCCAATCGTGTGTTATTGAGCAATATATATGTGTAATGTCAGTGTCGTGGGTATTATTATTTTGATATGTATTAATAGAATTTTAATGGAAGAAAAAAGAAAGATATAGATATCGATACTCTGTGTATTTAATAATTTTTGTAAATCTAAATTTAGGAATTGCAAATATATAGAGATTTTTGATAACAAAACAGATTTGTTTATTAATGTAGCCGTAATAGAAAAAAATTCTTAGAAATATGTCATCAATATTTAAAAGAAAGCAAAAATTGCCAATTAAGAGCCAAGAGCGCGCCTAACGGTGCGCAAAGAAATTTTTATTAATATTTAACATACGTTCATTTCGATCAACGATTTCGAGCTTTCTCAATGCAAAAATACAAAATACAAAAATACAAGCTATTATTAATACATAAATATATCGAATGACAGCGAATGTTAGCTATAGTTACATGTGAACAGCGCATGATATCTTGCATAATCATAGTTATTGCAGAAGTCAGAGAGTTGCGGACAGGAAAAAGTCCATAATTAAGGTGCATTATAACAGTGGTTAATTGTTAAATAAACAATGTATGAACGCCAATCATTATACAATTAATATGCTTTCCGATGTATCGTCAGTAGGACAAGCCATCTCATATTAATCCAAAAATGATATGGAGAGATTTTAATGCTGCGATGTCGAATGAAAGTTATATTAAAGCGAAATAAAATTTCGTGGTTGTTTCAGTTGAGATTTGGAACAATAATGTCTAACCGCGTTGGCTTTTAATTGGCTTTTAATTTTTTTTGCTTCCTTTTTTTTACATTAGATTTACCTTCAGAGCCATATTTATCATTATTTATATCAATATTTAATACATATAATAATTATATAAAACTTTAAGAAGGACTTGAAGATAAATTTTGATCTAAATTACAATTTTATGAAAATATTTCTGTTTGTTTGGATGTATAATGAATATCGAATTCAGATGAAGAGATTAAGATTAAGAAATTGTTTGTAAGAATAATTGATTATTATCGATACGCATTAGAATGACATCGGCTAGATTTGAAGTATTACGATAGTAAATCGAGATAGATACAGTTTCTCTTACGTTGAAGTATAACTAAAGCATAGCTTTGGAGCAAAGATAACGACGACAGAGAAGAGTTCGCTTCGGGCGATCGTTTCTCGTTATAATCTCATCGATCAGCGTGTCGCACGGATCGAGGAAATCCGCTATATTTTACGAGGAGGATTTTCAAAACTGATGAGGTCCGTTAGGAGGTTTACGAGATCGCGTGCAAGAAGAATTAGGAATCGCGCGCGTAAGAGTGGGATTTTTGTAAAATAGATCGTAAGAGAGGAATCGAAGGGTTCCCGTCTCTCTCTCTCTCATAAGTATAAATCCCGCGATTTCCTTCTTTCTTTCTCCATGCTATTGTCTCTCACGAGAGAATTCATAATTTAGTATTCTCATGAGATGCGTGCCACTTGGCTTTTTTTCGGGACGCCTGTTAACATTTTGAAATCCTCGTAAACCTTTCTGCCAGCTCGCAATACAAATCCATTATAGACTATAATTATGTCTTCATTTATCAGTCAGTCGCGTTTACATCTTCTACATTATGTAAGCATAAACAGTATAATTATTTTACGTATTACTTCATTCATTACGTATTATTCATTCACAAACACCCGTGAAAGTAATAAATTTTCACGTATTTCGCGAAAATGTTTTATTACAGTTCTTTGACAATAGAACGATAAACTTAACATGGCAAACGTAATTCTATCGACAGATTGAAAAATTCTATAATTAATAATGCGAGTGATCTCGCATGTTAGTGTTGGTTATGCAATCGTAATGAAATATCGGAAGACATTGCGAAAGACCGCGGCAGCTTGTTTACTCGAAGTACGCGAGTACGCGAGATGAATCTTCGCGGAAGACTCTACGCGCGTGGAAGTATCACTTATTCACGTCTTTCGTACAACGTCGGTGATTGCAGGAATTTCTGTCTTCCTGCCGACACGCCTTGTACGCGACGCGGATTAATTAAAATTACGCAGATGCAATTAGCGGTCGTTACGTGTCGACGTATTATTCGGTGAAAGTGTTGAGAACCTCGACCTATCGTGCGCGCGCGAACGGTCGGTCGGCTCCATTAATCTCGCGAGCTATTTTCTTTTTCTCTCTCCGCTCGTCGATCGGGCTTATCTGGTGCGGATCTACCTTCCGATACGCGCACGCGTAATAATGCGGATACAAAGTATGAAACTATCGGCAGATATCGTAAACGCCTCCCTCCTACGCTCCACATCGCCACGAGGTACAGCGCGTTGAAACGTCGTGTATAAATTATTAATGGGTGAAAATATCGTGCGTATCAAAGACGTCCGATGGGGTGATGAGTTGCATGTTCGCGATAAACATTGAAGAAAGAATTTAAAAGTAATAATACCCGGCCCAAAAAGATAAGTACTTTGTGTCGCATTATCATTATTTTATCCATGTTACTGAATGAAGAAGTTTAAATATTTAAAGTTTCCATTTGTAAACACGAGAAGAGATTGATCTTTAATTTAAGAAGATTAAACTTAATGTGCTGTTGCAATTTTTTAAATGAGTTACATCAATGTTGCTTTGAACGCTTTAATTTTCATTATTTCTATAATCTTCATTTTAATAATTCTTATATAGAATTATATGCTTAAAGAATCACGTATCTTAATTTACGGTACCAGCCAGACGCGCATGACAACCTTCTTCTTTGTTTAAGCTCGTTGGGGACTGATTGCAAACTGTACCATCGTTAACTTGGAAATCGTATATTATACTTAATATCGCATTACGATCAACGTTGTATTACCTTTTGCGATTTAAAGCTGCAGCCTCTCGCCGAACGCACGTACTTAACAACAGGTTACAACTATCAGCGAAATAATTTGACCGGTCCCCTTTCACTCGTTCGCTCCAAATTAGTAAATCCATAAGACGAATGTTACAGACGAATTATCGTGTGTTTCGTGCAATGGATATCAGGTTTACGAATGGTGTGTGATGAAACGTGATTAATAAAAAAAAAAAAAAAAAAATTATTATTTGGGACTTTTGAGAGTGGATCGAGGAATAAAGTTTTAATCGCGCGATGTGTGCCATCGCAACTCGCATCTTTACCTCGATTCCGCGCACTTTATTCCACTGTCGAGTACTAAGATCTTCTCTTGCGTTTAATTTTACAGTCAACTTATCGGGATTTGACGATTGATCGAATAGATTCCTGTGTTTAACGGCATACGCACACACGCATGTCATGTAATAATAATCTCGCGCGATAATTAGGATATTCGTGGGAACCTCTTCATTAAAGGACGCATTAAAAGACATGACGCGCGGAAAGACGTGTCTTCGGAAACGCGTTAGCGGAAACCGGTCCCCGAACTCGCGCGCGAGCGGCGCGATATCGCGCAATTTCTACGGATTAAAGGGAAATAACGCGCCTGTATTTCTCTTATTTATAGCCAGTTCCGAGTTGCACGCACAACCCCCCCCCCGTGCTTTCCTTCGGCTTTCCCAGGCTGAGGGCCGAGGCACGTGTGGATGCGCCTTTAAAAGGACACGAGTATATACGGTATGGCTCACGTCCAGCGGCGTAGGAAACTATATAACAAGGCGAAGCCTATGAGATGCGTAAAATCCGTCTACTCTGTAAAATTCTCTGTAGGGATTACTACTCTCGTCTCGTTTTTCGATCAAAATACGTACACGACGTATAAATGTGAACGTGCGTGAACACAGTTATCGCTTGTACGTTGTAGTGCGTTGTTGTTACGAGCGTTTCGAGGTCTTGCGTGATTAAGGCGATTTCGAAAAGTGTATACACATAAATCAGAGATAGGCTACAATTATTAGATAATTCTGATCGTATGCGATATTAAGCTGATGCAGATCCATCGTGCAGATTGATAATTTAATGATGATGATAATGGAGGCGCTACATATACAATAATAAACAATTCTTCCATGTAAATTGCAGGGAACATCGCGTTCTCTTATTTCGCGCTTCGTGTTTCTGTTTCGATCTATGTATATACATGGCGGTGTTCCTAGGAAAGATGAGAGCGTAGGAATCTCGCGTCGATCGAGGAAACTTATGCCGGCATGTGTGCAGAATAGTCATTACGCCTATGTACACGATAACTAGATGATTAATTTATTATCGCCTTCCTACAAGGTTCACCCAGTTACCTGATGCTCCCGATAGGTCAGTGCGAGGGCCGCGCACGGCTCGGCTCGGCTCGGCTCGGCGCGGCGCGGCGGGGGAAAGTATCGATTTTACATCGCACGAGCAACGACGCGGTTGCACGCTCGAACGTCTCTATTCGCTCTCGCTCTGGAAGCATCGCGCAGACCGAGAGCGGACGTTATTGTACGTCATGTATATAATAGCCGGTCAGATTAAATCTCCCCGCGCCACGGATAAGCACGCCCGCGTTTTACACGCTACCGTTGTCCTCGTTATACTCGCCGTTGTTGTCGTTTATCGGCAAAGATGCGCGGTGTACCGTGATCGCAGAGGCGATTGATGCGGGGTTGCAGGTTTATATACCATGTCCAGTTATCGCTTTGCTTAGTAATGATGTGTATTAATATTTCTAAGATCGATATGCTCGCGCGTATCATTGACAACAGTGGCACGTATATGAAATGATGAAAAGTCTGTAACGTAAAAGCAACGTAGTCGCGACGTTAAATCGATTATAATTTAGGTCAATCCACTTTCGCAGTAACGACGTTTGGTGTTATGAAATTATCGTTCCGTGTATCATTTATTAATTATTGAAACTTTTGCGAGCGCGCGTTTATCGGCCGTTTATTAATTTCAGAATTTCGAGCGATCATTATCTGTAATTAAATTATTTCAATGGAGTTTTAATAAAAGCACAGGTGTTGACCATCGCGTTACTGTAGACTTTGACACCGTAAGCGGATTGATGAGCCCGTCAGTCATGTATGCTAATTTAAAATTGAAGTCATTACTCGACGTTTTGTGCACGGACGGTTATTGTTATGTGGTTCGTATTGGACACCGCAATAACAATAGCGACCTGCAAGTGCTGAAATAACGGGGACTTTATGGATCTACATGACAGAGTTTCGAATGCATCTGCAAGCATCAACCTTCTCATCGTTTCGCCTCAATTTGGCAGCACAAAGCAACTTCATAAATATTTTATAGCAGTCTTGTCCTCTTTTTGAATGCATCCAAAACGTGAGAAATAGTTTACCATTTTTTTTAAGTACTCTTTGTTACAGTTATAATTTCTTTTATATAAATGATGAAATAATTGTTTTTTTATCTTTTTTACTAGCTTCATATTTTTAGTATATTGTATATCATAAAGTCATTAATTGTGATCGTTTCATAATACAATCTACACCATATTCCGTTGTTGTTTTTTTTTCCCCCATTGCCTTTCTAATCCAATTAGGTCATTAGTATCTGTATTTTTCAAAGAGTTTTTGCACTCTAAAAAAAATATCTGAAAAAATTCTGACATACTCTGTATTCAAGAATACATCAATAATATGATCCGTAACGTTATTCACTTTTTTTTTGTACGTATCCGAATTTGAGGCAGAATAATTTAAAATTGAAAATCATCTGGATCTTTAAAGCCTCGTATCATGAAGAGTTAATTGTATAAATGGAAGAGAAGGTTTCGCGTCTCATAAAGATTTCATTAAGCATTTCGTCGAGTATGTATTGTTCTATCTGTTGCGTAACGCGTTTAATTCTACTGTCTAGAAAGTGAGCCCGTCGATTCCCATAAGTATCGTTAGTCGTAATCTAAGACCAACTAAGCATGTGATACGAAAACTCGACACCGAGTATACACGCTTCTAAGGCTCTTATCTTCTTATCATCCGACACTATTATGCACATCATCTATCTCGCACGGCGCTCTTTATCCTCCTTTGATTTTATAACGTTACGCCGCTGTCACGCAGGTTTAATAGTCTAGAAAGGTCCGCGACGATAATGATCGTATCGTGTAACGCTACTCGCGCTACTCGCAAGCTAAATCGTAATTCTCACAAGACGACACAAGAGCCTCTCTTTATATGTATATCACTTACGTTTAGCGATGCCAGTGGAATTTTACGCGCAGCCGGGTGTTTTCAACGTGTTGATTTTGTCGGGAGAGAGAGCGGCAAATATTCGAACTCGAAGCTGCAATAAAGCGCTTCAAGGCTGATCTCTAACGATCGTGCGAATGGAAATCTTAACCTACCACGTGTCGAAAGAAATAATAACGAAGACCTGAAAAACGCGTTAGGATATCAAGTGACGTTATTCACACGCTTCTTACTATTGTTAGGAAATTATTTAATAATATACGTATATACATTCCATATGCGATATACATATTGCAGTAATATATTTTACGAGGCACGCCAGAGATTGGTTTATTTCCTTGTCGAACGATAAGAAGATTAATGTGCGCCGTGGCCAAATTATAGCGTACTAATTCGCGGCTGCGAAGGAGCGATAGCATGGTACAGTCTGAACTTAAGATTTTCGAGACTGGAAAAATAAACGACGTTAATTCCGGTTGCCCGAATGGAACCGATGCGATGGTTCTTTCCTACGAACTACGATTTCCTGCACGATTCCCGAACGGTTCCCGGAAAAAAGTCGGCTGGTGTGGTTTCGTTCGACACGCACATTTACAAGGGAAGGCTTCGTCTTCCCGAAGGGCTCGCAGAAGTAATATTCTTTTCTAACGTAATATTTGTTCCTTCAAAACAATAGTTAATTTTAGGGAATGAGAACCTTTTTTTAATATCTTATAGCTTTTCTTAAATGAGATTTGTTATAATTCACTATTTTATTGTATTTCTTGCTTCAAATTATAGCACACGGAAAAAAAAACAACTGAAAACTTCACTGATTCAGCAAATCTACAGTCGTAATATATAGACAGTCAATTTTCTATGTTAAAGTAGCAAAGTTGACAGCTGAATAACATTAGCGATTTGTTAAACTATCAAATCTTCTTAATTATAGATGTTGAATTCAAGCAGTAAGTTATAGGTTTGCTGTATCACCCAATTTTTTTTCTGTACACTATTTCAACGCCACTATTTCCTATCCTATAAAGGTAAATAATATAAGTTAGCAAAATCAGTTTCTGATTGAAATATGAACTCAGTTCTTTGTACTTATTTTTATCTACAAGTTCTTTAATCTAATTTCTTGACGAAAGTATTCTCTAATATTCTTTATAAAAATATCCTTTCACTTTACACATCTGTAAAACTGGAATTTCCCGGTACACGTGTTTTATACTGGTTGGTTTGAGACGCGTTGAATCTGGATCTCATTTTTATTTTCTGCCCGTGCTACCCTACGTTCTTTTTTTCCTCTCCGGCAAATGTAGCAAATGTAGCTCGCTCGTTTCTTGAATTGCGCTTTATTTATGCGATCCTCAATGATCTTGAAGTAGAGATAATCTCGCGGGAAGGCACGCTGTGCGAGACCATTTCCCCGCGGAAATATCCTCACGTTAACAACCTGGAATAGTAGCGTCCACTGCGATGTCTTGTGGAGTCCACGGGGAATCGTCGTCGTCTCATCCGTACTGTGTGGAGAGGTCAGCGTCGTCCTTTCTGCGATTTTATTGACGACGACGAGGCGCGGAGTAGCGCGCTTTTCTCGCACGAGGGATTCCAGTTTTACCACGTTCACGTTCTCTCGCCTTCTGAAATTTACGATATTTCCGATCTTCTGATTTTTTCCTTCTTTTTCCTCTTCCCTTCAGTCTATCAGCATCGCGTTTGCGTGCGCGGTGCCGGAAGCATATCGCGCCGATTGATCTAACGGTGAATTAGCGCGGATGAAAGAGATTTTTCTTTCTCGTTGCAGATGCTGCGGTCGGCGGATCACCTTCTTCTGCATCCGAGCGGCGAGATCGCGCTCCGATTATGGTGAGTAAACCCCTTCCCTTTGTACAACGTGCTAGCCTTGCAAGATAAATTATTTATGACGCACGCTGCGCGCCGTCGGTGGTATCGATTTATCGAGACGGTAGGATCGATGGTTTTTCTACGAATTCGCGCGGACGAAAACGTAACGGTGCATCCGTCTTTACCTGCCAAATCGTGTTTTCTTCGATGTGTGCAACATTGATCAACTTCACTGTAAGAAATTTCCGTTGAAA
The DNA here is from genome assembly GCF_000143395.1 of Atta cephalotes. Taxonomy (NCBI): domain Eukaryota; kingdom Metazoa; phylum Arthropoda; class Insecta; order Hymenoptera; family Formicidae; genus Atta; species Atta cephalotes. The sequence goes on from NW_012130065.1 coordinate 621,385, forward strand.
ACTTCCAAAAGGGTCGGAAGTTTTTATCCAACAAAAAATGTGCTGTAAATTTAAACATATCTATATTGTGAAATTACATTAACATTTTGTGGTAAAGTATATGCAAATCTTTAATACGCATGCGCGGGCACGTCAGTTTTGTAAATTCACAACAAATTTCTATTGTAAATTTATAAATATTGTGATATCATAAAACATTATATGGCTTACAAATTTATTGCACGTTTTTATTATAAGGGTATTGTAAATTCACAAACATTTCTAACTGTGTTTGCTTGCATTTTACGCGACGAATTTATTTTTATAATATATAGACAAATTTAAATTTAACTTATAAACTTACCACGCGTCATTTACAAGACTTTATATATTTGACATTTCGATTTTGGAAAAACGAAGAATTGGATTTTACGCAAATCAGTTTTTAGCTTCATTCAATTTTACACGAAACATTTCTTATATAATATATCTCACAATCAGACAAAAACGATGCTGTTGTCTCTTAGATTTTCTTTGGATACCTCGCTATTTCCAGAGGGCATTATTTCTCTATTCCACTTTAGACTTACTTTTCTCGTCGAGATAGGTACAATGAAGCATGACGTGAAATTTGCACGATGTAAATATCCAGCGCGAGGTGCTCAAGGAACGTTTATTGTCATTCGACGGCCGATATGGAAATCGCGTTATACATTATGGAGTATCACCACCCACCTAAAACCGGCCTGCGTTGCGATATGCGCCTGGTGTTGCTTTGTAATGGATAATAACGCAACTATTCTCTTCTTTTTTTTCATTAACCGGACAGCCTACGATGGATTATATCATTGCTTCGGATTACGCGATTGCTCGTTAACGCGTGCTCGTATTGTGCAAATCTTCACCCACGATACTGTTAAATATTAATTACAGCTCGCTGTGTAATCGCGCTAGTTTTGCCCATTCTACATATCGAACGGGCCAATATGCCTGCGATTCCACTCCATTAGTTGCCTTCCATAAATTAGACCTGTCCACCATTCGCGAATTATATTATCGGAGAAATTTTGTCCTGTACGCGCAAACATCGAAGCGGCAATTTAAACATCGAGAATAATACACTGTTGTAAATGTAAATGCACGAATGTTCATGAAGAGATAACATGAACGTATCGCTCGTCATCGTCCTCTTCGTCGTTCGATTCGCCCGGAGGTTGACTGATCTCGATTTACCGTTACTACTTGGCGGAGACGAGGAAGAAGAGACTCGGGCGGTCGCTCTAATCTTCCGGTTACGCTCTCGCCTAATTAGCCCTTTCGCTGAGAAGGGCGTGCATCATAGGTAACTTCTTTACGAGAATAACGATGTAAATGACTAATAGCCTTTCATAATTTCCTTGCACTTCTCTCTTTTATTTTAGTCGATATTACGTAAAAACGAGCTAACTCATCTCGAGCCTGTTTTGAATAAATTAGGTTTAAAGTGGCGTTTTATGTTGCCGGTCTACAACATGATGTATATTTTTTAAATTTTGTCTAGCTTAGTTCTGCGTAACATTGTCCGTATAAAAGGCAGACTTCACGCGAATATATCGTGCAATGTTCCATAGAAATATAACTGCCGTTTTATTGTACGATTATGTTCCCTGCTGACACGGGAAACGTTTTAATGGGGAGTAAACGTTTCGAAGCAGATGGGATATTGTATGTACATTACCTTCTGACTTTTTTCGACATACGTTACTACCTTCTCAAACACGAAAGGCCGCTTGATTACATAACAGATCGGAACTCGCTTACATTATATATGTGGCCACGTGCAAGTAAAGATACGTAAGAAAATTATTATGTTCAAGTTAGTTAGTCTTCTCGCTAAGCTCTTATCAAGGACAGATCGAGTTGTTTGATTTCATATATTTTTCTACGGTCAAAACGACGACGGTGTCTTTAAATATGGTCGACAAGCAGATAATCGTGAAAAGCGGCCGCGTTTCGCGCGTTCCTAAGTGAAATATTAAGCATTACGCGGCACTCACGTGAGTGGAAAGCACGCGAACGTGTAACTAGCCTGCTGTACCAGCTTCGAACGAGTAGGCTGAAGAACAGTATCCGCAACGTTGGTAAAGGTACGTTCACCTTCTTCCGCTTGTGTTCGAAACACGTGTTTAAGATCACGCGCCGGTCCTATTAAGCCGCTCAATCATTACCTTGTGTTGATTGCACTGATTGCTTTTCGGTCGACAGGTTCTATCATGGTCTACTCGCATCATGATGTTATGAAGATTATAAGTTCATAACGGCTTTCATTATAATATGAATGATTAAATATTTAACCTTAGCCCGAAATCATCCTTTCCAAAACTAATGATAATTTGTACGAGAGATGTTTAAATATGTGATAATTATATCGTAACGTGTGTTGATATTTTCAAATTATAAATTAAATTACAATTATAATAATTATAATTATCTTATATAAGTTAATTATCTTATACAAGTAAACACAGTAATATACTTAATAAAATTGTGGAAATTCTATGTAAAATGAATTTATTTTTTTAAATTTAATTATTATTATGTTTTGATTTAACAATTAAAATGAAACGGAATACATGCATAAAATGTCATAAAATCAATTTTGTGTCCGATATTTGAGAAATTGTGAGAATTTTATGTAACATTCTATTGTTAATATTTATTTTTTAATATAATTTTTGTATGTTTTAACCATTAAAATAAAACGGAATATATATACATGTCATAATATTGATTTCGCGTCCGATATTCGACACAGTTCGACACAATTCGTACGTTGACAGCGATCGATGCCGGTGCATCTTGATAGAATATATTCGCGTATACGTAGATCATGTGTACGGATAAACGCACGCGCTCGAGCATAATAACGTGTGTTCGCGTGATATGTGCATTCTCTCACATATGAGTCAGACAAATGGAATTTCGTGACACGCGATACCAAGCCAAGCCAAACCGCGGCGGTTTATTAACAAGTCATCCGGGACCGGGTAACTCTCCTTGTAACGTTCGCCGCCGTCGAGCGTTAGAAGTCTCTCCGGCGTTTCGAATGCACGCATCGATGCGTGGAGAGATGCATGCGAGAGAGCTCGGAGCGACGAAGATCGAGCGACGATTCATTTTCTATGATGCCTACAGTTCAGCGGCTGCCTGTGTCCTATATGAATATCGGACCGGAAAGAAATCTGAGCGAGTAAGAAAATACGGTTGAACTCATTTTCATATGTACATATAACTACTTGATAATAATAACTTTAATAACAGTAGCTTATCGCAAATAAAAAGGATAATAAAGAAAATCTGAAAACCGTATAAATCTTCTATGAGATAGAATCTTTCTGAAAAAGAGAAGAATTTATAGGAGAAAGAATTAAATAAGATAGAGAAGTAAGTAAAGAGAGCAAATTAGGATTTATTAAAAAGAGATTAATCTTCTGTCAAACAAAGAGATGTTAATGATGAATGTGAAATTATTATAAAATGATAATTTATTTAATAATTACAATAAATTATTAAAAATATACAAATTACTGAAAATAATTGTAATTTTACATGTACAGTTCAATAATTACATTAATCGGGTCTCTTTAGTCTGAATTTATAATTATTGTTATCTTTCATTGAATGCAGTACATTTTTAAATGTGTGACTATTTTTACACTTAATATGTTAAATGTTTTTAAGCTTTTTTGTTTAATTTTATTTCAAAGCTTTTTGTTTTTTACGATTAAGTAAAACGGTTAAATATAAAAATCTATGACGCGTTTATGTGCAAGTCCGAGTAGTTGTTGGAATATTTAGCGTGCATAGCAGTTTATATCTAACAATAGTGATTCAAAGGAATCCAAGATATAAAAAAAATTCGATACTAGAAGATCCCCCGTGGCCATGACAGCGACGGTTGCTTCGTGCACGGCTTCAATCTGCTGCCGTTGGGATGCCAAGAACATTCTGTCGTGACCTGTCAGGTTGCATGCCAATGTTCGCTCTTGGCATAAGCTGCAACGTCGTGCACGTAGCAACGGGTGCACGCAGATCTGGATAAAGCAACATTTCAAATGCGTCATTATTAACGTCAAAAGAAAACGTTTTACAAAATTTAACATGAACAGGGTGCAACGTTCGTATTGCAGTTTTTCTTTGATATTAATGTTTAAATTTATCGAATTATGTAATTATGAAAACAAAGAGAATTGTATTAATATATAGAGAAATAAATACATAATTTGTAGAATGTAATTGGATATAATAATGGAATTGTAAACATATTTGTATATATTTCTTTTTTGTTCCTGTCATACATAATAATATTTAATTATTATGTATGATCATTACATACGAAAATATTTTCATTCACTTTTGCAATGGCTAAATGAAGATAATCATACAGATTTTTTATTGGTTTTTATCCAAACGCATTTATATATAAATTGGTAAATTATTTTAAAAATTAAATTGCCCGCGGATAGAATGAGAGAAAAAAATATTAGCGAGAGAGAGAGGGGGGGAGGGAGGGGGGGGGACGGAAAGGAGAAAGGGATAAAATAAAGGAATGGAGGGAAGCGTGTGGAAGAAAGAAAAAGCGGAAGGACGATGCGGGAGGCATGTCTGCCGCTAGCGTCGTGGCGTGTATCGCATTTAATTAGCCACCATATGCGGCAATTAATTAAGAATTTCTCGCGTTATTGATGGTTTCACCTGGGGTGTCCATTAGTCGCTCCAACAACGCGCCGCGCCGTTTTCGAACTGAGAGCTATATTCGTTCGCTCAGCCAGGCGCATCCTGCGCACGCTTTTCCACTAATCTATCCCCAGGATGATGTACGAGTCGGCCATAACGCCGGCAATTAACGTTCTCACCCTACCTGCTTTTGTTCTCCGATAACAATTCTTTTCCCATAAAGATTTAGATAAAAGACTGAAAGAAGATAACGAATGTGTGCTTTTTCTCAACTATGAGTTACATTAGTTTTCTTATATCCGTTATTATACTATTATGATAACTAATCATTAGATTATCATCACACTTACAAATTTTTTTTATTTCTATATTACTTACTTATTTCTCTTATACTTATTTCTCTTATATTAGCACAGAAATTAAAAAGAAAAAAATGTTTACGGACGGAAAAAATTTTTTAGAACGAATTTGATTTATTTTAATAGGATGAGATATAATAATTCATATTATTATAGTTATATAATTTATAGTTTTAATAATAATTTATGGATACGTACATGTAATTCGATTTCTCTTTGAGAACTATAATTCGCACGTCTTTGGAAGATGCAATACAGAGAGTAACGTGTTCATGACAATAACTTCCCACAACATTGCGAAAAGTTGCAACGAATAAATCACAATACGTGGAAGCGAACGCAACGCGTGGAAATGAATTCTTCTCCATGCTACTTTTGCCTATTTTAGTAAACTACTGAACTATTTTCATTTTGAAATTAAACGATGCGATTAGTTATTACGTCAAACATTTTGCAATAATTACTAAGAAATTATGGTGATTATGTCGAATATTTTATACAAGAGTTGTATAGAAGCAAAAACGAGTGAGAGCGAGTTTATAATCTAGATATTTAAAAAGTAAACCATGCGATGCACATTTTATGCATATCGAGCAATTTTACGTTAACAGACTCTCGTTCCCTCGAATACGGAAGACTTTCATCAGGCGTGTTTCCTGGCGCACATTTTTCATCGTGTTTATTACATAATTTAAAGTAATCTATTATCGCCGAGAAAGCGAGACGCGGCGCGCGCATTACTTTTCCCATTATAATTTCGATACCGTCCCGTCCGGTTTCCGTGGCACCGCCACATCGTACTTCCTCCTTCTCGCGTTAATGCCACTTTCGACATGGGCGCTGGATGGAAATGCCGTTGCCTCGGAAACACGTCTCTCGCGGCCTGGAACCGGCGTGCGAGGACGTTTTTGTTTGTATGCATTCCACGCGTTGCAATACGTGACATAATCGGCACAACACGCATGTACAACGGGTGGCATTATTCGCGAACAATGGGACAGGCCGCGGGGAGGATGTTCAACTGGAAAATCGCGTGTCTACCGGTGATTCTGATACTTGACAGCTCATTAAATCCGATTCGAGAAGCTTTCTATTGCGACGTCTTCAAATTCTCTGTGGCAGTTAATAATTAATTTTTTTTTTTTCGTAAAAATGACAAATATATTTTGAATATTGTTATTTCTTCATTATTTAAACCATAGCAGGAGACTTTATCAATGATATCTTTAAATCTCATATGTTAAAGAATAAGAAAATATATACAAGAATCTTTAAGAATAGAAAATGTTTGAATTTATTTTAATTGAATGTTTTAATGTATTTTGAAATATTAACTTTTAACTTAAATTTAAAAGATATTTTTCTTTGTTATCGAAAAGTTAGAGTTATAGAAAATCTTTTTCGAACGTTTTTCCACGTTCTTTTTGATCGAAGCTACTGACCTAAATACAGTAAGCTTAAGCGAAGCTCGAACAAATCGATATACGTAAGATTTTCTAGCATGCGATTTGGCGTATTTACAACGTAATCCATGCTTTTTGCAATATCTCGGTCGATCTTTGAAATACGGAAAGTAGGCCAGATATTGGAATTCGTACGCTTGCCCTCTCACCTATGCAATACGTATTTGCGCGTATAATCCATCGTTTTACTTTCGCTAACCGTCGGAGGAGGCAAATAAGATCTATATAGAAAAGAGGAGAGAAGGAAAAGGAAAAGGGCGATCCTTACACCTTCGTGAACCGATCCTCTTGATTGCACCGATCGGCTTCTTTCGCTGTCGGATCAACCTGAGGCGACCGTCGAGCATAGTCGTTTGAAATAGGTGACTGCGCTCTCAACCAGAGAGTATGACAGAAAGAGATAGGAGAGAGAAAAGAAGAGGACCAATCAAGCGGAGAAGCGATCGTAAGGGCGAGGCAAGAGGGTAGAGCCGGAGAGAGAGAGAGAAAGAGAGAGAGCGAGAGAGAGAGAGAGAGAGAGAGAGAGAAGGATACGCGAAGCTGTGGCGTGACACGTCGTGATCGGTAGAAAGAATCTCGTCCTGCAACCCGGAAACGCTGTGACTAACAACTCGGTATCACGAAGGTGGAAGGAAAAGCCTGGGGACCCGTTCGCGGGGTGGTGGGTATTTCTCCTCTTGGAGTTCAGGCAGGTCATCAACCATCGGCCGTCACGGCGGACCAGGGGATCGCGCATTATTATGACCACATCTAATTGAAACTCTACAGCTCTCGGCTCGGCTCAACTCGGCTTGCTGACTCCACTACGGTCGCGCCTCCGCGCGTATTAAGGCGGGTAGAATAAACTCGTTAATAAATCTCGGGGCATCGAGGTGTTCTTAATGAGATTTCAGTTCGGACGTCTTCGTACCGACCTCTGAGCTCCAGATGGATTAGGCTTTCGGTCTGATCTCTTGACGAACCGTTGTTCTATCAAACGACCTTGCGCCATCATCTTTGTTCAATGCGACGACGTGAGTCCAGACATGATGAAATGTAAGAGTGAGACATCATCGAAATAAGATCTATATATATAATTACATATAATTAAATCTATATTTTTAGAAAGATAGAAGAAGAAAAGAAAAAGGATTATGGATTTAATCCATATATCTCGTTTCATAATTTATTTTTCTATTTCTTTTTGTTAATTTTTTAAAACTTTTGAGAATTAATGATAATATGCAGTGACAAATCTTAGACATTATAGAATATGAAGAATGAACATCATAGAATTTAAATAACATTAAATAATGTACCGATACGTATATCTCATTTCTAAGCAATCACATTTTGCAAAAATGAATGATAAATGCGTGCATTGAAGTAAGTTTAATTACCACAATTGCAAAAAATCTCTTAAATAGATTCGGATTAATGTAGGATCATCAACTACAAGAAATAGCCTTCTAAAAGTGTAAATTTGTTTGACCCGAGAAAGGCTAACGATCGAGATATTACTTGCTCAGCTGAACGATAGTTCAATGAACGTTCGTCATATTTTCTTCGCATCTTTGATGTATTGCTAGGTCGAGAAAAAATTTAAGAAATATGAGTATGATATTTATATAACGTCATTATGATTCTTATATGAATATAAAATTTAGTGTTTTTATTCTTATATTTTTTCATATTTATAGAATTGATAAAGTAAAGTTTCATAAATTCTTGATATATTTCTTTGCGTCGTAAGTATTGCATGTGAAATTTAATAATGTTAGATTATTGAATAATTATTATTGATTTTACTTTCTCGTTTATTTTGCCTTCTGGGAAATCTAGTGAGGTTAATCGCGATGACATTTTACATGAACAGAAAATTAAGTCGACCGCATAGATGGCTGTGCACTAAAATCTAGTATGACAAGTATTGCATCCCGCAGGGATGACTGATTCGCACAGTCATTTGGGCTTAGCGAACCCACGAACCCGAGCTGAATATATCGCGGACACTCACATACATCTATACATCATATGCACTCACATATACAGATTTTTGCGAATGAATAGTGCAATAAATAAATATTTGAAGAGAATGGAAACGAGACACACAATCTAGTTTAACTGGATGACATGGATGGAACAAGATATCGAAAACTAAAACTCATTTTTTACCTGTAACTCTTAATTAAAAAATAATCGAGTGGGTAGATCTATCTCGTATCAGGATCTATGATTTTCACACATTAAAAAGAAAGGACATATGTTATCCGAAAAAGGTCTGCCACTCCTTAATTTTTTTATATATTCTAGATTTCGTCATTACATTTGTCAAGCAGGCACATGTAAATATTTATCATAATTAATCATGACTGTTGACATCTTTACCATAATCATATTGTAATGAGTTCACACGAATGTATATATGTAGATATCTTTTAGATTTTGAGATTACGTAATTGAATACTGGACGGATCAGTGCTGCGACAACAGGATTAGTTTCTTCATCGACATTCAGGATTTTCGCAAATGGATTTACGGATCCCTCGTGTCCCTCGCACCCAGAACTCATCAGTCGTCAGTTTGACGAAAAGTCGTTTTGCCATTCGCGTACTTGGAACGTGGGGTGGGAAGCTGGGCGTAAATGGAATGGCCGCGAAATTTATATGACGGAGACGAGTTCACGACGGGTTAATAATATGGAGTGGCACCCCTTACTTCTATTCGCCTCTTTCTCTCTGTTTTCTCTCCGTCGTCTCCCTCATCCCCGGTAGGATCAATAGTCTGGTCCGGAGCAGGGCCGGCCGTAAAGTTGTCCGTGTTGTCGGGCGACGAGGACAGTTTCCAATTTTCATTTCTTCCTCTGATATATATATTAATGCTTGGAAATAAGAATGATGTTGTGCATCTTAGTCAAGTAAAAGAGGAAGTATAAAGTTCTTCTGCAACGTGGTGATTTAACTTACTTTTTTGAAGAACTTGAGAAAATTAATTTAGATTCAGTCTTCTCAACTTTAAAACTAATTTTCGAATTTTTGGAAAAGTGGGCTGATTGCAATTAATTCTTTAAATGTTCCATACTTCCTTTCTTGTAAAATTAAAAATGATAAGCTATAAGCTTCAGATTTTCTACAAGTTTCTTTAATTTAAGCAAATATTGTAATCTACGCTCTCTCTTATTACGTTAAAATTTTTTTTGTAACTATTTAACTAGACATTAATAGTTTTTGCCTGTCACTAAAAGTTACGCCCAATAATTAAAGATTCAAAGAAAAGTTGTATAGTGACTCGCGGACTATCCAATAGCACTATAGTATTACATATCGCAAAGAACAATCCAAAGGTGAACGGCAGAGATTGAACCCGGGTCACTAAACCGATAGTCTTGCTAGACCTCGAGAGTCTTCATGTTATTCCACGTTAATTTAATGCACGGTTTTTATGTAATTTACAATATTTTCGTATTACACTCTTACATCCATCTTATTATGAAGAGAGCTTATTTAATATCAGATTAGTCGTCGCGCCTATCTGCACGCCACGATGACCGTTAATTAGTAACACGGAAACGAGCTACTGAGTGAAATGTAATTGCATTAAGCACTTCATGCGTGGAGATATAATGTCCGCGCACGCCGTATGCACCCGTGCTCCTATTTCACGCGCGCACGTTTTTATACACACGCATGTAACAGCGGAACACTTGGCTAATAGATAGTTCGTATTAAGGAAATTAGACGTGGTATATATCGAGCATATATGGTATATCAAGCAGCGGTAGCAATAAATTCCATGTATTTATTAGTTTTACTTTAATCGCCTTGATTGTTAAGAAATTTTCCATCGCGTGTTGCGCTTCGTCGAAGTTACTATATTGTGATAAATCGTAATTTTTTAATTTAACTATAATATAGGTGCATAAATAAAACAATAATAAGAATAAATTAATTTTTCCAGCATTAATTTTATTTATTCACATGAATATGAAATGTTTGTTAAAATATTTCTTATAAATATATCTCTGAGAGAAGCGAGACAGAAAAGCGGTGTATTTTACGAGTCGTCTCTGGTTGCCTCTCTTCTTGCAGAATTCATCGCTAGCGTCTTTTGAGTCATGGCTGTACAGTTTTGCCACATCCGTCGTAATACTACCACCGAGACGCGACTGCAGAAATAGGATCGCGTTCAGCCCCCAAACTTCCGCTGCGCCGGTACGCTTCCGGTTTCTCTGTCACAGTAACTTCTACGGCTGGAAGGGCGCGGTCTGATCTCGTTTTTATACATGCAACGGTTCTCCTCTGAGATATAAATACATTGTTCTGAAAAAATTTTAATAATTACCATTTCTAATGCTAATATCATTAAATTAAATTTGAATTTTATAATTATATTTATATTTCAAATATATAATAAAAAATGAATCTTTCTTTATTATCAGTATAAACATATTAAAGAAGATATTACAAAATATTGAAAAGAAAGATTCGCCTTGCGCGAAATTGCTCGAGAGTGCTTCACGAGGGTTTATTCTTTTCTTTTTAAGTAAGCGTTGTAACGAGTATCGACAAAAAAGCCCATCCCATCAAAAATCGTTCATTCTGCATCGATCTCTACTGTGAGCTACTTATCATCCTTCTTGATTATCCTGCGATCCATCGAACGGCGATCTTTCTTTTTTCTTACTTTGGGCCGAACGTTGAGAAGGAAACTCGATATCGCGAAAACTTGTCTTGGGGAGTCGAGCGCAATGATATGGAAGATCGACTGAGAAGAGTAGGATGAGACGATTTCTTTATGTCGATGTTCTTAGCTAAAGGTTCCGGACATGTTAACGTATTATTGGAATACTGTCATTTTCTCTTTCTCTTTCTTCTCAATTTCTCTGTAGGATTATTATTATTTTTTAAGTTTAATGAACTATGAGAGGGGTTACCTGCACCATTTCAAACAAAACATAATAGGCCATTTGCGAGATCGTTAATAGATACGTTGCGTAAATATTTTGAGAAGATAATTTACGCAAAAATTTTGCACGCGGTATAAAACTTATAGAGTCGAAATGATGTAATCTATTAATTCGGTGTGTTTCTTATAAAAATATTTTGTTTTAATAGCACGTAATGCAGTACTTATCTTTTATATAGAATATATTACTAGAAAAGCGCTTTATGCATTTTGATTCCAATATTTAAAGTGTATGACAAAATGGCAAAGTGCAGAAGTCCTATGGGAAAAAAGAAAAGCGCGATGAGTGGCGTGATGCGCAGATGAAAGAGATGAGGGATCAAAGTGTGGCCGGCCGTGAAATAAAACGATCAAACGAGACCCCTGTCGAATAGGCCAAAAAGAGGGAGAATGAACGACAGAAAAAGATTATGGAAGCTCGAGAAGACTGACAGGATAAGGTTGTGATGTGGGAGGAACGAACTTTAGGGTTGCGGCAATTCTGCTGAATAGGAAACGATTATTTGTCTCTCTAAAAGTTCCTGTCTTAGCTACAATATTTTGGTGCAAAAACGATGTAGATGATATTTTTTTTTGAATGTAACGTAAGTGCTAAATTAAAATTTTAGTGAAACGAGGAACATCAATTTATCACGAGAATCGTTGTATTATTTGACCCGTGCATATTTTTTACGCGCTTACATTGTATGTGAAATGTGTGTGTGTGTGTTTGTGTGTGTGTGTGTGTGTGTGTGTGTGCGCGTGTGTGCGTGTGTGTGCGTGCGTGTGCGTGCGTGCGTGCGTGCGTGCGTTGCGTGTGCGCGCGTGTGTGTGCGTGCGTGTGTGCTCTTTCATCGCGCTATGATGGATCGCCAGACGAACGACGAGGCGACAACACTTTAAATTTCTGACCAAACCACTCTCCCCTTCTCGCATGTTTGACTCTTCTGAATTTCAAGGTCGACGCAATGAGATCCTATAGTTAATGTGATTGATAACTGTTATTTGTTTAATCGCGATTTATTGTGATGTAACTGAAACTATAAAAGCACGATTAATATAAATATCTTATAGTTTTTTAAATTCAAAAATATCTTGATCCATTTTTAATTATTTGAAAATTAATTTGAGCTCAATAACAAATGGTATATTAAATTTTAATCTTTTTTAAATTAACAAATATGAATCAAATATTTTTATATCATACATATTTGTACAAATATATAGTAAATATTTTTTCTGTCTGAATGCTTTTTATTTTAAAATTATTTTAATATTAATATTCAATAAATATACGTGAATGAATTAATTTGCCTTGTTTTAGAGGAAAATTGTCGAGGCGTGAATATAATATTACATCTCCCTTCTTGCCTACTTTGATCTCATTTAGCTTTTCGCCATGCGAGCAAGGTGAATAGCTTTAACAACGAGATGGTGTTATCCCTGAGATTCGGCCGGTTGGGTCAGGCGGGGTCACAGCTTCATTGTATTGGCGAACGCTTCTAACTCGGTGCACTGAACTCAGGGCCGTATCGAAACTCGATACATGATATTGAGCATTCTTTCCTATAATATATGTGATTGTAACGTATATAAACACTTAATTATTATCTGTAGACAAATGCACTAGCATATCTTAAAAGTAAAATCCGTCGGTTGACAATCTCGTTCTGCAAAACGTAATCGACGATACCAAAGGTCTTGTCCAGCTTATCGTAAAAGGGGATAACTCGATCTGGGCAATAAATTAGCCACAAAGAGACGATGTCGATGAAGTTCCTCCGTGCTACCTGCGATTGGCGATTCGGCCGTCTTAGCCTATTTCATGTAATTTTTTCGCAGTGGTATTTTTCGAACTATAGACCGGAACGTAATAATGTGTGTACGCGAGGCGGCGGCAGACTCGGTAACGGTCGATACATACCTGATCGAAGTGGAGGAACGGGATGTAACGACGACGGGACGACGATGCAACGGCAGCAGCGGCGACCGCAACCAACATTTCTCTCTCTCTCTCTCTCTCTCTCTCTCTCTCTC
>NW_012130065.1:634967-642166 GCF_000143395.1 Atta cephalotes
CATTTCTGCTATCTTTCTCACATCTCTCTCAGTCTTTCTCTTAGCCTCTCTCATTCTGCGATGTGCGGAGCGCGCAGCATCGAGAGTGGCTGTATCGGGCACCCCGCTGCCACACTGACTCTGATATACTCGCGAGATATCCGGGCAAGATTTAGTGCATCCTTTTGCTAGCTGCCCCGCAGAAAATCTTCGCCGGGAATCTCCCTTACAACCGATCGAAATGTTTCTCCTGTCCTTGAAATGAATACCACGGGTGGGAAAACAAGGTGAGCACAAACGATAGAAGCAAAACTCTCCTTCCCCTCCACTCTTTTCTTACTATTGCTTTACTGCTTCTTCCATTTCATCTTATTTTTCTGCATCTTTCCTTGGTAGACGCCGCTGCCGCCCAGCCACCCCGAGGATGCGCCAGGATATCGTTTCTTATCAACTCGTATCAGCATCCTCCTATCCAATTTTACGTGTAAAAATCTCTCTCTTGTAGTCTTTTAATAAAAAGAATAGAGTCGAAAAAATGTTACTATGATTAAAAATGTTAATCATAAGTTATAGGATATAATCTAATCCAATACAACTGAATTTTAGCAGAGAGACACAATTCTTTCATCTAAATTACAAATTCAATTACGTGACACGAGAATAGGATGAAGCTCAAGTTCCAAAGTCTTGGCGTTTTCCAGTCTTGTATTCAGCGAGATATAAATTTATTCGAGAGAAGTCTAGAGATCAAACACTCGAGTCGGATATTAGATATTAATTTACCAAAACGTTTTGCTGACCTCTCCAGTTTTCTTGCAATTCACTCATGTAAAGAGAGTCGCAAATAAAGAGAGATGAAGAATAAGATAGGAATCGAGCGATGAGGGAGAAAAGAGAGTTGGAGAGAAATTTCGGTTTTTCATCGCGAGTAGAACCACCTGCCAACGCGAATCTCCGCATAAATTCTCGACTCTTCAGCCAATAAATTGTGCACGGATCTTTCTTCGTGGTTGTAAGATGTCGCGACGTCGTGCCAGTATTGCTAGCGTTATATTCCGACCCTCCACCGGAACTTTTGTCCCTTCTGTTCCTTCCCCTCATCGCTCCTACCTCTTCCCGTTCCTTCCATTCTATCTTTTGCCGTTTTTTTCTCCTCCTTATCTATTCAAAGACACGTTGCCAGACGCCTCTACGGTCCCGTCCCTGCGTTTTGTTTTTCACGAAAGTACGTGACCGCCTTTTCCTGTCACATTTTTTCTTCCCTTCTTGCGCGTCTCCTTTCACTCGCTCTCGCGCGCTCCATCCGTTCTCTCTGTTAAAATAATCAGTCGAGCTGATGGAACCCGGAAATGAAATTGCACCGGTACCCCGGAGAACGTGGGCTGTTTGACTGTTTCACTTGTGACAAGAGATTTATTCCGCGTTAAAGGAAATTACACAAAATACATTTGTGCTTAATGATATTTCGTCGGCCATAATTGTAATTCCAGTAACTTGTAATACGTTCGAAAGTACGTCATTTCAAGTCGCATTTTTATGAACTCGGTGGCATTAATCTCGAATATCGAGAAAAGTGGCATAATTTTGCAACGATATCGATACATTGTTCTAATGATACATCGTTCCCGCTGCATCCACCTTTAGCCTTTTCGTTGGAGAACCGTACCGGCTTGCGCGCCTGTTTAAAGCCCCGAAGACAATCCGGCGTTTCTTTATCCCGCTGATGCATCGACAGCATGGTTTCGTTCTTTTCTTGCTTTTCTTTTTCCCATGTCTTCACCGAACCATGTGTGATTTTTTTTTTAGCCTGGTGCATCTGCGCTCGTCAAACTACGCGAGAAGCTGCCTTTTTCATTTTGGCGCCTGCAGCTATGGTTTTAAATGCAAATTTCGGGTCCGCCGGATGGCGAGCATTGACCGTCGAGAGTTTCACTGGGCTATGAACGAAGCGGCGATCAGATTTGCGTAAGAATAGTGAGAGACGAACGGTCGAACGAAATGATTCGCGGTTGCATGAACTCACTCCCGTAAATGAACCGCGTTGCAATTACGAGACGTATCCGAGAGCCACGTAATGACGATCACATTTAACAACGAGAGTTCGCATCTCTCGCCTGCGCTTGCCGCAAAGCGATATGATTTCTCCAATTATTTTTATACGTTTCTCATTTGGTTATAGATTATTCGAATGCATTAAAGTACGTGATATTTCATATGCACAAGGTTGAGTGTTGAATTTCAAAGCTCAAGGTTATCATATAGTATTCGCGAAACTAAATTTTTAATTAGACTACGTGAATTATGTACGTTATTAATTAATAGAATCATATAATTATGAGTATAATGACAAGTTCTTAACTTAATATTATTTCTTGCGAGTGTGCTTTTAGTTATGTTTATACAAATGGATAAAACGGTCGTCGACATTTGCACGCGTTATCGTCTTGCAGCTTTCATATATCACGTTCGGAAAGAGGGTGTCCCGAGGAGCGTCACAACACCCGTTACAAGCGTTATAAAGAATCATGGGGATCCAGCATCACAGGGTGGTCCCGATACGCGGCTGTTTATGCCTGAGCCCGAAAAGGGCCGCACCACTATATGATGATGTAAAAAAAAGATGAGGAAGCAGAGAGGAGGACGTGAATGCCAAAAACGAACAAGAAGCACTGCCGCGTTGCAGGCGCAAAGGGAAGTTGAGGAAGAAAGGAAAAAGACGGAGGACTTGGATGAGAGCGAGAGTGAGCAGCACTGTTGGCAATGTTCGTGCGTGTTGTGTAAAGTAGAAGGCCGAGAGTTCGGCAAAAGCTAAGGGAAGCGGACAAGAGAGAAAGAGACGGAGAGGAATCGGAGAAGCAAGGAGACGAAGACCGGACTGAAAGCAAGCCGCTGACACCATGGAATGATGAATGCATTTGGGAAAGGAGCCGCATAAATTCTTCAGGATAATGTTGCAGTAGTGCATCTCGCGGACCGACTAGGGTATTTTGGTTGAACCGAGCCTTGAATTTACGTCTTGTAGTTGATAAGAAGGGCTAAGTTGATTTGCAGGTCTAGAGGATGGTTAATTTCTTCAGGACATCATTTGTAAATCATTAGCTCGCCGATGTTTTATGAGGTCCAGACTACATGTAATTCAGATCGTATCAAAATCAATTACTATATAGACTTCAAATTTTAAATTAAAAATTCAAATATTGTTAATTCTTTTATACACAGGAAGAATGTTAAATTTTTTTTTAGATACTTTAACAAAGTTCTTTTCGTGCATATATATTCTGTAGTATTTACTACAGTAATTGTAATACTGTAGTGTAATATACATATATGTATACACAAAAAAAACTATAGTTGTGTATATATATTTTAATATTGCATTTAAGATATATACTTTACTTCTATAGTAAAATTCTTAAATTATACTCCATTTTTTTGGATGAAAAACAACAATTATGCAAACAAAAATTCAAAATGTGCATGCATATACAAACAACGAGAAATCATATGAGCTATAGAAAATTAATTTTTCTTTAATTGTGGGGCCAACTTTATACGATAATACCGATCACGATTTAGCTCACAATCAGCTGAATGTGTTTCGTTCGCCCGGTGGTCAACCGCGAGCGCAGTGGGACATGCTCGTCGAGAGGCGTGGGAAGCCATGGCGAAAGGTTATCGCGGAAATATTTCATCGTCTTAGGGAGTCGGCCTCACCGATCTAGCCGGATCGCGCACGCCGGGCATTTATCGTAATAGGTAGCCGCGTATGTGCGCCGCTCGGTCATCGAGTAATATACCGCACTCACTCGTCGGGACGATGACGGTATAATAAAGTAGGGTACGCTGCGAGAGTCAGAGAGAAGTATTTTCGAGGGTACTTGAAAAGAGCTCTCATATGCGGTAGCATTTATTCAATAGAGATCGTCAATACGATCATTACGAGAGAATTTAATAGTCGTGAATTTAGAATTTATAAAAAAATATTGCAAATTTTAATATTTATGATATAACAACTCAATATCTATACTTAGGTTATGTGGCAATCATATAATAATTGCTCCTTTTGGAATTCGTTATTTGTATATAAAATATTGATGCAATCTGTCAAATAATTTTCGCATACATTAAGAAAGCGTTATGTCAATATTAACTCTTGACTATAGTAACTGGTCATTATGATCCTAAGTAAAAAATTGTAGAGGATTGTACAAGAACCTATATGATTGATACTATGAAGTTTGAAATTGTATGTGAAAGAATCTTGTATCAATCGCCGTAAGGCAGAGGTTTATGTATATTCTGTACTTCAAACAGGATGTTTTAATTAAACTTTCTCAGAGTGATTGTCGGAATACGATATATTCACTTGCACATGAAAAATGAAGCTTACAAAACATTTTTTTTTTCAAGATGAGCATTTTCACGAGAGTCAAGATACAGAAGACGAATGTCTGACATTTAAAATAGTCCTTGGTTAAGGATATAGCCAGAAAGACTTGGGCACTTGCCAAGTACGTGACAGGAATAAGGTCGCACCTTCTTGACTTTCATGCTTATGTCTGTTAACCGTTGCCAAAAATTCGCTAACGTCTCGATTGGAAAGCACCTTTCTCGCGACATAATCAGTTTTATACGACAGAACTAATAAATCAATGCTCGATTTTCACGATACCGATTACAAATGAATTTCTTTTAAGCATGAGATACTTTTTTAGTGGATAAATGAGATTTATAGTTATCTATCCACGCGTATTTGAACCATTCTTCATTGCACTTAATGATGCGAATTTGGAGCATGATGGTATAACATATGTCTGGACTTAGATACGTGGATGTGTAGTTTAATAGAACTGTCTCATGATCTCGTTGAGCAAATCACATGAAGTTACCAAATCAAGAGCAACTGTTTAAAATCTTAAAGTACCGGGGTTTATCATTCAGAAAATTTCCGCAACATAAACCGAGAAACATTAAGTTTTGCATGAAACAGTAGCACTGATTAAAGATACATGGAATGGCATTTTTTTATTCTATTATAGTGATGTAATATTTAGATTAATTTTATGTTACATTGAATAAAAAAAATATATATCTACATATATATGTATTATATTAAAATGTATGTTAAAATTTTAAAGATCTTAAGGGGAAGAATTTTGCTTTCATTTAGCGAAAAGGAAAAGATAGCGTACGTTCCTCGGAGTTTTGCCGCAGCAAATCCCGCGTTTCGCGCAAGACTTGGAAAAGAGACGCACAGAAAACAAATGGAATTGCATACATGGCGCGAGCAAAGGCTTATTGCGTAAAATGAATCACAAGTGGTCAGGCAGGCTCGCGCGAACGTGCAACCGGTCAAAGAAACCCCCCGATTCTATTGCAAGCCCCGACCGGTTGACGATGGAATTTCTGTTCGGTCGTTGTATTCTTCCTCTTTCTTTATACCGTGCCTAGTTCGTTGTCGCTTTTACCGATTGTGTTCCTAATTTTCTCTTTTCTCGTAGTTTCCTCATGCGCGTACGCATCTCTAATTCAAGCAAAAACTTACGAGATCGGATGTATCAAGATTGTTAAGAATACATAAACGAGAAGAGAAAGATCAAAGTATTAATTGCTACAATATGTTATTCTTTATTTTTTTATATATAATTACTTTATCTAAAAGTATTTTATATATACATGCTAAATCTTATTGCCTTAAATATGCATTGCCTTCTTCAATGTTCAGTATTTTAACAAATTCATATTTTTCTTGATGAAAGTTTAGTGATAGCAGTCGATACGTATTTTAAATTTCGAAATTATTCATTTGAACATCAATGCGGAAAAAAATATTAGAGATAATATGTAAATTCTTATTTTACGAATTCTCGCGAGATGATATTTTATATGCCCAACTATATGCACTAGGCAGACTGCGAATATATTTCCTACTTTGGTTAAATTGAATTTTTAGTGAGACGAGATAACTTCGCAGATATGGAGATACGGCTACGAGGAGCAAAGTGCGGGTATTCGTGAGGAGTTTCCTCGATTCCACGTTGCCCTGGAACTCCGATGAGAGAAAGTGCCGCGCCCCCTCCGGGAACGTCAGTCCGAGTTCTTCGGATTGGGCCTCGATTTGCCTCGAAGCCGATTCTCGACCGATATGTGACGCAATCTCTTACATTGTCCGTGTCGCAAGAGAGCGCAGAGTTTCGGCCGCCGCGCCGTTACTGTCGTAAATCTCGATTTGTACGCCTATTGCGGAAGATTCGTCTTAACGGCAAATAGCAAAGAACTTTTCGATAGAGCAATCGTGATTTAACGATCCCTCCGTCAAAGATTTATATTTCAATTGATGATTGCAGATATACTCATAAAAAATTGATATAAGGAGAGAACAGAATACTGCTTATTTCTCAAGTTTAATTAGCCTTATTCATGATAATTTGTTTTCTCATACATATGATTCTATATTATTCAAGTTCGATAGATTCATTCTTACTATTTAAGGGCTTTAATTCCAATTAAATTTGATCGTAATTCTTTTTAATTTTTAAATTGTTTCGAAAAAATTTCACACACAATTACTAGAAAAGCCATCATTAAAAACTTCATCATAAAGTTTCCCGATTACCGTTTACAATAGAGTTATTATCGGGGAGTTATCCAGAATGGCTACCTAAATCAGGCCCCAGCTGTCTTTCTGTCAGCCGCAGTAGAACGGACCCCGCATCTGGCTGATTTAAAGCGGCTATAATTTATCAATTTAGTGGGATATTTTTCATCCAATGGCCTGTTCGTCTGTCCAGCTCCACGATAGAACGGGAGACGCGCATAAGGCGATATACCATATATACCGGACGTGCCTCCCCGTTGCGCGCGAGGTAGGCAGCAGAGCGACGCGATATTTACAGTCCCCGCTTACCCACATCCATACAACACGATTTTACTCCTTTATCCCGTCCCCCTACCCTCCTCCCCCCCGCACCTTTCCTTCCTGCACCCGCTTAACACCCACGCACAAACACACGCCGAAGAGATACGGGGACGTGTAAACGTTGTACGCGCGCGCGTACGTACCGACTCTATATGAAGCTGCCGCCGCAGCTCCTCCGCCTTTCTCAGAGAAAGAGAGAGAAAGATAGATAGATAGATAGATAGATAGATAGAGAGAGAGAGAGAGAGAGAGAGAGAGAGAGAGAGAGAGAGAGAGAGAGAGAGAGAGAGAGAGAGACGAG
>NW_012130065.1:643434-650755 GCF_000143395.1 Atta cephalotes
CTACTCTCTCTCTCTCTCTCTCTCTCTCTCTCTCTCTCTCTCTCTGTATTAATTTTCAAAAACAGCGGAATTCAGAAGCGTGAAGTTCTTTTAAGTTCTTTTGCTCTCTTATATTAATTCATTTTACGATGCTTGGAAAAATATTTCGATAATTGATAATAACGTCTTATATTTTTTATTAAATTTTAATATTTAACTAACCATTTGAATAGATTTACCTATTTAATGATCTATCACTATATGATCCATTACTAAATAGATTTCTTTATTGTGCATCACGTCATTCTTCTGAAACTATTAATTACTTTGAAGAAGCATTATTAAAGAAATTATAAGAGAAAGAGAAAGAATCTTCTCAGCGTGTAATCAGCGCGTAACTTGCGAAGTTGGTAAACTGTTAAGAACTATATAAATTTTAGATTATACGTCTATTATTTTAATGTCTCGTAAACAATGTCTTATAAGTAGTACTCAATATTATTATAAACTGAGAGAAAACTCATCAAATAAAATTGTTTTTACTTTTTAATTGAATTTGGTAGTATCTCGAATATCCATTCGTAATTTTTTTGAATTATGCAATTGGAATTTCAACAATGGATTGTATAAAAATACTTTATTCTAGAACTTCCTTTGATTGAGTTACAATTAAATCTATAATGTGAAGTGTTGATAAAAATAGGGGGATGGCCATTCCATCGTCCTCAATGCTAAATTGTTCCGGTTTAACGGCACTGATCGAGAGGGACAACCGATGAGATTCATCGAGGGAACGTCACATCCTCCGCAAATTAAAAGCCGGAGAGAGGGTGGCCGATCTGAAATGGAGGTTAAACGACGAGCGAACTAAATTGGAGATATAATCCGAGTGAACCTTGCACTCGCCTTAGTTTTTCACTTCCCCTGCGATGAAAAAATCGAGTGCCTGCATCCGCGCGATGATGCTGAGAAAATGACGTTTTCGCGAAATCTTCCGTTTTCCCGGAACATTTAGTTTAATTCCTTGAAAGCTTACTTGTTAACAACCTTAATAGCAATGTAAAATTTCTTGATGCAGTAGTATACAAGTAGGTCAATAATCCCTTCTCGAAAGTCAATAATCCCTCTCTCGTGAAAGCTGAAAAAATTTTCTTTTTCTTCTACAAATAGAATATAAATTATAGAAATCTGCACAATGAAATGCCTCAAAAATGCGAAATGTTGACAAATTTATTATGATTTATATATATGATTTTGCGTAATTTATTGTGGACATAACTTTGGTTACGTAAATATGATAAAGTCATCTGATAATTGAAAGGCGCGACGCGCGCGCGCTTGTAATCAATATATTTGTTGTTCGCGATCGTTATCTCATAAACGACACAAAAAAAGCATTTCGTCGTATACAAACATGATTATCAGATAACAATAATCGCACGATCACACAATAATGTACAGCCACGCGTGAATTATGTCTTTGTGTTATCCATAATCGCGAAGAAACGACAATAAGACGCTCATCCCTTCTTACCTTATCAGACAAAGTGTTATCGCGGCGCTTTGACGCCACGATTGAATCACGATAAATCACTTAGACGATGGGATCTCCTTTTTTTATCTTTGCGAACTTTTCATTACTCTCTGCTTCCGTAGGATGTGCGAGAACTTTTAAGGCGACAGTGCACAACATCGGCAATCCGTCTTGTAATCTCACAGAAAATGGAGTTACGATCGGAAAAGGTGTTATTATCGTTGCTAATGAGATTCGTTATGTTATAAAATGTCCATGAATCATAGCGAAAGTTTTCCCTGAGACATCAGAGCTAAGCGATTGTTTATTTATAAGCGAATCGATACGTGGATGTGTACCGATATTGCGATGAAGGTATCGATCGAGCTGTCTTAAAACAACAATGTGAAATACGCCATTTTCGGTATGTTTGCCGGCGAGAGAATGGACGAAACAACGGACGATCGCCCCCTCATATTTCACGAGATAGTCGATAAAATACCATATTGAGGATATCATGTCATCGGTATATTTACAATCCTTCTATACTTATGATCTTTATTCTATCAAATACCATTATAAAATGTTAAAATATGTGAAGGTATCGATTTCGGTTTAACTCTCTCAATGATCTGTAGTAATTAATACCGAATATATATTCTAGAGTGCAACGTAGTTTGCATATGTTAAAAAAATAATAAAGAATAGATACTTCGTATCTGTATATAGTACAATTTAATTTACCGTTAAAATGTCATTTCATAATTATCGTATAATTTTATATTCATCTTTAATATGGAATTTGTACTAAATATACATTTCTTCCCCTTTACTATCTTTATGGTAGTGGCATTGAATGCCCCGATTTCATTATTGCTATCTTTAATGATCCATCCCAGACGCGAGATGTATTTATATACCACATGCAGGCATGTCCTTCAAGACGCCCGCTTTCCTCTTGACCTTCCACCCCCAATTGCGACTAATCGTTTGCTCGCGACTCTCGATACATAGTTACTTTCGCACACGTCCGCAGACCACCACCACTGTAGCCACCACCAGCATCAGCAGCGGAAACAACAACGAGCGGGGGTGGTGTCCAACCCTCTTGGCGGCCGCTAAGGCCAGGGAAGAGAGAGGGGCGGAAAGAGCACTCGGTCGATCTCTCGTCGTTGCCAGGCGACCAACATCCACCACCAGGCTCTCTCTCACCCCTCGCACCTAACCCTGGAGCGTAATTCCTGAAAACCGGCGCCATGGCGCCATCTACGTCGCGGGATGCTTCACCCTCTCGGGGGTGCCCCCTCGAACCCCGCCGTAGTCGCGCGATGCACCCCGCGACGCTCGGTCCCGCACTTGGAGGCGCCGCCGGTCGACGTACGTTTCGCTTTCGTCGAGCATTGTCCTACCCCGATGATACGTTCGTCGGTTGGAAGGTGGCGGTGAATCTCAGCGAGGACCACCCTCCTTACCGAAGAATTCGTCCTGACGACGTTCGCGAATCATCTCTAATCGGGAATACACGTCGAACGATATTGGGGGTCGTGTCGTCGCCATATTGCTTAGGTACGACCACCTCGAAGCGCGTTTCGCAACACGGTGCGGTGCAACGATACGGTGCGATATTGGTGGTGATGCTTCGTGCGTTCCAAGGGTGTTTTTTGACAATGGCCGCTGATGGCGATACCGCGCGATAACCCTGGTAGCGTGAAGAGAATCGTCCATCCGTTTTCTCTCGCGTTCGTGAATGCGAGGGTCGTTGAACCAGGGGTAAGTCACCAGACGTATCGGTATTGACACGTGCTTTCAGAGAATTCCTCTCTAATTGTTATCAGACTCCCAATTCAGTTATCTGAATTGGATCTCCAATTGAATGCTATTCAAGGATTTGTTTTCAATGCTAAAAGACTGAAGAGATAGAGAGATTTGCATCTTTATTATTATTTGAGAAACCCACACATTTATTTATATTTAAGGTATAAGATTTTTTGAAAACAAAAAATTCAATCATATTTCTAGAACGATTTTATTAAAGTATTTTCATGAATAACGTATATTCAACAAAATTGAGAGGAGATTTCGTTTCGTTGAATTATAAATAATAACGAAATTTTGATAAGATTTTTAATTTTCCTATCATAAATTACAATTTTGTTATATATTTAAATAGTTAATCGTATAATTATTATCATTTTATTCAATTTAGAAAATATATAACAATGAAT
Organism: Atta cephalotes; assembly: GCF_000143395.1. Taxonomy (NCBI): domain Eukaryota; kingdom Metazoa; phylum Arthropoda; class Insecta; order Hymenoptera; family Formicidae; genus Atta; species Atta cephalotes. The sequence goes on from NW_012130065.1 coordinate 647,152, forward strand.
ATGTTACTAATGCTTAAACGATTTTATCATTACGTTCTACGCAACAACGATAGAAGCCAGAGAGGAAATAATGATTACCCTTATCTTGATAATGATACTTGATCATACTTGATCATACTTAATATTTGATAATGATACTTTTCAAATATAAATCGGTATTTGAGCTCTCGACATTATCAAGGAAATATTTGAAGCGCTTGATATAATAAAATCATGAAACAATAACAACGCGTAGGATGGATCAACATATACAGAATTTCTTTCTCGACTAATAAAAGAATCTGGATGAATACTCAATAATACTGATATTCGTATCGATGTCACGATTTTAGATTTAATTTATGCAGCCTTTTAGCTCGACACGCTACCCTCTTAACCTTTCGACCACCCAATAAATGATGGAATTATTTCCCGCTATTTCTGTCTTGCTCCACCCACACTCTCATGTTTTTTTTTTAATGCATCATCATCTCCGAGTCGCTGATAACAAGCGACGGCCTTCGACATTTTTAGCAATTAGTCAACTTCGCAGAAAAGCATCCGGTCGAGTGTTAAAATAAAATAAGGGCGCGCTATTCTAGATAATTTCCGAGCACCGTGACAAGTTGATCGATTTTCACCAAGCCTTAATTATAATATGTTTCTTATTTATCTACTTTTATCTTTGATGTTTTATATTAACAAAATTAGTTTTATATATATATATATTTGAATGCTTCTTTAAAGTAAACCATTTTTGTAAAATTACTTTTGATAAAAAAATCTACATGTCTGTTTCATAAAAAATCTGTTTCATAAAAAAAACATATTAAAATTTAAATATCATTAATCATCATCTCAACAAATAGATATAAATCACAGGCATAAGAATTACTTATGTAATCTCTGTTATGCCAAATCTCTACGACGATTTTCTGACGTGGCGACGTAAATAAATCGCAGCGAAACTCTTCCTGTCTCGGGCTGGGCATATGAGACGAAAAGGGCTATTTGTACAGACAAATTCCCACGAGGGCAGGTGTTTTTCAGCAAGGGAATGAAGGAGAGAAAAGAGGGAATCGCCTTTCTGTCTCTTAGGCGCGAGATCGATTCTCTTTTTGCCGACATTCTTCTCTCTTCCGCATTTCTATTACTTGAACGCGACGCGATTCGTTATACGCCTATAGATCCGTCGTGTCCAATAAATTTATTTAATATCACTGTATTATCATATTACCGCCTTCGTAGACTTTGTGAAAATATCTTTACACTCGATTATTGAAGTTCTTCGCAAATATATGAGCTATAATAGTCGAACTTTGCAAGAAAACTTTTTCAATCTGAAAGTTTCACGCGTAGATTTTGTTCCCATGCATGTTTATTGTTGCACAAAGTAATGTTTTATCGGCGACAACTCGTAATTTATTTTTATATAATCGATAAATTTAAATATTGAAACTTTGAATCTGACTTTATCAAATTAATTGTAATCACGCATTTAAATTTTTTATTTCTTAGTTTTTCATCTCTTTAATTGATAACGTTTTAGTCTGCTGATTAACCAATCTATAAGAAAAGCATATTTTATTTCTAATAATGTGAAATAGTATTATTTATGTTTCCCAACGTATACGAAGTTGAGCACATCGATAACAAGAAGATCATTGGGGAAGTTGTGGGTGTCACGAAACTGCCCATGCCGCACCTCACGAATTACAGTTACGCAGGAAGCATCTTTTACTGCCGCAGCAAAGGGGACGATGGGAAAGTCCTTATAGAAAGATATTATAGTTGGATGCAAGATGAGGGATATACGTAATATTACATCCATATTGTATATATAAGCTTAATGCATCTACTACATAATCTTGATATCCACAAAATTTATATGATTGCTTATGAGTGAATGGATAGTATCGTGTGTATGAGGGTAATCATGAGTAATAGGACACGCGAAGTAAGAATTAGAAATTTCGTGTGATATTAAAAAGTAATTTGTGGATTAAAAAAAAGAAAAGGTTATCTTAAGAATCATCAGTAATAACATCACTCGAAATGTTCTCACTATCTCTTTCATCTTTTCTTAGCGGATATTTAACGCTAAGTGTCTCATCTCATTTCATTGATATTAAATGCGATTTTACAGTAGATAAATCAAGCTCGATGTTAGATGACCACGCGTAGTTAAACCTGTCATCTCAGCTGCTCTATAGGCAGCTGAGAACTAAGTCTGTATCTTTATCTGATTTTCGCTCAATAATTTACAGAGTATTAGTTCAAATTATACGAAGGATGCTTCATAAATGACACTGAGACATGTCGGAAAAGAAGGAACATTGATTATTCACGAAAATAAAAATTGGACATCACTTGAACGATCCCCGGTTATGTGTTATTAATATCACGATAAATGTGTAATCGAATATTGTAGAATTGGGAAAAATAAAACGAAACGATTGAGACATCGTTATCGTGCAGCATACTGAATCTTAACATTAATTCAATTTTATCTTCGAAGGACATCCTTCGATGTATTGCTGGTATTACGAGAATATGTATATATCGCGCGTCGCGCCGATATTGTCATTTTGCATGACGGAATTCAATCTCATGGGATCGGAGAGAGATATTAATTTAACTGGCATATTTCACGCGTCCGTTGTGCGGTTCGGTGCGACAGTTCACCACCGCAGGGTAGGATTAAAATTAGGATTAATCAAGCAAGATTACCGCCTTCCCCCGCAAGTCACACGATAAGGTGCACGCCTCGTCGTTGAATTGTATTATTTGCCACGATTCACTTTCCGCGGCATCGTAGCGTATGTCGTTGAAAAATAACCCTCGTCGTACACCACCTCTCCGCCAAGGCCTTCGCCGTTCGCGCACGCCGTTCCCTTTATACGCTCGCGAGCACATAATACAGCCGCGTTGCGGGTCCCGCGGAGCGGCCCGGAGCGGCCCGGAGCGGAGAGAGAGAAGATGCTCTCGAAAAAGTGCAGCAACAAAGTTGCGCGGTGCGCACACCCACGTCCGCGAGATCCAGAATGTCAGGGTCGTACCTTAACCCCGCGCTGTCCTTCGTTGCCTTCGTGTAACCACCTTCTCTCTTTTTTTCTTGTCGTCGGGTTGTATTTCCACCGGTGCAGTTACCGGATTTTTTTAATTACTACCTCTACCTCTTTTTCTCTCTCTTTCTCTGATTCTCTCCCTTACTCTCCCTCTCTCGGGATCACCGTTAAGCACGACACACTGTTAACCGTAGCGCGAATTAAGGTACGGTCACTTAAAAGCAAACCCGTAAACCGACGCCCACGCAGCGGGTACCTGTTATGTACGCACTTGCGTTCAGGGGCGGATCGAAGAATGGAATCGAAGAACGGAATTGAAAAGCGAAGTTCTATTTTCGCGGTTGCGAATTTTGCTGAAATTTTTAAATTCCTTTTATTTAAATTTATTTAAATTTAATCTGTAAAGTACATATATGTATTTGTAAGTACATATATTCATATATATGTACATATGTTACATGTATTATTTTTGTTTAAATGTATTAAAAGTAATTCTTGATTCATGAAGCTATTTTATCGTTGAATAAATTATTAATGCTTTATCTCTCTCTCTCTCT
>NW_012130065.1:650911-654398 GCF_000143395.1 Atta cephalotes
TATATTATATATATATTATTATTATATATATATTTTNTNTNANATATATATTATATATATATTTTCTCTCTCTCTCTCTCTCTCTCTCTCTCTCTCTCTCTCTCTCTCTCTCTCTCGGTCTTTATAAGATTTTAAAGATCGATTCATAAAGTCTTTGCACAATCGATGTGAACTGATGCGGTCCTGGATATACAAGTACAGGGTGGCCAGACAGAAAAATCCGAAAGGCTCTCTTCTACCGATGAGTGCCACGAATAAGGGCCACATAAAGACGGGTCATAAAACTATGATTTACGTCTTGTCATTGATGCGTTTGCTGTTCGTCCGTCGGTCAGTCCACCCATAAGTCCGTCTATCCATCCGTTCATCGTGCGTTCGTCTATACGCACCCATGAGCCCTCCCTCCCTTTCTCCTTCGGTTCACCATCGTCTCTCTTCATTCCCTCTTATTATCTTTCTTATAGCCTACCTTCTTGTTCTTCTTCTATTTCTTCTTCTTCTTTTGCTTCATCTTCCTCTTCTCTACCGGTTTCGCCGGATAGCCCCATCGGGCCGGCGATGATCGATTCGTCGCTTGGAAAAAATAGCATGTCGTTATCATCGCAACTATTATAATCCCCTGTGAAATATTGCGTGCGATAGGCGCACGGCGACGAGCGGTTCGACGAAAGCGAAAATTACATCGTGTAAGCAAGTATCCTGCGAGTTCCCGTCTGATCATATCCCATCTGATCTCATTGGATAATTAAATATTATTTGTAACTCAAGAGTTTTGTTATGTGTATTATGTTACAGTTATCAATAAAAATTCTAAACTCTTTTAATTGTCATAGAAGATGTGTAATGTAAAAGATTTGATTCTAAACAATAAAAAATTTATATTTGTGTGCTATCTGAAAACTTAGAAATTTTTATGAAAAATGAAGAAAGTAGGTATGTCATGCAAAAATCTCTCACGTCTCGAATTTATGATTTGATTGCAATTTTGCGTTAGCTTGCCGCGGCAAATGCGATCTTATAAACCTTGCGCGGTTCTTTGTATTTCTTTATGCATTCCTGCTCGAAACATAAGTTATGTATACATGTATGCAGTATGGTCAGTAGGTTATTTAAAGTTTTAACGCAGCCCGACTCCCCCGACAAGAGGGTTACGTTTAATGGCGTCTGCGGTTTCCCATCAAACTTCTCCTCATAGCACCTGACATCTCACACTTATATCCTCCAGAATTCCATCATTTCTCATTTGTTTTGTGGAATCCTTTTACCCTGATTTTCTTTCTTGCTTCTACATAAAGAAACGTTCTTAAAATAATCTTCATCATCCTCCCAAAGGATCTCTGAAATAATTTCCTTACGCCATCACTACTTATGTATATGCTTTCTGTAATGCATAAAAACAATATTTGTGTTTTTATTATACAAATGACAAACAATGCCAAATGAGGGTTACATACGCAATTTAAAAAAAAAATGCGAGATTGTTTTTTCGATAGTTGAGTATATTAAAGTAAAAAAAATGAATAAATAATAAAATTTTACTTTTTATTTTATTTTAACTATATTTTGTCATAACATTAATTTCATTTTTAATATTAACAAAAATATCAAATATCCCAAAGTTAAAAATTGAATAAATAATAAAATTTTACTTTTATTTTTAACTATATTTTAGTATACTATATTTAACTATATTTTGTAATACGACGAACTTTATTTTTATATTATATTTATATTATATTATATTTATTTTTATTATATTATATTTATTTTATATTATATTATATTATTTTTATATTAACATGAATATGAATTTTATTATTTATATTAACAAGAATGTCGAGCGGTTAAATTGTTATTCAGAAAGCGAAACTTATTGTTAAAAATTTTCGAAGAGAGGAAGAAATAGAGCGATTTTGCGGACACCCTGTGTACACTGGTGCATCATAAAGTTTCCATGTTATTCCATTACCGAAGATGACGCAAGTACTACGTCTTAATCACAGGATTACACGGCTTGGAGTGCAAAAGCTCTGCGCAGGACAACGCAAACACGAATTACGAAATAAAAGTCTGCTGTAGCAACAGCGGCAGCGGTGACTCTCGTCGTGTTGAAAACTTTCAAGTGAAAGCGATCACGCGCGCGCCGCTTGTTAAGACGTCAGTTATCATCGGCTGTAGGTGATTAATCCGACAGGTTGGAGGCGGAATTATAAGACGGCAAAACGCGTTATCGCGGCGATGGCTGTAGCAACAGCGGCGGCGTACGTAAATGTGCGAGATAAAGACGAATATATACGTTTGATCTGCTCGTCCAGTTGGCGACGATACATATATCATGGCACGTACGGGGTTCATCACGGTGATGAGGAAGGACAGAAGTCCATTTATCAGAGGCTCGTTCATAGAAATCTTTCCGAGTGCCGTACGATGACTCAAAGGATATCGTTCCGAGATTATCAAACATCGTTTCATCTTATCTTTTGAGTTTGAGCGAATTGTAGATGTTCAGATTGCGAGAACTCTCGGTTCTACAGTTTGAAAGCGCTAAAGCGGCAAACGATGCAACGAGATAAATGCCAAGTCAGAAGTTAATTAATTAATATAAACGCTTGTCATGATAGTAAACGCGGCTTGAAAATACGTAGCAGGAATCACGGGATGCCTGGAAGGTGGAAAAAGTTTCCCTTGCAATGTTGCTTCTATAACTACATATATCCATGGTCAAGGCACTTTAAGAAAGCCTGTGTAGGGTAGGAGTTCTCAAAGAATAGTAGACTTTACGTAGCTTACATCTTATAATTTTATTATTCAATATTACAAAGCTTTCTTAGACTAAACCGCTTTATAAGTCGTTTATGAATCGTTGCTTTTGTAATAAATGGTCGCACGCATTTCTTTTTCATTCAAATATCAGGATATAATTGATATGCACATACGTTAACTTTGCAGACTTAAAGACAAGATTAATTCTCTCAGGGTATATTTTTATCATTCTTAGCGTAAGGGCACCGAGAGAATTACTTGGCCGTACGAAGACCCGACCCTGCACGCGTACGTCGAGTCGCGACGCGAAGGTGAGCGCGCGGTTAATTTGCATAATCAATTCAAAACGATGAGTCTCGCGCCTCGAACGGATCGGTCATTCTTTTCCCGACGGCCCCCGGTATGGAAGAAAAGCCATTCCTGGCGTTATATAAATTACGGTCGTCTCACCCAAGAGAGCTGCGCGCTCTTATGATTGTTGGAACGGCGCGGCGTTGTGGTACCGAGTAGCAACCGGGGCTCTCGAGTTTCGCCATATAGGTAGTAGCTTCACTTTGATTTGGATCTCTGATTACGCATCTTGAAGCCGACGTGTGTCAAAAGTAAAAAAGCGTAATAAAGAAAAAGAAGAAAAAGAGAGACAGAGAGAGAGAGAGGAGAGAGAGAGAGAGAGAGAGAGAGAGTAAGAAGAGAAGAACGATAGTTGTACACAACTACGTAACGT
>NW_012130065.1:654418-667614 GCF_000143395.1 Atta cephalotes
TACGTACGTTAGTACGTACGTTAGACGTACGTACGTACGTAACGTAGTAAGTAAGTAACGTAAGTAAGTAAGAAGTAAGAAGAAGAAGAAGAAGAAGAAGAAGAAGAAGAAGAAGAAGAAGAAGAAGAGAGAGAGAGAGAGAGAGAGAGAGAGAGAGAGAGAGAGAGAGAGAGAGTAGAAAAGTGAAGAAGGAAAAACCGTGCATGTTGCACACATCGTCAAGCATAAAATCTTTTACGAGCGTTAAAAATCGCCGTAGCATAGCGTCTCGGTGCCATTTCCGCAGTAATTTCGTCCTCTCTTTACCGTTATATCTCGCTGTAGTCATAAACAAGCGAATCCTTCGCCGTTTTAATTTCTTCTTCGTCTTCTCCGATAAAAACGCCTTCACTCTTCTCCCATATGGCCCGCCTTCTTACACGCCCGTCGTCTCTTCGTCGTTCTGTTGTCCTTTCCATCCTTTATCGGGTTTGTCGCATATGTAACATTTTATGACATTTACACGCTTGTTAACAAATCCACGTTGTTTTGCCAGACACTTCTAATAAAAAAATTGCCTGCAAACTTCTTCGAATTGATAGTTTTCCATTATCTTGTCTATTTTGACAAGTTTCGAAAGCGATAATGGAATCATAAAAAATGTATTTCCACGAATTGATTACATAACTTTTTAACACTCTGTCTATTTCGACAAGATTTCAATGATGTGATGGTGTAAATGGTATATTCCTTTTTAATATTTGTTAATAAAACATATCATTTCAGTAAAATTAAACAACAATAAATGACCACATATGAATGCAAATTAAGCAAGAGAAGGTCATAACGATAGTGCTTAAATAATATTTCGGTGTAAATTTATATTTATATACAGTTCTGTAAATTGGTCTTGAAATAATTTTTGGTCTTGAAAACGCAATCTTAAACTGAAACTGGGGTAATAATATACAAATTAAATTGACAAGCAATTTAACGATATTGATGTTAATAAGCATGTTAAGCTGTAAATAATTTATTACGAAAATATCCAATAAAATATCCAATAAAATTAGCCATCATGATTATATGCTATGTTTTATTTTTTCTGATGGAAATATTATTAATGACCGATCGGGTGATATTTTTCCTGTCGTAGATGTGAGCTACTGAAGGTGGGATTCTCAGGAACCGCGAGGTCCTTGCAATGGAGGCGGGACCAAAACAGCAGCAGCCGCCGCAACAACAGCCTCAGCAACAGCAGCAGCAGTCGCCTCAGCAACAACAACAACAACAGCAGCAACAGAATTCACCTAGCAGCATTCAGTCAGCTCAGAGTCAGGCAGTCGTCGGTTCTCAAGGTGGAGCAACTCAAGGTCAAGGTCAGCAGCAGAATGCGGAGGACGCGCTTGCGGCGGCGGAGAACACCCCCGTCAGTGAGGGTGTGCTCCTCGCTCGGATCCATGTGCCCGAGTTGTACGTCAGCAAGTGTCTGCAGTTCCCGAAGGATCAGCTGGTCTGGGACGTGAAGCAGCAATGTCTTGCGTCCTTGCCCAAGGTACGAACGATGTTTTGACATAGGTAGAAGAGAGGAGTTCTCATGTATATTCCTAGATATCCCGAGGGAAAACCTTGAAAACAGCCTACGGAGCTGGAGTTATATCGATGTTCTTAACAACGATCGAACGATTCACTCTCGGACTAAAATTTATCTCCCAGCTTCTCGATAGCGCAAGATAGACAGACAGACAGACAGACGGACGGGCGGACAGGCAGGCAGGTTGCGCGGTGGAAGATGAAGGGGAGAAATTGAAAACGGAACGCATTATTCTCTTTCGCGGCAATAAATCCCGCGCGCGTATTTCTCCCGCGTGTTATTCCTGGCCGGACGATCCTTACGTCGGAAATTTATGAAGCCCGTGGCGGATTCTTGTTTTGCTGTCTCCATCGGATGTGCACGAGAGAGCGCGCGCGTTTGCTTGCTTGCTTGCTTGCTTACTTACTTACTTACTTACTCACTTACTTACTTACTTACTTACTTACTTACTTACTTACTTACTTGCGCCGAGTCCTTCGTACGATAATTACACGTATTTCGTTGAGAAATTCCCCCGCGATCGAAAGCGCCGGTAATATAATTCGTAGCCCCGATTTAGCGCGAATTGGTGCGCGTGAGAAACGGACGGCGCGGAAAAGGAAGCGGGAGCGGTATTCGCCTCTGTTTACCCTCTCGTTCTCGTGCGTGTACGACGTGTACATATGTACATTATAGTGCTGGTCGCATTTTGTTGAGAAATTCACCCGCGATCTCTTTCTTTCTCTTTCTCTCTCTCTTTTAAGAGCGTATAGTATAATATAATTCGTACCTGTGCCACCCGAGGCGATTTGTTCCCGCTGGAAATTGCAGTCGCGTGTATATTTCACCGAGGATCGCCGAGTATCGATTAATCGCCGATTACGGTCGAACCCCATTGGATCTGTCATTTATCACCGTGCATTCGCTTCTCGCGCGCGCGTACCGCCATGCCAGATCCCAAGGACTCCATTAGGCTTTTTTCGAAGGACGCTCCCTCCGTCTGTCTTTCTCTCTTTCTTTTCCTCCTCTTCTCTATCTTTCTCTGTCTCTTTATTTCCGACGATCCATTCCTTTTCTCTCCTCTTCTTTCCTCTCCTCTTCTCTCCTCTCCTCTCTTTCGCCCGCCCTCTTCGTCGTCGCGAAACCGCTCGTAGTTCCTCGGGCGGCAAAAAGTACAGCGCACAATATTGCGCACCGAGAGCGGAGGCAGCAGCGCGCTTTACATGCCGATTTCGCGAGATTGCAGACAGCGCGAAATTAAGAGCCGCCAGAGCGAGTAATGACGAATTCTCGAGGCGAGGAGAGAGCGAGATTCCAGTCTTTTCTACTGCTTTCGTGGTGAATCGTCCCACGGGACTGCCGAGAGTCACGAAGGGTATATACCAGATTCAAAGACGGTAATCGGATCGAGTGTTTTTTTCCCTTTTTTTGTTCGAGAGTGTCGAAGCTTTTCCTTGTAGGGAAACATCAAGGCTCTTCAAACACGTGCTTCACTGATCCACGTAACGCAATTAGGTGTGGTTCACATATACGTATTTCTTTTAATTATAATTCTAATCAAAGAATTTTAACTTTTCTTTTTAAGAATTTAAAATAATCAATTCTCAAATTGAGAAAATTATATTGTACTTTATATTTCTCTTTTAAAAAAAGGCGAATTAATCCATCGTTGTATCGAATCCTCTATTCGTAATCTTACTTTTCGTTGGTTACTGGATTTCCTTTTACCTTTACCTTCAAAGAAACACATTTCGATTCGGCTGACGACACTGCACGATCCGATACTCATCGCCTTTGAATTCTATCGCGTATTCGCTTTCATCGTGCTTTCATTCAACTCTTGAGAACTTTGACGACGCATAAGAGCACATGTTAGATGCACTTTGTTGCTGAAGCGTGTCGAGAATAGACACGCGCACATGCGCGAGTGTCCCCGTTAGGCGAAATAGAGACTAGAATATCGATATTGTGGCTTTTCGCTTTCTGTGAAGTCGTCATGCTGTCATGCGTCCTCTTTCTTCTCCCCCCCCTCTCTTTCTCTCTCTCTTTCTCTCTTCTTTTCTGCCCTTTTCTATCTTTTTCTTGCTCTCTGTCATGCAAAAATTTTCACGCGTGTCGTCTTTCTGCCCTACATGCTTGCCTTCCGGGACACAGGAGGTATAGCACAGAGACCTCGATAATATGCCCCCGTTAAGTCCTCCACCAAAGACAACCAATTTGCTTACTCGACATTTTCGTTTTTCTTGCTTTATTTCATTTTAGTTTTCCTCGCAATTTCATCGATCTACGAAAAACTTTCTTTAATTCTCTCACGTTCCATCAAATCGATTTATTAATTTCTTTGTAATATTAGCAGAGATATATTTTGTATGATCTAGGTATCAGGTACGTGAAGGAGACTTAAAGTGATTTAAATATACGCGGTACCAGTATATGGTTCGATTGTATTATACACGACAACTATGTGTCTTGCATGAAAATATAAAAAGAACGTGTACTGGTACCGGTTCAATCCTGTCCCAGTATTTTCCCAAAGTTTGAGTTGTATTTAATGTTTTATTTTTAGTTTTATTTACTCATTTAAATATTTATGCGCTGCATCCGGATGAATTTTTCGATAATCACGTGAATCACATTCAAGTAATTAAATATTAATCTATTAATCCTACATTACTCGCGTGATTTTTTTTTTACGTAATTACGTAGAGAGTTTCATCCCTATTATATGTCAATTTTCATTGTTCTTTTTAATGATTTACAAAAATAAAAGTAACAACATTTTTTTATACATTTTTCAGATAAAGATAAATGCAAAAAATTATAAATTATGAAACAATTTGCGCTAAATATAATAATGTGTGTAAATATCGTACAGTTAACGAATTTATAAGGTAGAGAAAGTATCTCGGACACCTCACTCGAGTAATGAAGGTTAATAGATGATTATATTATCATTATTATATTATAATTTATTGTAAGAGGAATGTACAATTATATCTAATTCATCCTGAGACAGCACCTTACGATATGTACATGCACTTGTATTCATACATTATTATTCATTGTATAGATTTTCATATGCGTATATTTGTCTCGCGATGCGCGTGATCGCCAATGATCGTGTATTTTCTGACCTGTGGTGTTGTTGTTGTTGTTGTTTTTGCTTTTGCCTCACCCTGCACGGGGGCGAAATATACTCTACACCCGCCACCAACCACCAACCGCCACACCTGTGCTACTATCGTCTCGTGTTGTGGGGCCCTATCTACGAACGCGCGTACCACCCCCCTTCGTACGAACGAACGAACAAATGAATATCGCAAATGCCACGCGAAAAAAAACGCGCCTTTCTCGGGGCCCTTCACTACTCTCAACTTCCGGTTGTGTTACGGATAAACCGCCAACACCGCTTCTCCATCCCTTTCGAGCGTCTCGCAGGTGGCCACTTGGTACAGGGTACGTCTTCACTATTACTAATAGCATGCGACCACGCCTTTCGTTCCTCGTCGATTGATTGTTTTCGCTCCCCCTTTTGTATTTATCGTTTTACGCCGATTTGCATGGCGAAATGAGAGAATCCTGCGGCGATTTAAAAGGGAATCAGAAATACTTTTTTTTTTTTTAATAATATATTTATTATTAGTTATTTAGAAATTATGTAGCTTTTCAGTTTTAAAATTGTTGATAGAATTGATGAAGATATATGTTTTTTATATGAATTATTACACCTTTTTATATGTTGCACATTTCCTGACAAATTGGAATAATTTTTTGTATGTACGTGTAACGTGGAATTATTAATTTTTGATTTAGAAGAGAATTTGAAGAGAAAGTTGCAGTAACGCGCTGTCACGTTTGTTATACAATCCGGTAGAGTTATATAAAGTGATTATTTTTATTCATTTGCTAACAAGCTACGATTACGTAGCGATAGTTAATTTTCCCGCCTTTCTTTGTATCTTTGTATCTGTCGTTTATATGCATTGAATATTTATGAATTAAATAACGAAACAAGAATTTGCATTGAAATTAAGGGATTAAACGAAGATATATATTCTTTATAATTGAGGATTTTATATCATTCCTTACGTCTGTGTGAATCTCTCGAAACAAATATACTACGACTATTTATAATACAGAATGGGGAGATAAACGGTATAATTTTAGGTTGTTTGTATAGTTTAGTCAACTAGCATGCTTGTATGATAGTTTGTCGAGATAATTTAGAAACTGATGTGATTGTTAACTATTTGTTTTTGCACGATTGTTGCTCTGATGTTCTTAAACACAACGCGGACAGTTATTAAATAATAAATTTTAAAAATTATATATTGTATTTATATATTGTATTTAAATTGTATTATACGGTAATTATTACACTCTCTAATCTTTTTACCATTTATTCTGATTGTTCTCATCGCGTTTGTTTCTTTTTCATTCATTCAATTTTAGAATGCCTGCATTGAGAATTGTTTCTGCTCATGTTCGAAAACGTCAGCGAAAACAATCGTGTCACACGATTGCATGTACGATTTGTAACACGTATCGAGCGGCTACGTACCGTGTGCAACCTGCAATTCCCGATATATTGTTATAGTTTGTAGAATGATACTTGATAAAAATGCTTTCCGAGTCTAAATGAAATATATCAGAAATTGCGAGATACTCGATCGAATACTTAGCCGCTCGAAATCACGTTTGAGACTATGGTTCACTCAGGTATGACATTTCAGCGAGACCGCAGATTTTCCCGGCGAAGGTACGTCGTTATGTACAACAGTACTAATAGCGTAAGGCACGTAGGAGATTCATGATTTTAGCGCGTAATCGAAATACGCCGTAATGTGCTTTTTAGCACGCGCGATGTTACGCTGCGTTTTGCATCATAATGCGTTTTGATGTAATACAAAAGCTCGAAAGGATATCCGCGATTCTCGCCGGGCAAGTGTCCTCGATCGAGGTCGCGCGCCATGCTGTCGACCTCCTCCAGCGAGACCGTCTCGACCATCGCGATGCAGCGCTGCCTGCTAATGTTGCTGCTGTGTCTCTCTGACGTTGCTGTACACGGTGACTTTCGTTTTCGCCGGGAGGTTAACGAAACCGTTGAACCCACATCGATTGCCGCGTTGCGTTCCTGCAGACGGCATGCAGTAGTGCCGACCATCGTCCTGCAGACAAGAACCTCTTTCAAGAATAATTCTACGGAAATTTATGAGTTAAAATATTACTTACAATGTACAATGTTAAGTTTTTTTAGAACATCTCTCTAACAAGAATTCTTTTCTGCATTGAGAGAAATGATTTTATTATAGAAACAAATCAAGGGAAAGCAAATGTGATACTTGTTAAAAAAAAACAATCGATTTATTACGATTGCAAATTTGTCAACGTAATAAATAATCGATAGTATCGCTAGCAAATAAAAGGCTCATATATATAAAAGTCATAGACGGTTGCAGGGTCTCAAATCGTAAGAAATTGACCAATTCTAATCAAGTATTCTCCTCATATTTGATCGTATTTGATTTCCTATGACTTAAGACTCCACGATCATCTACGAATTCTATATAAACGAATCTAAAGTCTATCCAAAAGATAGGTTAGATTCTATATAGTTTACTTCAGTTACTAATAATTGGTTGATATAGCAAACTAGCAGTAACCACAACAACAAAATTTGTTGTTACATTTACCGATCATCGGTTAAAGGTACTGGCTTGCTAAATTAATAAAATCCTTTCAGTGAGAAGATGTTAGAACTTTATTATTTTTTTCTTTTTTAGAGAATGCACATCTAATTGCTACATTTTTGGATAGAATACATATATTGTTGAATCTTCCCTCTTTAAGATAAAAGAAAGCTCCTTCTCTTTCTTTAGAATTTTCGAAGCTTTAGATTTTTTCCTCAACATTTCCTTATAATTATACGTTTCATGAGGGATATGCATAGAACTTCTTCTTTATTTCACGCGCAATTGGTAAAAGTAGCATCTCGGAAGCCTCGTACGTATAAGTTACGTAGAAAACCATTTTTTAAAATTATCTTTATCTGTTCGTTCAGCTGTAGCTGGCGACATCGATCTGTAGAGGCGCCGCGTGCTCCTTAGATTTTATATGGGAGAGTTGGTCAAGAAATTCGTTACCCTTTTTTTACTTACCTTTCCACCAAATCTCTTCCTCTAAATACCCTGCATGCCACTAACGACGCCAACTCGTTACTTCTTTCGTGTATATCGCTTTCGATCACCTTGGCCTAAGGGGCCCATTCTCGCGTTAAAATTGCTCCACCTCCACCCCCATCTTCTTTCTACAGTTTATTCGCGTTCCTCCGATATCCTCTCGCCTTCGCCGATCGAGAATAGGATACGGAACTCTGAACACGATTTGCCAAAAGTTGTTTAAAAAAAAACAGAAATAGCAAGGTATGAAAAAGATGAATAAAAAAAATATAAATAACTATTATTATTTATTTATCAAAGTTTTTATTGCACGTAACTATTATTTGTGAGATACACTTAACTTTATCTTCGCATTTAATTTTTTATGATACGATAATGTGAATAACGATAGTTTTAACAATAATTGATACTTTAATCTAATATAATGTGGATGATTTATGTTAATTCGATCTTAGATATTTCTAAGCTATCAATATGCGTCTCGATAAAATCTTATTATTAGACGACGATAGTTAGCTCCTGGAAGCAATTGCTTCAAGATCGCGACGTAGTCGTATAGTGCTTATCGCCGTAAATGTGCATGATCCACCGATATCACTGTACCCTGTACCGGAACAGACCGAATATTACCGGCACGGCGATAGTATATCGCCGCATATCCCGCAGGAGGATCTCAGCGCAGATAAATTCACCTTGGCCAGAGCGCCAGAGGATCCGTGGCAGGATCGAGAAGGCAGGACTTCGTAGGCGTAGACGATCACCGTGATCCACGATTGTGTGAACCAGGATCATCCTTTACTTCCGATAGAATCGCGCCCCCCTTTCTCTTTCTTCATCTCCCTCACGGCGGCTTCGGGCTATCTACGCGTCGTCACTTTGTAACGCATATTTTTCTCGCGCCTGCATCATGTAATAATGTTCCCTTTACCTTTATCGGAAGATAATTTGCAGAAAAAAAACCTAAATTCTTACACACGAATTCTCTACTTTAGTTTTACATTTTTGAATAACGTATTTGACAAATTTTGATTTTAAATTTTAACAGAAATAAAAGTGATCTTAGATTTTGTTGGATGATTATTAATATAAAAATCAAAAAATTGATGTTATTTGATTTGTAATTCTTTTTTAAACCTCTCGTAAAGTAAACGAATAAGTTTGGATAGCAGACTTTTTTATATACGTGCTCAGTTTCTACGGTGGAAGTGAACAGCGTTAAAAGTGACAATTAGATCGATTTCCACGATGGATATAGTTGCCTTTGCACGTGTTATCGATTTCACAAACAAGTTCAAGTAGACAGTGATTACGTCCGCATACCTAGACAACGTATCGTGAATAAAATGACATCCGGAAATTAATGAGCGACATATAGGGAGAACGAAGGATTCTGCCGTCAAGATCGACAAATCCTGCCGTCCCATCGTCGACACGGAACAAATGCGCGCGAGTTGTCGAGCGAGTACTTCATCGATCTATTTATATCGATCGTATGCTGTGAACTGGTACGAGAATAGATCGAATGGAGATCGATGGTCAGAGAGGTTTGCCTCTGAGTACGGCAAGAAGACATCTTCGTTGAAATGTGATTTTTAAACGAAGATATAACTTAAATTGAGAAGCAAGAAAATTAGCAATTATGAAGTAAATAAGAGTTCAAAGAGCAGGCGAATTAAGTGAAATCTAGGAAAGATGCGCAATTTTTCGGACGGACGCGATGGAACACATTGGAGTAAATTTACATGGTTGGAGATCAAGCAATCGTAGGACTCAATCGAATGCGGAATCTTTCTTGCGAGGAAACCGGATACAAACACGCGAGAAGCATCCACGAAGACACGTGGTCTTTCTCGAAAAGAAATGAGATGCAGCCTTGGCTGTATCTCGTTCCTTAGCCATCGTCGTTGAGTAACTCGGTGAAACATAGCGTTGTCGCTTATTTCACGTAATTGCTGGTGTTCCTGGCGGGCAGACTCTTCCGAGGATATGCGATTCGCGCATCGGATCATACGAAGCTCGATCACGCCAGCGGCAAATCGTCCTCATTCCTGAAACATTTTTATCGCTCATTCAATTTAGTGACGAGTTTATTTACTCTTCTTACTAAAAACGCCCATAGCGACTTGCTTAAAGAGGAAAGAAATAGCGCGCGAGCTTATTAAATGTTTATTAAATATACATTTCTCGCGCGCGTCGCTTGATGACAATCTTACTGCGAGATTGCCAAGTAATTTTAGAGCCATCAGTTGAATTAACATGCATAGTACTCTACGTGCAAAAATATTTTTTCTTCAAAAATAATTAACTTGTAGAGTAACTGGTATATACGCCGCCATATCAAAAACTTAATTTATTAAGTACTATTTACTATGTTTAAAGTAAACGAACTGTATCAGTAAAAACTTTGTGTTTATTATTATTATTATTATGAAAAAAATATTAAAAAAAATATATCCGAAATATATTTTTTATATTAAAAAACTTTTTGAAACCCTTGCATTTTTACCGTATATCCCTTAAGGGTGAGATATATAGCTATTCATAGGAGGAGGGAGGGTATGTACGGCTCATAAAAAATTTATAAATAATGCATATAAATAAGATGTAAGATGACATAATAACTTCTAAAATGTGTTTGTAAAGTTTTATTAAGGAATAGGAATGATAAATATGAAATAATAAATAATAATTACAATCTTCTTACATATATTAAGTGTTATGACATAAGATACATATTGTATTTCATATATTATATATATTTCATATATATTTCATATATATTATATTTCATATAATGCTTTGAGCATAAATCCTGTTCGCTAAAAATGCCGCATAACATGTCCCAAACAGATGGGATATACAAGACAACAAACTAAACAAAGAAAGCAAAGCACTTGTATTTTACTATACAACATGATTTATTATTCTACACGTATATATCACGAAATAATCACTAAGTCTTTTACAGGCCCTATAGTAATCATTTTATGTAGACTTTAATTTATGATGGCGTTACTTATTATAATGACAAATTGATTCAATTCACAATAATTTCATTAATATTAACAGTAAGAAACTGAAATCATAACACAATATTAATATAACATAAAGGCATGTAACAGAATAGTTGCGAAAAAATTACCCCCACTCCTATTTTTTCTGACTTCTGCGGCGTAAATCTCAACGCGGCGTGTTTGCCAGAGTTACCCTATACTTATACTTATTCAATATATATTTATTAAAAATTAGAAAATGTTTCAATAATTTCCCAGAGGAAAAGAAAGTAATTTTCAACATATTTTAATTATTATTATTACCTAATTTAAGAAAGAAATAACTACATTTATTTCATATTCTCTCGTTATTTAATAATTTAGCTCGGAAATCATCATACGACGAAATGAATTTTTTCTTCAGAGCGAACGATTAACGTTATTAAAAGAACACACTGCGCTATTTTTACTCACATTCGTAACTGTGCGCCTATAGTCGCGTTCCCTTTAGAGAAAAAGGAATAGAAAAAAATGGAAAGGTTCGTTTTGTGTATAACGTCGCTTCTTTCAGTCTCGACGAGATCTAACCGTGCGGCAGTAGCTAGTAACTGCAGCAGCCTTTTACCCGGGGCTGCTCGAGTGCAATCTCGTATTCATGAATTCCTTGTACGTAGCCCTTCCTCTACGTTCCTTCTTCGCCTACATCTCCACCTCCGCCTCTACTCCTCTGTTCCATGCCACACTGCCTGGTCCTCTATCTTTTATGTACCGTATGTGCACTGTGCACGGAGAATATCTCACACGCAGAACTGGCGAAAGAAGTCGCTCGACATCAATCGGGGACGCGCGTATGATGATCGAAAATGCAAAATATACTGCTTTTATACCTACTATCTCGTCCATATAACAAATCGTTATTTGTATTGCTTACAGACAGAGCAATGGTTAAATGGATATATCGTAATACCCTGCATATCTGTTTGTGTAGTGGATAGGATCTTTCGGAATTCAATTTGGAACACAAACACGAATGAACAACGAGTGCTACCAATACGGTGGCACTAATTAAAACAAGATATTTGTTCGTCTTTGCAATTCGTTCTCATTTACTTGGTCTAGATTTAAAACTTGATTAAGTTTAGAATGTTATAAAGAATGTTATAAGATTAAATCTGGGAATGTTATAAAAATTTCAAAAAAATAAACAATAGTAATAATATGAATAATTGAATAAATAAGTCTTAAAAATTAACAAAACTTATTGGTAATAATGCCTTACGCCGTTTTATGAATTATTAGATTATTTATTATAGCGATATTGATTAATTTATAATATTAATTATATTTCATGGTATATTATTCCATAATTCATTTGTTTTTCATGTTACCTTTTACATAATGTGATGACGCATTGCATGACATATTTCAATATTCCTGCGTGATAAAATATTGATTTTAATTTATTTTTATATTGTGCGAGATTAAATTGACTGCAAGCATGTGCAAAGCAATAAGCATTGTTCATGAAAAAATAATTGTCGTGATATTGGAAGAAATTCTTCAGCTTTTTAAATTGAATATATGTGCGTTGTATTCTTTCGTCAATATTTTTCTTATAAATATCACTCTCTTCTATTCATAAATTAAATTAATTTATATTTTGCATTTTGTTGCCAAATTTAAAAGCGCCAAAAAAAATATAAATTTTTATTTATCTTATTTTATATAAACTCATATTTATAGATTTCAGATATTTTAGAAATCGAACTTTTTTATCGATAAGTTATACATATATAATTATACTAAAAAAGAAAAAAAAATTAAAGAAGAAATTAAAAATTGATGCGTTCCAAACAAACGAAAATAACAGCTGTAATTTAAATTTATTTTTTATATGACTTGTTTGTCGTTATTATTGAAATAGAGTTTTCCGATTATCGTAACGTTTCCTTTGAAATTCAATTATTTCAAGACCTTGATTCGTGTGCACATGTCGATCGTGCTCTGTTGTAAGATTGATCCATTGCGTCGTGTCCAAGCCTCTATCGAGACAAATATCTCGTCGCTATAAATAGTCTATACAAATGTGATTCTCTGGATGCCGCAGCGACATCAAGTCGTACCACAGAAATAAATCTCTCGCGTCAGACCTCGATCGAACATCCTCCTCTTCGCCATGAGCCTCTTTGTCATTCGTCATAGAGTCGCCACAATTAATTATGTCAAACGGCAATCGTTACACGTACTTTTCTTTCATACATTATCTCGTATCATTTCAGTAAAAAATAAATCAGTGGAATTCCTAGGCGAATGATTTCGCGTTAACAAATTGCTTTTGTGATAAGATATCGCTACACAGTTTTTCCTCTCGTTCATCATATCTTCACTGTTGAATTAGTTAAATAGTGCATTATATACACACACACACACACACACACATATATATATATATATATATATATATATATATAT
>NW_012130065.1:670765-681517 GCF_000143395.1 Atta cephalotes
CGTGCGTGTGTGTGTGTGTGTGTGTGTGTGTGTGTGTGTGTGTGTGTGTGTGTGTGTGTGTGTGTGTGAGAGAGAGAGGGGATTTCCCATATCTCCTACAATCGTAATGGCTGGTCGATGTCAACTTAGTCATATCTGGTGAAATTTTTTGTATCTACACTGAGAAAAAAATATAATTAATTTTAATAAATATTTAATTAGCAGCATTCAACAAAATATTTATTAAAATTGACTATATTTTTTTTCAATGTACTATTTAAATACTGAATAGTTTTTTTAAACACTCTATATACATATATTTGACAGGAATAGAATATTTGTACATAGAATTATTATTATTAATATTATAGTAATAATAATCATAATTATGCTACCATGTAATTATATTAGTATTATATTAGTCACAAATACCAAAAGCTTCTCTTTCAGTGTATAGTATTCTTTTCAAATATCAAGTTTAAATCGAATTATTTGTATTACATTTCAGTTTTTTGATAGGCTGAAAAAATAATTTTTTGATCTCGTAACAAAATTACTGTGAAAACAACGCGAGAACCCGTCGACATTCCATACCGGGTAACGAACTTCCCGCTGTTAATTGACAAAAATTCTCTGCCAAACGTTTCGCGCCGGCTGCCAATATCCGCTAATTTGCGAGTCGCTCGGCTGACTTTCCGCATTCAGAGCCAACGAAATGCGGCTCTCGCGCGCAGTTTGTCGGTGTAATTTCCAGTTTGATTAGCCGACACCTCTGCGCAGAGCGTATATACACGCGCTGCGGGACCACGCGCGCGTTTCCAAGTTATGTACGAATTGCTGCTAACGATGTAGTTAACGGTTGATTAAAATCGAGATCCATCCATTTCCGCGGAGGTAGTGAGAATTTTGATCTCTTTACCTAGAGGGGAATGTCGAAGTTTACTATGCTGAAGCACGGAAACGTATCCGCGGCACGAAACGAGTCCGATAATCGCCCTATAATTCAACGCGTGCCGAATCGCACCAAACAGTATAGTGGCTACATGGTGGCACAAAAACCTTATCGCGTACACCAATTTGTCGGCAGTGAGCTTTATTTGCTGTCACGTTGTATAAAGTCCAGGTAACAGAGATAAAAATACTGAAAGATGTTATTTATTTTTCGTATCTGTCAATTTACGTCACTAAATATTCTCAACTTTCAAATGGTAATTGCTGTCGTACCTTCATTATCTCGATGCAAAAAGGAATGGCTATTAATTCGAGAGTAGAATACGAGAGATTTTACTCTGCATATTTTATTCATGCATATTTTATTCAGCCGCCTAAAGAATTAACCCAGGACAATTTATCGCTGTTGCACAACACGATAAAGATATGACTTGTAGAAAGTGTAATTTGCCTAATAAAACACACTTCTATAGCTAGCGTTAGTGATCGAAATATCGTCGCACGTGGAGCCTGTCGGCCTCCGGAATTGATTGCCAATTACCGGAACGATGCTGACTCGATTCTGCGATCTAGAAAATTGAGTTACTTGACGAAATTCGATTCGACGGCGAATATGGCGACAGTCTTGAGACGAAAATGTGATGTCATGTTAATCATATCTGTAAGTTTATTCTTACAATTTTTTTTTCTTGATGCCAAAAGACGCGAATCTGGGCGTGTTATTTTTATACAGATAAAAAAGAAACATATTCGGTGCACTCGAAATTGCTATCGTAATTCCAAGATAATGAATGCTAATTATCGCGCGTGATGAATTAATAAGAACACGATATCCAAGTATCATTATAATAAGATGCGCGAAAAGATTCTTTAGAATTCTTATTCAGGACAGTGAAAGTGTGTACATTGATTCCGTTCTCAAAGAGAGTCAATTTACATGGCTTTATTAATGATGCATGTTACATTAGTTTGTTTTTATTTATATTGCTGCTCATGAATCATTATAAATAATCAGACTATATAATTGCTATTTTCTAATTATATCAACTAATTAATGAACATCTGGCTACCATAACTTCGTAGAATTTATTGTGCACACAATAAACATCCAAAAAATAATTTTAATTGATGCGAATCGCATTCATATAAAATATATTAATGTGAACGTCATAATCGTCTTGTTTGAGATTTTAGCATCTCGAGTTCACTTTTTATACGACGCTAATAATAATAAAAAGACGTTTTTTTACGCGGTTAAGAAATTAAAGTACCCTTTTTGCGATGTGATTCAAGGAAAGGATGCGATAATTGCTGTTAAGCGCCAATAATAGTGACCGGTGATGAAACCGGAACCAGTTCTATAATAACCAGTTTGACGTGAGACAAAAAGCGACGACGGGCTTAAGAATCAATAAAGGTGCCTAAAGGACTTTTTCATTTCACAGCGATCTTTCCGGAAGAATAGATTGTTCCTTTCCATCTCTTTTCCTCACTTTTTGATCGACAGTTCACTCGTTTCTTCATCTTCTTACTTCAATTTTTCGATAATAAATCGGATATATCGGAAGCTCCTTATACATAATTGCAATTTTTTATCGGTTTTTTTAAATATCTTATTTAATTTTTTTAAGTCGAAGCTTTATAATTTATTTTACAGATTAAGATAAATGAGTTTCCTTAGAAATTCTAATATCTTTTTGACTTTAGCAGTTGCAGCTGCTATGTATTGAATTAAGATAAATTACATTGACTAACTATCGATATTATGAATGTAATTTAATTTTTTTTAATTCGATCAACAACAAATCTTAGAAGGAAAGATCTATTTGTAATATATACAAAATTATAACGCACTTGCTGTTTAATTTTAAACCAAGGCATCATTATGAAATGTTTTATATAATGGCTTATATTAGGGAATATGTATTAATGTGTTTTTGAAGTATAATGATAAAACAATCGACGCACTATCAAGATATTCAATTAGGCATCGGCTAATATTAACGTCGATAATCATTAAGAAATCGCTCGTTATATTTTCCACGAGATAAATTGTTTATCTTATCGAGATTAGTCATTAACCTTTGTTCAAAAGTTGAATCCATGGTGGCTTATGGGCTCGATATCGCAAGATCTTTCAATGCAGCATGGTAGTGCGTCGATCGCTTTTGCGATAATGGTGTGAGTCAGCTTGATGGACGCGGGAGAAGATGCTTGAATAAACTTCCAGATAAATATTTGCGCTTCGCAGAATGCCTTCGCATTGTCGAGCCGTAGGATCCTACGGATCGTTTCAAATTAAACAGCGGCCTTATCGCGCATTGTCAGATCAACCGGTATCTTCTATCTTGATAATCAATGATTATACAAAAGTTTTGCTTTCGATTAAAAACTATGATTACGATAACTGTGTCAATTAATATTATAATGGTAGAAAATTTATATTATTAACATCCAATATGAAGAAAGAAATCTCGTGATATCGTGACATATCGATCATATTATGACATGTGTAGTAATTAATAATTTTGATTGACAAGATTATCGCTAGTTTTTATTCCATTAGGAGGTCCAATATCGCACCGATTTTGTTCACTTCCAGCTGCGCATGATCACAGAGTTCACAGTCGAACGTTTACTCGGAACCCTTTCGCGATGCGTGGCCGTGTAAGCCAGCGGATGCTCAAAGAACCGCTATTAAAGTCTCGATGACTGCTTTTTTCGATGCGTCCCGGCAATTTGATTTCGTATTCCACCATGGCCGCCCCGTTTTACCCTCTCTTTTTCTCCGTCGCGTAGTCTCTCCGATGCGTAGATCGAAATTTTATGGGTCGTATTTTCTCTTTAACGCCGATGCTGTGTCCGGCACTTCGGATGATTCTACTCGCCTTTGTGTCCGTCCTCCACCCTTTCCTATCTACTCCCTCTGTCCTTTACCTTTCGCCTTCATTTCGTTCTTTCGCCACTTATTGCCTTTTTGTACGAGCGATCATAAGTTGTCGTTGTCGTGTCGCGTGGACCAACAGATGTACAGATGTCTCTCGGGGAAAGTGGAATAAGATCGAATAGCTCAAATTCGACAGGTATTTATTTTCGGATGAATCAAGGCCCACTTCCATAGAGAAATAGAGAAATGAGCAAATGATCAGATTTTATAAGCGGAATGTCTTTTATAATTTGGAATATATTAACTCTTTTACTTTTTAGTAGAACATACGTGGGCCTCGATAGGATCCGGTTTAACTTTTCCACGAGAGATTCCCATGATTGGAGTTCTCATAAAACTCGCTCATGCTGGAGTGAAAAAAATTTGGAGTGTCGAGCCTCGGTTCGCCGGTGTGGTTGTCAGTCGCGGAGAAGAACAATTCGCGGAGTCAACGACGAGGATGCTGACGATCGGTCGCAAGAGCGAGCAGAGATCGCTGGCACGAAGGCAAAGACGCGCCCCAAGAAGACGAAAACTCGTTTCGTGCTTCGTTGCGAAGGTTAAAACCGTAACGCTCCTATCCGCCTTGCTCGTCGCCGCACTGCTCGTGTGCGAGCGAACGCGAACGCGGGCGCTGGCCAGGCCAAGCCGAGCTTAAACATCGGCGAGGCTGGCCCCCCCCCCTCGCCAGACCGCAATTACATCCCATAAAGCACGATTGAGACACGGTTCGGCCATTATTCTCCCATACAGGGCCGTACAAAAGAATCCCGCCGTTTAACGCGGCGACCCTCTTCTCGTGCATACTTCATCTAGGTCGCGGCACGCGCAAGCACGTGCACGTGTTCGAAAGGAAAAGAGGAAAAGGCGCTGAAGAAAAATTTACTAAATTTTAATTAATACTTGTTTGAATAGCACTAACTAAATATTTACTAAATGTTTATTTATTTAGTACGAGAACCGTTAATTTAATTTAAGTATCATTTTTTTATTGAGCAAATATTTACTCAATAAAGTAAATGTTTTTAGTTAATATTATTAAAACAAGTATTTATTAAAATTTAGTAAATTCTTTTAGTGTGCGTCCGAGATGTACCAAGAATATTTTTCTCTCTCGAATTCTCGATAGTATCGGTGATATTTCAACACGGACTACAGAAGTTGCCTTAAAGAGCGATCCCATGCTATACACAAGTAATTGTTCATACTTGAGGATGAGATATATCTTCATGGAAGTGTATCCTTCCTTAGAAATTAATATATCGTGCAGAAGAGAGAATTTTATGATAAAATCGGGAAATTTCTTTAGAGAACGTGTACAAGGAGATTACTTAAACAAGAGAAGGAACGATGAGGTCCTCAGGACTTTGCCTTTCGAAGGGGTCGGTTCTTTATGGCTCTCTTCTTTATGGCGAGTATCGTTGAAAAACGTTATGAAGGAGGCAGGATGATAATGGTAATCAATTCTTCTCGATTCTACTTTAATCGTCGATCATTGACTTTTTCCACTCTTGATTCCTATGACCTTGCCTCTCATCCGTTCTCCTGGTAATCGAAGAAACTCGCGAGGCACGTTTCACTATGGTGCGATTATGCCGCCTCTTTGGACTTTATGAAGCAATTACCGCGGCACTAATTAGAGTAGGAGCGCCGGTTTGGCAGGACTGCTTCATTTTTGTCCAGGATGTCATGAGTGACAGAGGCGAACCACTCGCGAACCATTCATCGAATGAACAATGCTTCCGTTCCTGTGTAATTCTCTTTCGCTCCTTGAAATTATGCGTCTCATCTTACTCAATTTACACTAATTAGGCAAGTTTGATCTTACGCATTGATCATATAATAAATTAAGGTAGGGTGCACTGAAAAGAGTTTCTCGAATCTATTATAATTCTATTTAAAATAATCAGAATTTTAATTGATTTGAATTCTCTGATTTGTCCATTTTCAATCAGAAATTTTTCTCAGTGTGCGAATCTAGATTTTTACAAGAAACGCGCGTTTTTTCCTTGATTTAATTTATTTAATTGGTATTATGCTTTTTCGTAAATACACATTACAATTTAAAATGTATTAAAATTATTAAAAGATAAATTTTTTTAAAGCAAAATTTATTGTAAAACAATAGAATCAGTGTACGAGATCAGTATAAATTCTTCATTTCATTAATATTATTAATATAAAATTATTAAAGATTCATTTTTGATTTTGATATTCGTCTGAACTATAATTAATATCAGAGTTTTCTTTCCTTCTTTTTTTCTTTTTCTTTGCGATTAAGTGTATTAAAAGTTATCCATTAATTTCAACATAATCGACACTGATTCGCTGAACGTCAAAGAATGGTCTAATTTTTGACTAAACCTATAAAATGTTTGAATTTAAATGTTTGCTATATGATGAATTTTTGTTTTAGTGAGTTACCTTCTATTGTTTTACAATAAATCGTTTTTGCTTCCAAAAAAATTTACCTTTTAATAATTTTAATACATTTTAGATTGTTATTAGAGTTTGTTTTTATATAATATTATAGTTTTTGTAATAGATGAGATGGCTCACTAAAATGAATTAATTTGAAAGAAAAAAATTTTTTTTGTAATGTACAACATCATACTGTTTCTGAGGATGGCTCAAAACTGAGCCGAAATATGTAAGTGAATTAATTATTAATAAAATTTTGTTAACCATTTGATTTGCATAAGAATTACCATGCTTGATTCCTATGCCCTGTTGTATCCAATCTTTGTGTATTATCATTAAAGAGTCTTTAGCAATTAATTTATCCCTAAAAGAAGATAAAAAAATTATTCTTTGACATATATAATAGAATAAATGTATGTATAATAGGAAAAAATAGCTTAGTTATTTTTATTAAAAAAGAATATGTATTTGGAAATTGTTTTGTTAAGTAAAATTTTACTGTAAATCTGATACTATAAGTCTGCCTCTTCATCATTTTATTCATTCGCATTGCAAATCTCAATTTTGACGTCCCACGATGAAGCTTTGCGGGACGAAGGAAACCACTGACGAGCGTGTCACGGACGCATCATTGAGCCGGCTTCGCGAATGGAGAACGAAACGAGGACGTTATATTACTTGTAAATATGAACCTTGAGGAAAGCACATTAAATACAGCCAGAGGAAACCTCTAAAAATGACAGAATACAATTGCTGTTCTATAATCCTGTCTCGAATGCGCTATGTCGCACTGTTACTCTTATTTTGATCAAATATCCTTATTTAAAATCTTATATCTTAAGATGAAAAAATATCCTTATTTATATCTATATCGTTCAATGAGCGATAAAAAATCGTTTGATTCTTCGTAAGATTCTTCGCTGTGATACGATTATTAAAATAGATATCTTCATTGTAAGATAATTTATCGATTGTGAGTGTCTTTAAGTCGATGCTCTCTATGACATATAAGAAAAAAAAAACGTTGAAGCATCTGCTACTAAATGTTCACATCCGTTTTCTCGCTCGTCAGCTGCCTTTTTTTTCGCATTTCATGACTTTCCCATGGTCGACCACACCTCCACCATCGGTACGGGAAGGTACGGAGACTCCCGTTCTTTTTATGTACGAAACCTTTAATTTGGCACGTGTTGCACTCTTGGCTATTGTTGCCATGATTGTCGGGTTGGCCTGACTGTCTTCCTTCGCATCGTCGCCGATCTTTCGCGTGGCATAAGTGGAATATATGGTGATAATATGCGGTTCTCGGAGGTGCATGGCACGCGCGTTCTTCGGCGTTGCTTTTCGCCTATCTCGAGTCGTTACTCGCTAAACGTTAAATATTATAACATCGTGAAAAAGAACGTTCCGCTACCGTTATCGAATGTCATAAATACTATTAATGTAATCGAGAATTGATTTTCTCCGGTCCTTGTTTGGTATTCATAGAGAAAAAGTAGTTTGTCACATTATTCTCTGTGCCTATGAATACTAAAGATATTGGCCTAAGAGAATTTTATAGTAAATTCGTAAGAACTGTAATCACACGCAATGAACAATGTATATCTTTTTAGAGAGTTTAAATATCTGTTAAAAATATAATATATATTTATAATTATAAATTATATTTATAATTATAATATTTAATATAATTTAAAAAAGTAAATTATATATATATATATATATGTGTGTATGTATCTAAAATAAATTACAAAATTAAATATAATTCTATATGGAAATAATAATTTTCATAAAATCTGAATCAATTTTAATTCAGATAAATTAATGTTTTTATTTATCGTTTAACATCGCTGGAATAAGTTACATCGAATCATGTGGGTATTAATAACATTAATCGTATTGATATTTGGTGATATGTACACACTGAGTGCACCATATGCAATATAAATATTAAGCAATGCATTGAGTCATCCAATTATCAAATAAGCATGATTATTATTGAAAAGAGAATGTTTTACAAAGTAATCGTATGCCTGAATATTACCTCTGAAAGATGCCTGTTTATTATTATTGCTACATGCATGTGTCAGTCAGGAAAAGTGGGGGTGGCGGGTCGCTTTGATCCTCTCTCGCGCGATTTACTTATGCCTTCAAATATCAAAATTTTATCGCCTTACAGGAGCTGAAGGAGAGCTTCAATTACGGCCTCTTCTGCCCGCCGGTGAATGGAAAAGCCGGAAAATTCCTGGACGAGGAACGCCGTCTCGGCGATTATCCTTTCAATGGACCTGTCGGATATCTAGAGGTAGGAAATCGCTTCTTTTTATTTCTTGTTAAGTCATTCTTTTTAATCTGCGATTGTTTGCATAGTTCAAGAATCGATCGTACTAATTCTATTTATTATTGTAATTGGGAGGGAAGACAATGCCAATATGTTTATTTCACTCGGACGATCACAGTTGGTTTTAAGTAACGTGTGGTAGTGAATACGGCAAAGGCTTCCCGTTTTAGTAGCGGAAGGGTTAAGTAACTTCCTCGCGTGCGCATTAAACCTGTCAGCAGACCCACTTCACGCCTGATAGGATCTAATTACGTTTCTGAGCTAAATAACGAGAGAAGACAGGAATATTTTTTAACGTGTGCGACCAAATATGTCGGAATTGAAGATTTTACATAAAAAAAATCTAATTATAAAAAATCTAATTATAAAATTGGAATCTGGAATTACTTTCTTAAATAAGATTTATTTAAATCGTATAGGAAAAATAGGATATGGCAATACATTTGTAAATGACATTTGCACTTTTTCACAAGCCTTTATTGGCTCGAATTTTTTTTGTAAGTCAATTTTAAAAAGATGATACGTGAAATTTTTGATGACATTTTCAATTTCAAATTAAAAACCCGCAAAACTATAATCGTTTTCATATAACGAAAAAGAGAGGTTGCGGAAGTACGTATAATGTAATTAATCATCGCGATGATCCTCGCTATCCTCGCTATACATAAATCACTCGGTGGTCGCGGTGCGACGAATCCGCGCGCGCGCGCTCTTGCACAGCTCGACCGGTGATGACTTGAAACGGGGATTTGCGAAAAACAAATAATCCGGTCCCGGGTTAACGAGATCTGGATCCTATCCCGCGGTTTTCTTGCGTAATCGGTGCTAGTTCTCATCACCATCCACTTCATCGAATTCCCTGCGTCGTCGTTGTAGTTATCTTCTTCTTTTCCCTCTTCTTCTTTTTCTTCTTCTTTAGTCGATCCCGATCGGTTCCACTGTGCCAGCTGCACGTCCCCGCTTCGTCGCGGGAGATTCACTTTCAGAGACGGCTGACTCATATAGCTTCTTTGAACCATCTTTAAGCCGCATTCACCTCGCACGAGTTACAAATTACATGGGGCCCGTCGGCGAAAAACTCACATTTAACTAACGCCTGTCAGCAGGATCCCCACTGGACAATGGCTCCTGTGATTTCGAAAACTATAAGTCTGTGGATATGTCGCAAAGATCTGTCTTAACAATAATACCTTTACAGCGGGACTGCATTCTCTCCGTAAACATAAGTATTGCGGGTTCTTTAAGGTATCATATTTCATCAAGATTTGCTTGCTATTATTTAATTAACAATAGCGTTGCTGGTCATTACCTTGACAAACCGTCGCAAGATTTAATACAATAATCTCTTCTTAGTATGCAATAAATTATTATCTTATTCAATTAAGGGATTATGTAATCTCTCTGACGACATTTAAATTGAAAATTAATAAAGTAAATTAAAAAGAAAATTAATAAAGTAAAGTTTAAATGAATGACAAGAAAAAGAGAGGAAGAAAAGATGATAATTTTATTTTGTTTTTGCATTTCTCAATGCAATGGGAAAGCAATAATTATTTCGGGAAGATCGAATAAGATATACAGTTATTGTCGGGATATTATTACATACTATACTAGTTATATACTAACTTCACATTCAAATCGCTGGTATTCCGCCGTAAAATATTAGTCTCGTGCCAAAGTTTTCTTATTGTAATAATCGATCCCTACTGCCAATTTCAATCTCGCTCTCATCACGAAAGTCGGAGGAAGTTAATTTCAGGGCCACTTCGATTTATGCCACTTCCTTTGATAACCTGACGATCCATTATTTTGCACGAGTTACGTATTATTGAACAATTGGAGCGGGATGACGTGGGTAAGAAGCCACTTCAGCAAATCATGAATCCGATGAAAAATTAAAAATTGACTACGTGTCAGCGGTGGCCGTCAGCTGAGCGCTAGGGAATAATTAATTATCGAGAGAGAAAGAGAGAGAGAGAGAGAGAGAGAGAGAGAGAGAGAGAGAGAGAGAGAGAGAGAGAGAGAGAGAGAGAGAGAGAGAGAGAGAGAGAGAGAGACGAGAGAGAGAGAGTAGAGACGTAACGAACGTAACGTAACGTAACGTAAGTAACGTACTAAGTAACGTAGTAACTTA
>NW_012130065.1:681537-696310 GCF_000143395.1 Atta cephalotes
GTAGTAGTTAGTACGTAGTAGTAGTAGTAGTTAGTAGTAGTAGTACGTAGTAGTTACGTAGTAGTAGTACGTAGAGTAGTAGTAGTAGTAGAGAGAGAGAGAGAGAGAGAGAGAGTTATCTCAGGCAAACTCGTCATACGCAACATTGAAGAATCTGTTCAAAATCAGCATAAATTATGTGTTCTTTCTCGATTTCATCTCATAGATATACTTCGCCGGTTCGGTGTAAAAACTTACTTTGCTGCTTCACTATGATTGCTTTTTTTATCCACTTGACATATTCGCTTCTTGGTGAAGTGAATAAACCCTTCGTAAATTGCGTATAGATAGGCAAGATAGGAACGCGCATCGCTTAATTCTCATTTTTCATCCTCAAATCTCGCTCGATATTCGCTCTCTGTCAGTATTTAAGTTGGGATAAGCGGTACCGTTAGGTCGAGCTACTGTTCAGCGCATCCGTCCGCATTCATAACGCGATAAAACCGGCTGATGTGTGCGCGATGCAATCCGCGCGATGTTGATGACAGCGCGGATGCACTTACGCATCCGGCGTTACTGTACGCATTGGCACAGTGGTCTTTATCTTGCTGTTATTGGTCGCATTCAATGCGGCCACGCGGTCGCGTCGAAAAGAAATGGCGCGATAGATGACGAGACGTAATTCTTCGCGACACCGTTTTCACAATACTGTCCCAATTGTATTATTCGTGATTAAATAAAAAATAAGCTGCTTTTATAAATTGAATCAAACATAGATACTATAAAGTAGCTACTTCAACCCAAATTTTACTAACACCTAGATAGTGTAATGTGATATGATTTTGGATATTAATGTCTGAACATTATTAAATTTATGTAAAAATTACCTCGATTTTGAGCCAAAGTATTCCATTACGATATATTAATATTATTTAAATACTTAAAAAATTGTAAGAAATTTTAGAAAGTTAAAAAAATGAAATTATAAGAGAAGTAAGGGAGATGTAAAAAAAGTATTTTCCTATTAATTTTTAGAGAATTCAATAAAAATTTTATCGGCATTTAAAAAAATATATAATGTAGGAAGAAAGAATAAATCGTGAGTTTCATTCTCCTAAGGGCATAGCTGTACTTTACATCTTATGTCACATCCGGTTTATTGCGTATTCATCGATAACAGAGAAATACGCGTGATGAACGTATTCATAGTAGATTGTAAGAAAGTAATTATAACCGTCCAAGTGAGACGATCTGGCGATGAGATACATTTACGATACATTTACGATAGCCATGCGCAGTGTTCTCCCTCGCGATGTATTTACATAAGTACTACTAGAAGCTACTGTTGATCTATACCGTGACAAATTGCACGCGACGAATAGTAGTCGGATAGCGAAATATCCGAGTATCTTACTATCGACAGGTATTACGATTTTATTTGATCCGCTACATTATCGCGTGTAATATAGAAATAATTAATTCGCGTCAAGCAGCGTGCAATAAATTTCACGCTTTTACATTGATGAGATGGAAAGCGATGAACATTGTTAATAGCCATTCTAACAGCAATAGATCGCGTGTTTAGAAAGTGTAAGTTATATCACTGCCAAATCAATTTCAGCTTAAATATAAAAGGCGAGTTTACAAGATGCTGCATTTGGATGAGAAACAGCTCAAGGCTATGCACACTAGGACGAATTTACGAAGGTTATTGGATTATGTGCAAAGCAGTCAGGTCGAGAAGATCGCGAAAATGTGCAGCAAGGGGCTGGATCCTAATTTCCATTGTCAGGAAACAGGAGGTAATTCACATGCATAATTGCGAGAAAATTACAAAATGACTTACGAGTGAGTTAGAACGTGATTTTTACCAATTCCATCTCAACGAGACATGCAAATATTTATCTTGAGATAATTATTATGTAATCATTTTATTGGATTATTATGAAACTTGGATTTTATGAAACTGAAAGTTGTATAATATTTTATCATACAGATAATAGTATATACAAAATTTCAGAATTAAAATTAATATTTTATATATTTTATTTTATACGAAAAATATCACGAGCTCATTAAAACAATCATTAAAAATTTTCTCGATTCCAGAGACGCCTTTGACCTTGGCAACGACCTTGAAAAAACCGTCCAAGGTTATAATTGCATTGGTCAATGGCGGTGCTCTCCTGGACTATCGAACGAAAGAGGGCTTGACAGCGATGCACCGTGCTGTTGAACGGAACAGTTTGGAGGCGGTAAAGACGCTTCTGGAACTGGGTGCTAGTCCAAATTACAAGGATACCAAGGGCTTGACGCCGCTCTATTATAGTGTCATTTACAAGACCGATCCGATGCTCTGCGAGACGTTGCTTCACGATCATGCGACGATAGGAGCTCAGGATCTCCAGGGCTGGCAGGAAGTTCATCAGGTTGTGCTTCTTTCTGTAGATTTTTATTGGATAACAAATGGAGTTTTATATCAATATTAAAAATAAAAGAGTGTAGGAAGGATCAGATTTTTTTTACGAACATTCTTATATATAATTCAATGAATTTTTCATAAGATTTCGTTTTATCTTTTTACATTAATAAGATTTCAACGCATTGCATACTTTATGATAATTTTTTAATAACAACTAGATTAGAAATCTTATCTTTTAATGAGATTAATAATTTTTTGTAAGACTAATTTCTCGTAAAGCGAGCCATTACGAGTTCATTCATAATTTCTCGCATAAGAAAAAAAATACTCGAATTAGAACGTGCTGGTTACGAGTTAGCGAAGAATGCGGCTTGAACTCCATTGAACGATTTCCGCGCCTAATACGCGCCTACTCTGTCGTATGCCTGCAGGCATGTCGCAACAATCTGGTGCAGCATCTGGACCACCTGCTTTTCTATGGCGCTGACATGAACGCACGCAACGCGTCCGGTAACACGCCGTTGCACGTGTGCGCGGTGAATAACACGGACGCCTCGTGCATACGTCAGCTACTCTTCAGGGGCGCGCAGAAGGACGCGCTCAACTACGCGAACCAAACACCGTACCAAGTCGCCGTAATCGCGGGCAACATGGAGCTCGCCGAAGTCATCAAGAATTATCAATCGGAGGAAGTTGGTGAGTTATGAACGTCGCACGAAATGTAAAAAATTATCGTTCTTCCGCGATGAGTAGGAGAAGCGAGGAATGCGGGGGCGCGAATATCCGGACGCAGAAAACTTGCTTGGAGAGGTCAAGGCATGATGTTGCAAGAATAAACGACAGACGTTGACGATCTCTTCTATCTTTCTACCCTTCCCCCCCCCCCTCGTCCATTTGCGTTCTTGCTTCTCTTTCTATCTTTCCTTTTTCTCTTGAACATTGTTCCGTCAGCTCGTTGCTCGCGCAACGATGATAACGCCGAACGGTGATCATCCTTCCGGGATCACAAATGGGACGAACAGGCTTAGAAGACGGATAACCGTAATCTTGTTACTCGACAAGATTTTTCCATATTCAATCGCCACACCCGCGAAAACTATCAGCGTGGCTATTTGATTCTAATCCCCTCTTCACGAACGTGTACGTGTAATACGTTTATTAGATAAGTTAAAACTCTGCGCCGAACATCAAGAGTTAGCGACGAGCATGACGGTGTGAAGTCTGGGGGGGGGAGGGGGGTCTGGGGAATTTTTCTAATATAATCCGATACTATTTTTGATACAATCTTCGCGATCAGTACGATAATTGAAATGATTCGGAACCTTGAAAATAGTCTAAGTTAATTATCGTGATGTTGCGATTATTGCCGATATCGTGTATTTTGAGGCCGATATCTAACAATATCTGCAATTAGTTCGTTGAAATAAAGTCGTATATGTCCGCGATCGTGCGACGATAAGATTCACAAATGTTATCTGATAAGAAACGAGATCGTGATCAAAACATATATGTTTTTATGTGGCATTATTATAGTCGAGCATGGCATGAGCATGTGCACGCTGCTTTTCCTGTAATATAGAGGTAGGCATCAGTTGGTAGTTTCTCTCGTATCGTATTGTAGTTACTTAAAGGGTGCTTCTGAAATTTTGTATATTACACGCGAGGTGCGTTGTGAGCGTGACGTATGTGTGTCAATGTACTCTATCTACCTGTGTCTGTGCTGTGTGACGAGTAACGTAAAGGTTTATAATCATTTGTCATGGGATTTTTGGTGGTGATGGTCGTGTATGACGTCGAGTACATTTGTGATATCGCGAAAAAGTAACGACACTACTTCTTGATAGATTGCTTTCCAGTAACTAATGGTACTGTATTTTTGGTTCACTGTCGAATGAATCAGTGTTGCCGGATCGGAAAAGCTCGTATCTTTCCTTATAATTAACAAATGTCAAATTTTAAATAAATAATGTTTTCAATAATTTTCTGACTTTATAATTAACTAATAAATTAGTTGATTAAAATTTTGAATTAGAATATTCTGTTGGATTTTAAAGAACATTTTATCATTACATTGTTCCTGAGTTATTTATATTTTACTAAATTTTATTTAAAAACGTTCGGCAATATATAAATCGAACATATTTTTACGTTGTATGGAACATGATGACGTATTGAATTATAGATTTTTTTTCTGGCAGCATTGAATTTGCAAAAATGTCTTGACTAGTAATGTTTGGTAGTTCGAGATACGTTGTGAATCGACGTGGTCCCCGCGAGTCGTTGGAGTTTTCAAAGCCTGCAAGGAACCTGAAGAAACACATTTCCGATGACTTGACGATGGCGACGTCGATCGTTTGTGCACATGACGTATTCCGACAAAATTTACCCATAATCTCGAGCACATTGTATCGCACAAAACGGATACAACAGAAACGGGGATGGAGTCGTTATCCTTGCGTGTGCTTTCTACAGCTTTTCCGTCTGTACAGAGTATCCCCCGGAATTGATGAAAGCATTAACGTTATTTAAATTTTAATACTTTATCACTTAAATCTCAAATAAAAATTCTATTAAAATAAAATTCGCTCTAGGTTAGCTTAATGATATTGTAATGATATATGTTTTCGTTACTCTTTAAAGTTAAATAATTTAACTTTAAAGAGTGATTTTCCAATTTCCAGCTTATACTTTGAAAATGATTAGTATGTGAGTATTTTCGCCGACAACTTCATAAGACGTAACATCGTCTACTTTTCTTTCATTGATCCCGAGACGCCCTGTACATGTCGGTACTAAAACGACGAGTGCAATATCTGGTTGTTACCCGGGAAGAAGCCAATAACCATCATCGTCGCCATCATGAAATAACATTGTGCGTGCGCGCGTGTATGCGTGCGTGCTTATGTATGCGACACGGCGACCGCTTGTAAGATCGCTTTGCAAAAATCTCGCACGATGATCTTCCGTGTCGGAACATCGGAAGATCGATAGTGGAGTCTTCGGAGCTCTTGCTGTAACTCTTCGTTTTAACAAACATAATGTATAAATCACGCAACTAACACTCGCATGTCGATTGAACGAGGATAAAAACGACGCATAAATGCTGTCGCGATACTTACGCACGTGTCGATTAAGTAATTTGTTCGATAGCTGTTTCGGTCACGAAATATTGTCCTCATCGTGTAACGCGCAGCTCTTTATACACGTGTAACTTATTCTCTTAACCCTAGACAGTACAAGCGGTATTTATGATTTCGTTATTTATGATTTCAGAACTTTAAGGTGACATGATGTGCTATTAGATCATCAGGTTTTAAAAAAAAATTTGATGAATCTTGACAAAATACAATAAGATACGAAATTAGATTAATATAGAATTACATATGGAATATATTTGATTGGAATCAAGAAAAGTTTTTAACTGTTTAGGGTTCAGCATTTCTAGCTCGCGTTCTTTCCGAACGATCGTAATCCAAATGCAATATTAATCGCTCGATATGATTTTCATGTTTCGCCCCTGAAGACTCGTGTCGACGCTCGTCTGAGAAGACGGCAGAATACATTGCTCGCGCCTTTTCTCTTGTAAGGCTAAGTAATCTTTTCTTTACTTAACCTTGCAACCCTTGCGATTTTCCAGTACCATTTAAAGGACCGCCACGCTACAACCCGAAACGACGCTCGGTGGCCTTCAGTGGCACTTCTTCAATGATGACGACGAGCTGCTCAGCGAGCAATTTGGGCACCCTCACCAGGATACCGTCCACCGAACAGCACGCGGTGACGTCTAGCGCCGGTGGTGGTACCACTGGTACCCTTACCAGAACCATTTCAGTGGAACAGTACTCGAGTATCACGCGAGTACCTTCCGCCGAGCAATACGCTACCACCGCAGCAGTGACTGTGAGTCTTAACCGAGTACCGTCCACGGAACAACCGTATCCACCACCTCCGTCGTCTGGCATACTTGTTCGGGTCGCGTCTGAGGAGAAATACGCGCCGCCTGGTGCTGTGCTTAACAGAGCCTCATCCGGCGAGCGATATGATGCCACGCTGATCAGAGTACCGTCCTCCGAGCAATACCCGACCACTAATACGCTGATCAGAGTACCGTCCACGGAGCAGTACCCAACCGCCGCGGTGGGCCTGACCAGAGTACCGTCCACGGAACAATATCCCTCCACCGGTGGTGGGATCACGATCGTTGGTCAGACGACCGAGTCGAGCCACCATGGAAGCCTCGGCAGAGTACCGTCCGTAGAATCAAGCAGAAACGATTTACCAAGAATACCGTCCGAACAGAACGGCCACCGACTGACGTCGGAGTACCAGAGTCCAAATTCCTTGAGAGATCCTAACGTGAGGTAAGCATAGACAAGAAAATCGTGCGCGAGCGCCGCCGATCGCTGGACAAAACGCGATAAAATCGCGTGGTTAAAGCGAGAGCGGACATGTGGGAGGGAAGAAAAGACTCTTCTCCTCTCCCGGGGAGATTCATCAGAATTCGACAAAGATAATTCTCGCTTCGAGTTCGGTCGACACTCGCAAGCAACAACGTTCGTTCGGTACGCTCGCGCGGTCATCGATGCTTCACCCTGATCAGAACCGATTTACGTGTGGCTGACTGGAAAAAAAAAAGAAAAAAGAAAAAAGAAATGCAGTCTTGCATCGCCACGCGAATCTTGGTCTTGATCGGCGCGAAGCGCGATCGATCGCCGATGTACCCTAAAAGTTACGCACCATTTCAAGATTACCGAGCGCCGCGGAGAATTATTCGAACTTGAGAATGGAGGGTCTGACGAGGCTGCAAGAGCACCGACTCGAGCTGCAACATCGCCTCGATATGCATAGATCGCAGATGGAGATGCCGCCATCGCCATCACCGAGCAGCAGGAGTTTAGCACCTTTCAGCTCGGCCAGCTCGAGCTTGTCCGAAGGCAGCAATCAGCCGTCCGGTGAAGACTCGGCCAGCATCGTCACAGGTACTATTATTTTCTCATTCTATCTCCTTCAACCCACCCTCTGCGCCCTTACGATGGTGAGGGGACCAGAACAAAGAAGTCTGCTCCTCAATGATCCACGAACGAACAGCGAAAACACGAACATCGGTAGATATCCCGGATTCCACAAGAGAGCCAACTGCCAAAAATATAAGGAAGCGGATGATTGTTTCTTTTGCTCAGCATATCGCACTTAAAATGACGGACCATCGTCATGATATATGTACCATCACCACCAAAAACCGGCGGCGGTACGCAAAGGTGGTCAAACGACACGATGAGAGAGTTAATCGGACGATGGCTTTGATGGTTCGTGCATGCTTCCGTTTTTGGTGTCCCCGAGGATATTAGAGATCCGAATTGATGGCTCTTCCTTGCCAATCCAGCGAGCGAATTCGGCGAGGTCTCGCTCGTGGAAAGACACGTTGCGCTTATTTTCATTAGCGACCGCATTTTAGGATGTGATGAATGTGACGCGACTGGCGATTTCTAGAGCTCTTTGCCGTCGTAGACACAATCTATAGGCGAATCGAATTGAATTGATTTTCCTGAGGCCGAGTGCGCTGAAGTTTTGATTTAGCGTTATAAGAGTTAGCCGTTTTTTCTTTTTCTCTCTTTCTCTCTTTCTTTCTCTGTCTCTCTTAAGGATTTCGATTTTTTGCATGGCGTTTATCGCTCGGTAAAGCGATGCGAGGCGAAGCACGAGACATCACGCTGAGTATATCCGATCGTTGTCGATTTTCTAGACAAGAGCCTCGGCGACACGGCGTCTGACGTGATCAGCGACAGTTCCGGGGTGGGAACCTCGCAGTCCGACACGACCAATTCATTATCCATTCCCGGCACGACGGTGGTCTGCGTGGAGAACTACAGCAGCGGGATCACCGGTCATCTGACTATCAATCAAGGAGACATCCTTGAAGGTACATCACCAGGCAAATCCAACAAAATGTATTCCTCTCGTCTAGTTGACTTCGTAATCGACGATGACATAATGTTGCTCGATGTCTCATGATGTTCCATTTTCCCCATTTGAACAATGACATCGTCATTAACACCGTATAATTAGGACGACAAACGTCTCACTCTGTCTCTCTCGATTTCTGTTTTATAGGTAACGACCAGAAATATTTTTTTAATTGCAAGCGTGTTTTTGTTTCTTTATTTTTAACAGTCACCGGTGCGACCGACTGCGGCCTCCTGGAGGGAGTCTTACGCGGGCAGGGTACTGGTCTATTCCCTGCCCATTGCGTTCAAGAAGTTCGGCTGCGCCACACGAATATACCTCTGGGTCCACAAC
Organism: Atta cephalotes; assembly: GCF_000143395.1. NCBI lineage: Eukaryota > Metazoa > Arthropoda > Insecta > Hymenoptera > Formicidae > Atta > Atta cephalotes. The sequence continues at coordinate 690,236 of NW_012130065.1, forward strand.
CTGCCAGGGACGGACGAAATCGAGTTCTAGGCCGTAGAGAATCACAACACAAATACTTCGCTACCGCACCTAGATTAAAGAAACCGTAAGTAAAGAAACCGTAAGTTCCACGCTCAATCATTTTTAACTCGTTCTTAATTTATGAAGGATACAATATTGACTTTGAACTCTTAGTGTCACGTCGGAGCCCCGCACTGTTGTTCTTCATCGTTCGAGGAAAGGTTTCGGCTTCGTATTGCGTGGCGCCAAGGCTACTTCGCCACTAATGGAACTCACGCCGTCAGCCAAATATCCAGCATTACAATATCTAGATGATGTCGATCAAGGAGGTGTAGCTGACTTAGCAGGTCTCCGAAAAGGAGATTTTCTCATTCAAGTAAGTTTATAGATATTAATTTACTGCTAAATATAAAAATTATTTTATTTATAAAAATTGTATAGAATTTCATAATTTTATATGCTTTAAATTATATTTTCTTTTTTTTTTTCACTTTTCATTTCACTTTTCTCTTACGATTATTCAAGATCAATGGCGAGGACGTAACGACGGCTTCGCACGAACATGTGGTCGATCTGATAAGGAAATCGGGAGAGTTGGTGCGAATGACCGTGGTCTCGCCGGTGATCAGTCTTCCGAATTCCCAGTCGGCAGCCGCATTGCCAACTAGTCAACCGATTCAGAGACAATATGCAACCTTGCCGCGCAAGGGTAATAATAACGTGGTGATCGGCGGTACGCTTGGCAGGTCTCCAGCTCCTGTACCGCCTCGAAGAGATCCGAAGACAACGCTAAGCGTGGGACGAGCGAGAGCGCGATCAATGGTCGCAGGATTAGGTAATAGATCGATCTGATGTATAGTAGGCATTGTGAAACAATCGTGTTATATATTTTAATGATTTCGTGTTTGTGATGTCTCTCGTAGAAGGAGGAGGCGAAAGAGACGATCGTGATGAGATAGCATCGACTGGTGCGAAATCAAGTAGTGCGGAATCGATTCACATGCCGCAGCAGCCATCAACTGGACCAAACACCGGTCAGAACACACCAGTACAACCGAGAACAGCTAGTATCCGATCGCGTCCGACCTCCAGCAGAATCACTGCCGCAGAACTTGAAGTAATTATCTATCATCCGCTTGTGGCACGCGCGTCGAACATGTTCCCTCTCTTTTTCTTTCGCTCGATCACAGAATCTATCCGTGCGCTCGTTGTCCTCAAATTGAATGGCATTGTATGCACGAGACGAGACCGAGGCTTCAGCTTCGTCCTTTAATTTCTCTTCCAGGAACTATTTCAGCGACAGCAGGGTAGCGCCGGTGGTCAATACAGTTCGTCCATGATGAGCTCCTCTCACTTTCAGACTACTACTGGTCAATCCACCAAGTCGCATCCGTCGTCGCCCGCCAAGACCGGCAGGGTGTACGCGAGCGTGGCGGAGATGAAGCGCAAGGGCAAAGTAAGGATGACCTGCCACTCAGTTACGAGCTCGCACTCGCCCTTTCTCGTTCGCGTTTCTCTTTTTAACGTTAACCTATAGTTAACAATAAGTCCTTCGATGAAATTTACCCTAGATATTAGCTATTAATTTGTTTATTTGTCTGTTTGTTTGTTCATCTCATCCATTAGTAGTTTGATCGAACTTTTTGACATCCCTTTAGATACAACTTATATTTTTAATCATCCTATAGAATCTAATAGACACGTTTTTTTCACTACTTATTTTCCTTGTATCATATCCATCGATGGTAATTCGTTGATGCAATACTCGATGGTTAAGGAGATTATCCCATAAGAAAAGTCTACCAGAGTCGTCAAAGTCCAAAAGTCGAAAGTGTCGTCCGGCGTTCGGTGAACCCTCCTCTCTTTGGGCAATGGTAATGGTGGCTGTTTTCTTTTGCACGTGTGTTATAGTTTGCGCGTAAACCGGTGCGAGCGCACAGCAAAGGACGGTCCTGGTGCGAGCGAGATGACGAGGACTACTACTTGTATTACTGATCGAAAATACTTTGTTTCTAGCTCGTCCATGGCTTGCATGATTTCAGGTGACTAAGCCATTTGCTAAATGAAAAGAAATCTGACGTCCGCGAGGACGTTAGGTGCCACCATTCAGCTTCGTGTTCACGCCTCAAGTATGATTAACTAATTGCCGCATTTGCATTTAACCAAGTTCAGCGATTTTGCTCAGTTTTTTAAGTCGCTTTTCAGGATTGGTTCTATAAGCATGGAAAGCTAATAATAATACGTAAAAGAACATAACTACTTTCTTCGCAGTATTCGATAATATTAACACTTAAATGACGTTTTGCTAAGACAGTAATAGTAGTTGATCACGGTAGCTTGGAGTTCACGCTTAGCAGGAATATGCTTTTACCCTTGTATCATATTTCTCCTTTTACTGTTTGTTTCACTCTATTTCTCGTCTCTTCACGAAATTTTAAATTGCAATTTTGTAAATTTTTCACGCTCCAAGTTTTTCAAAGTTAGCAAGACGATGACGTCGGTATTTGCAAGTCCATACAAGCCTCTTGTTCTTACGTTTGCAGTCGCAATCAAGAGTACGCTTCTTTGGTGGCTTGAGCGGCGGTTCCGATCTTCACAGGGACTTCCATAGCACACCGGATCTCAACGTGCAAGCGCAGTCATCGTCCCTTCTGGCACCCAAATGTCATAGAAGTCAGGAAGACGTAAATGCTCTAAACGGTAGAAATGGGCTTCCACCTCCGAATCATCCGCCGCCACCTCCGCCGGTCGGGCAAGTCGTCAAGGTAAATGTTGGCGCAAACGTGCCAGACGTCGTTACGCCAGCCTCGGTTTACGATAATATGGCGCACATCCAGCAAGTCAAAGGTAATAATCATTTTTTGCCAACTTTATTTTAGAACCCCCCGTCATATTAAAATAATTTATTCTAGGTTTTGATCAAAATAAATATATCTCTAATACAGTATAATATTTTCATTCTTTCAATATTTTGTTGCACCATAAGATAAATATTGTTATATTTATTACACGCAGAACTCGCAGCAGCTACAGTCGATGGTGTTTATGGAGTGATGTCGAGTTTTCGGCCGTCGAATAGCGCAAAGTTGTACGCTTCGCCAGAAGATATGAAGACTGTTGGATATCGCTCGCGTAGTCTACCGGCTAATCGTCCACATCTGAGGAAGTCTCACAGTCTACGCGGCACACCGAGCAGCACAACATTCAAGTCGACCGGCAGCCAACAGGCATTGAATACCAATATCAATATGAACAATAACGGAAACAGTAATAATTCGGTCAACAATCAGTACGCACAACCGTTGAAAACCACCAGGAGTCACAGCACGGCTGGTATTCGTGAGCGAAAGAAGAAGACTGTCGTGAGCACCAGCTCGTCCGTCACAAATCTTTCGTCGATCGTGTCCGGCGCGAATGGAACACCTACACCACCTTCCTCGGCGCCGCCAATCCCCGAACCAGATTACAGTTTGTCGGAGTCGGAAAACGATGAAGGCGAAGACGAAACAGATGAAGATGGCGAATCGGAGATTGCGAAGGAGCTAGAGAAGGCGGCGGCACGAGAGAAGCTGGAAGCAACGCGAGAAACATCCGGCAACTCCAATACATCTGGCTCGAGTTCCTCGGGCAGTGGTTCGCTACCACATTCGTTTAGTGTCGAGGAGATTCAGAAAGTGCGCACGCAATTAAAGTCGTCCAAGAGTCATCCGAACGATTTTCTCTTGCAGCAAACGCAGCAATCGCTCGTCGAAGACGGCGACAACAGCTCAAGCGGCGTCAGCTCAGATCAAGATGTGCCAGTGGGTCCACCGATGGGCTTTGACGATACCGCTGCACGGAATCTGGCTAATCAGGAAAGCAACCAGCACTCGATACCGGGAGGCACTCTGCTAACCGGCGTCAATCCGATCGAAAAAGAGAGCAATCAGACCAAACGACCAGGCTATGGAGGCAGCGGTTTATTGACCAGGCACGCAGTTAGCCTGGCGCAGTTACCGCCTCCGATCGAAGCTGATGCTGAAGAGCAGAACAATGATCTCTTCGTACCGCCTCCGCCGGAATTCAACGCCGGTCCGTCTGCCGGCGGCCAAGACCAGGAAGTGGTGGTGTTCGCACCTCCGCCGCAGTTTTGCGATAACAAACAGCAAACACAACAGCAGCAGACAATAGCGCAGAATCGTGTCAAGATAATTGGCGCGATTCCCAAGGTTGCCGGGAATCAGATGAAGGCATCGGGCGGTCGATTACCGTAGAGAGAAAACCACAGATCGTAGGACGAATGATTTATTCGTATATTACTTCCTGATGGGCGAGCAGAAGAAAATTTTTAACACATACATCGCGATTTCGAAGTCAATATATTTAGAGGCTCTCTTCGCCTTTTCGGTAGTGATCACCGCGCACTAAACGAGCGCACTAAATTTAGACTAAACCGTGACGATTCGCGCGAGCGTATATAAAGCGCGATCGCTTGGACTTTTTTCCAAGAGTAAATCGTATTCTAATCGAGCGTCTAGGAGTCGTAGGAAGTATACCGAGAAAATAATTGAGCGCGTTTTTACCAAGTAAGTTTACGAGTGTGAACGTACGTTCGATTGCACTACAATAGAGGATTGGTTTGTCACACACGAGCGCACGGTCGATTATAAATTTGTCCATCACCAGCCTGTCCGTGAGTGAGTCGACAGATCCGCAAACCGATTCGCTGCATCGTAGAGAGAACGTGAGCGGCCTAAGGGCACGAAAGAACGGATATACACATACTGATGGAAGAAGACGAACAGTTGAGATGGAGATAGAAAGAAAGAAAATACATTTGATGCGTGTACGCGTGCGTGAGTTGTGAATGTACAATGCATATCGGTTTGTTTTTCATGTTTCTATCGAACTACGAGGTGTTTTAATACTTTTACACGACACGACACGACACTCTTCGCTCCGAGAACATGGAACTGTTGAGACAATTTTTGCAAATCGCCGCTTCTAAATCAATTTTAAGCAAAAGCACTCTACAGCAGTCTCGCTTACTCTCGATCCCCTTCTAATCCGACGAAGTATTGACGGTGACAATTTCAGTGACGATGACGCGAAAATCACGTAACTGATTAGTTGTTAATTGAATAAGCGCGGTTTTTTAGTTTCTCTCGTGTCTAGACACTGCTCAAACGCCTAATCACAAAGCTCTACTCGCGAAGTCATTAGAGATTCTTTCTAGCTTATAATTGCAAATATTATTAATATTAGTATTATAATTTTATTATTATATTAATATTATTGTTAGAACATTGTTATTATAATTATACGGCGACTATAACGCTCCACTGATGAATCCTTCGAGAAAGCGTAGTCGCGTGACAAAAGGATGTGCAGCACTATACTTCGTTATAATGCACCATCATTACTCCAGCTTGTGTAAAGTAAGTCATACTCTTTCCAGCCACGTGAAAAGCTTCCTTGAGCAGGAAGCCGGAAAACTTTTTATCCATACATCACTGTCAAATATGAATGCAAATCAAAATCATTGCGGGCGAGATATCTTTCGCAAGCATGAAATTGATGAAGCTCTTTAATGATTGGATTGGATTCTCTTCGCACAAGCGCGCGGTCTAAAATCTTGCAAATTAATTGCAAATATTTACACGCTCGCACACACGCGCGCGCGCGCGCGCACACACACACACACACACACACACGTATACACTGAACCTTCTTGGTTATCGTTTCTACGCCTTCGCGAACGCTGAGCAAAAGCAAAAATCGCATTTTGTGCAGCACAAGTGCGAGCGCGTGTGAGTCGCCGTGTGGTTTTTAAGATGTGGGAGAGGCCGAGTCAATCATACGTTTTTAAATGTTCCTTCAATATACTTCATCGTCGTCGTTTTTTTTTATACAAGCAGCAAGATTCAACACAGCGTAAATACCAAGTATATTCTTGAACGTTCTTTTATATTATACACACGCACACACACACACACACACACACACACACACACACACACACACACACACACACACACACACACACACACACACATATATACTCGACGTAGTAGTTGTTAGTTATTATTTATTAGT